>NW_017728950.1:1862050-1883370 GCF_001723895.1 Crocodylus porosus | reverse complement strand
GGACTACAGGGGAGACCCTACAATGAGAGACTGCGGGACCTGAACCTGTTCAGCCTTCACAAGAGAAGGCTGAGGGGGGACCTGGTGACCATCTATAAACTCACTGGGGGGACCAGAAGGGTTTGGGAGAGACCTTGTTTCCCCTAGCGCCTCCTGACATAACAAGGAATAACGGCCACAAGTTGTTGGAGAGTAGGTTTAGATTAGACATCCGTAAGAACTACTTCACAGGGCGGCTAGGAGCTGGACCCAACTTCCAAGGGAAGTAGTGTTGGCTCCTACCCTGGGGGTCTTTAAGAGGAGGCTTGATGACTACCTAGCTGGGATCATTTGAGCCCAGTTTTTTTTCTGCTGCCCTGGCAGGGGGTCGGACTTGAAGATCTATAAGGTCCCTTCCCACCCTACTTCTGTGATTCTATGATTCTATGAAATGATGTTGTGTAGATTATAGATACCTCAATTTCCCTTCCCTCCTCGAATTTCTTCATTAATTCTTCAAAAAGTCCTTGGCAGGCCCATTTTATAAAGAGATAACTATATGAACAAAAGCACGTTATATTTGAGAAGGGAAATTGTATTTCATAACCAGCCCCACAAAATGGGTAACTAGTGCTGCTTGTTAGAATTTTTTTTATAATAAATTGCAGCTATTTTATAAACACTAAAATAATTTAGGAAAAAAGGGATTAGACATATTTTGGGGTAGTATTAGTTTGGGAGCCAAGTTTTGTTTGGAGATTTAGGCACAGCATTCATTGATTTCAGAGAAGAAATTGACTGTGGTTTCAAAGTCATTTTCCCAAACAACAGCATATTACAGCAAGTGTCTTTTGATCACTCTTAAAAAGAAAGAGATTAGGTGTTTCATGCAATTCTGAGAGCAGTAGTTAGATTGAGCATGAAGTTCTGCGGCTCGTTGCTCTCGGTGAGAATTCTCTCTTTGTATAAATATGCTTTTTTGTTGTTGTTAACTACAGAGCAGGCCACAGGTAGAAAGGTGAAGGTCATACAAGCTGACTTTACAAAAGATTGTGTGTATGAGGCTATTGAAGAAAGTCTTCAAGGCTTGGAAATTGGAATTTTGGGTAAGTTAATTAGGCCCATTCACTGAAGAGTATCTTGAAAAATGCATTATTCTTATTTATATAACATGTTAGGCGGTTGGAATTTATTATGCAGCTACAATTTGGTGTCACTTATTTTTTAACCTGGTGTAAATTTCACAAAGAATAATACATTTCTTAACATGCAGACTTTGTTAATTTAACGTGAGCAACGGTTTAACACAATGTTTTGAGATATTATAAACAGGTTTATAAGGTGCGTAAAGACACAGGGTTGCCTGTTTCCCTAGCAGTGTACAGCAATTTCCTTTACTAACCAAGGAGACCTGCTATCCATATTCTGTGATGACTGTTTAGCATCAGTTAATTCATTTTCACTAATGATTGTGTTAGATCTGCGTGGAATTCTTGTATTCAACCTGAAAACTCATTGAAATGAGCCTTTGGTTCAGGCTTGCTGATGGAAGATGAATAGGAACAATAAAAAATAATCTTTCTTTTTTTTTTAAGCATCCTTTAAAAAAATAAAAAACCCTGTAATAGCCTGTTTTACTTCCACTGAAGTCAAGCTTGATAGCTTCAATGAGAACAAGATCAGACGCTAAAACGGCATTTCTTCTCACATAGCATTTAAAAGCTTCTAAAACTTCAAGAGAAACCGTTTGTTTAACTGGCTAAATTATGCACTTCATCCTGATATGGTTCTTATTATTATGTTTCCTTTGATTAGTTAACAATGTTGGAATGCTTCATAATCCTGTTCCATGCCGATTCCTTAATGGACCAGACATAGCTGAGGTAGGATTACTCTGTGGTATTCTTCTTGCAATGTAACAATTAGGCCCTGTAGTTCCATTTACTAAAGGAGAGACCCTGCTCCAATCATAGTAGTCAACGGAAGTAAGTCATTCAGTGTAGTGGGAGAAGAGCTGGGCCCTAATGGACTTTTCAAAGGGGCTGGTGAGAGAAGAACAATGTTTAGAATTAAGCAATATTGACTAAAGGGCTTAATGATTGACCGGGAGAGTGGCTGACTCAGGGCACAATGGTGAAGAATCAGTAGCATCTAGGACTCTTAGTCATGAAATGTTTTCACATCACTAGGCATATTGATGCCCAGCCTGGTCATGGCTTTTAAAGTGTTTCTACAATATAAATGTGGAATAATAATAGTAGTAGTAGTAATACTAATAATGTCTAAATTAATGTTGCTGCTTTGAAGTTGCTGTTGCTTCTATAAATGGAAAACTTTCTGTTGGCTTTGTTGGTGAATATCACTAGGTTTTAAAGAAGGATAGTTTTAGAGAATAAATACCTGGTACAGTTTATGCAGTCAAACTTCTTGAATTTCTCTTCACCTTGCCACATTGATGCTATTATATTAAACCCACATAAGCAATGTTAGAAGTAGTTTCTACCTAGACCACTTTTTCCTCACCCCCACTTAAATATGCACCTGGCTGGCTATAAAGTAAATCATAACCTGGATCATTGAGGGCCACATTTTTAAAAAAGGTTCTGCCTGGTACTCAAACATTACACTTTACTTTCTGTGTCTATCTACTTAATTTGATTGCACAGATACAGTTTGTTTGCCCAGCATCCCAGTGTTGGTATCTGCAAAGACTTGGAAAAATTATGTCTGCACAATCATAACCATGCTTTTTGAAGGCCATGTTTAAATTAAACGAGCAAAAAAGCTTGTATGCATTTGTGCTCCTAAATATGTATGTGCAGCTCCTATGAAAGTATGATAAATAAGGTATAGTGCAAAAGTCACTTTAAGAAGTCTTTTCAAAATGAATCTTTTTATATTATCAATACCAGCTTTGGAACGCCTCAAAATTCATCCTTGCATTTTTCTTTGTTTCCAATAGAACCTCATCAACTGCAACATTATCTCTGTTACCAAGGTATGTGATGCATGCATTTTTAACATGCAAGGCAAAGAATATATTTCTGAAAAAGACAATAACCGAAAAAGACATGAACCCATTCCTACCTACCTTCATTTTGATTTGTTTACCCCTATTTGCTGATCCTTAGCAGGAAGGGCAGTATTACTTCAGGGATTTAATCAACATACCAAATTTTACTACCTGTGAACTATTTTGATAAGAGCTATTTGAAATCTTTGTGATAATTTTTTTTTTATGTCCAACTGAAAACTTCTTAATTCCAACGAACTCTTTTATGAGAGAGTTTCTCAGACCTAGGATGTACAAGAAAGGGAGGGAGAGATAGGAAGCCAAATGCTTTGTCATAATTCTTGAACCAGTTGTCACAAGACAGAACTGGCATTCTCTGCCAGCTCTAATTCTGATTATCTACTTGAAGTCAGGCAGTATTTCACCACCTGTCTAAATCGGATTAAGATTTCATTTTGTTCTGCTTCTTGGAGCAGCATATTAAACTGAGCTACAGCCTAACACTTCACAGTTCACCTCAACCTTAACTAATATAATTTTGAACATATTGGGAGAGGTGTTTATCAACATCCTCTCACTTCAATTGTTAAAAGTCTCTTCACCTTATCTAAGCACCTACCTCCCAAATTTAGACTGCTGGTTGATGACACCATGTACTTTCTCCAGCACATTAGACCAAACCTCTTCTTCTCCTCTAAGAATTGTTTTATTTACCAAGGAATATTTTTGTTGGAGGATATCTGGAGTCTAAAATGCAGCAAAAGCATGTACCCAAAAACAATTCTACATGAAGAGGGGGAGGGGGAGGAAGGGAAAGCTGGGTTCAAGCATGTTGGAATAGGATTAGTCAAAATAAGCAGTGTCAGCTTAGATAAATATTACATATTTTAAAGAAGAATAAATCCTCAAGCAATTGTTTAATCAAAATAAAATAAACATTTTTTAAAAAAGGATTTCTTTTGTTGAAAGCCTGGTTACTGTAAGTCAGTTCAACAGAACAGACAAGCTTGCATATTCATCTGTACCATAAATACATGCACTCAATACAAAGAACAAGCACGTTATGAAAATCTGAGTATGGTTTACACGGTCTCTTTTTATTTCTTTCTACAAAAATTCTCATCCAGTAGCCACTCTCCACCCCTCCACCTTGCTCCACCCTCCCATCTTTCAAAGCCCTGATGATTTTTCCACCCGGCTACTACAGTCTTCTTCCTGGCATCTCACAGATCCACTTCCCCCATAGTAGTCTAAACCAGGAGTGTCAAACTCACCTCATCCCACAGGCCAGATGAATGTTGCAGGGCTGGCCAGATGTATTGGGCCCAGGGACCTCCCCCATGTTAGTTCCAGCACACACGGTACCCACTCTGGCTGGTTTCGGAGGTAAGAGGCCCAGCATCCTGGATGCCTGGCTACCGCCACAGGAACAAGTCACAGTGCCAGGCTTCTTCCTCTGGTGCTGCTGGGGCTCTCGACTGCAGCTTTTGCCCAAGTGCTTGGCTGCGGCTGTAGGGACAAACTGTAGTGCTGCTGGGGCTCCAGTGCCACGGGTCTTGCCCAGGCCTCAGGAAGGCTCCGGCACAGCAAAGCTGTGGGCCAGATCTGGCCCATGGGCTCTATGTTTGACACCCCTGGTCTAAACAAAAGCTGATAAAAAAATTGTGATCCTTGCCCACTTCTCTATGTCCAACCCCTTTTCAAATGTTTCCTTTGGCTTGTCTTCTGTCTTGATCGGATATAAGCTCCTGGCCTTTTGTCTCTCCAAATTCTTATCCTAGCATGAAATTCTGGTCCCATTGAAGTTAATCAGCTTTTTGCCATTGACTTGAATAAGGGCAGAATTTCTCATGTAGCATCTCCTTTCCTCTTTATTCTTGCTTCTTTCTCTTACCATCTTTGCTTCAGTGAAGCTTTAAGATAAATTTATTGAAATCTTACAGCCACTCTCACTTCTAGACCTTTATCTGTTTTGTCCATGGTGCTTGGTAACTCCTCCCTTACCAGTCTGACTTGACATACTTTCATCCTCTGTTTTTTAAAGACCATTCTGAACATAAAGCATATGGTTAGGGTCCTGGGACATATGACTTATGAGGATATGCTGAGGGGACTGGGCTTATTTTGTTTGGAGAAGAGAAGACTGAGGGGGGATTTAATAACAACCTGAAGGGTGGTGGTTTCAAAGATGATGGGTTAGACTGTTCTCAGTGGTGGCAGATGACAGAACAAGGACCAATGGTCTCAAGTAGCACCCATGGAAGTTTAGGTTAGATATTATGAAAAACATTCTCAGTAGGAGGGTAATTAAGTACTGGAGCAGGTTACCCAGAGATGTCGTAGAATCTCCATCCTTGGAGGTTTTTAAGACCAGGCTAGACAAAGCCTTGGTTGGAATTATATGGTTGGAGATGGTTCTGCTTTGAGCAGGGGGTTGGACTAGATGACCTCCGAGGTCCCATCCAACCCTAATTTTCTATGATTTCTATAAATATCAGCCATCACATTCCCAACTCCTTCACTCTACTGAAAGTATAGCATGGAACATATGGGCATGTTTATCTTCACCATTTATTTGCTCTACTTTTCATTGTTTCCTTTCCCTTTCTTTGTCTATTCTCTATTAAGGCTCTTCATCTACAAAGACTTACCTAGTTGAGTTGCAAGGGATTCAGGCACATGCCCAGTGTCAAGCATGTGATTAAGTGTATTGATAAAACAGGGTCACATGATAGGGGTATGTGACTCAATAATTAAGATCCAAAATCACTCTCAAGCTTTTTTTATGTTTGAAAGAGTTGATAACCTTTTCCCTTTTCTTGTCATGTATCTGCAATTTCTGATTCTTGTTGAAAAATGATGATGTAGCATGAATTTAGACACTCCTTAGATTTCTGACTCAGTATTGCAGACCCAAGTTATTCAGGTTAGTTAAATTTAAGAATTTTTAATTACTTATCAGACTGACTCCTGAAACCTATTGATAACAGTTCAATTTATTGGCGTGCTCTAATTTGTGTTCATAACATTTCTAATGACTATAGAAATTTCAAGGTGCCAGTTTTTTAGCTTCTTAATTCTTATCCATATGACTAAGGCCCCATGCTTTCAAGAATTACTTATTGATATATTTATATAATGTATTTTGTCTGCAAAAATTATAAAAAGAAAAAGAAAAAAGAGAAAGAAACTTGGGAAGAAGGACAGGAATTTGGGGAGAGAAAGAGGAGAATGTGTTTAACTCTTAACTCATTTATTTCTTTTAGATGACAAGGATAATTTTGAAGCAAATGGAGCCAAGGTAAACTCTGTTTTTTTCCCTTAAAATTTCCGTTGGTTTCAGTTGTAGCAAGAACTTGCCATCTCCAATTAGTTCAACAATAACTATTCTACTTCCTGGCATGATGCTACTTGATGTCATTAGTTTTTGTTACCGCTTCTGCCATGGGCACATATTATAAGAATTATTTTTAAAAAGGAAAGATGAATTAATTTTTCTGAATGGTTTCAAGTGAATGTGTCTTTAAGACATAGGATTGAAAGACTGTTACTCACATATGTAAGGTCTCAAGATCTGGAGAAAACATAGGCAATACAATATTCTAGGGCACAGAAAACATTTTTGTTCTTGGCACCAATACAGTTAAATTTCTAACTTTAAGTAGTTATTTCTGAAATAAAGCTGTTTTTTACTGCTCTGAGCTGCCTTTTACCGTGTTGACTGACACTTGAGGCACAAATGCAATAAGCAGGAAGCATGTGTTGATAATCAGAAAAGAGTGATGATCAAATATGAGACTAAAATATTTTCTATGAAGTTTTCAAATATCAACTGTTTCAGCTCAGCGAGATATATACCAGCGTGTTCCAGCTGTACTAATTAAATTGCACTTAGGAAGTTATTTCTGCCATTTTATATTTTATTATCTTAAGTGAGCTCTAAAGACATATTCTGTGAGAATGTGACCCGTTTTGTTTCTATAAAGGAGTTTTGATGTCTAGAAGGAAAATTTCATTTTATGCAGTAGCCAGGTACTGCTGTGATATAGTAAAAGGTAAATTAAATGTAACTAAATATAACTTGAATTTCAGACAAAAAGGACTTATTCTGAACCTTTCTTCTGGTTTGGGCACCTTTCCTTGTCCATTGTATACTTTGTATTCAGCTTCTAAAGTAAGTTTTTTCCAATTGCTTCATAAATAAATGTTGATACAATAGTCACCCAAAACACAATATGTGCTATTATAAGACTAGGTCTTCTACTTGGGTATTTCAAGATATGGACAAACCTGCTTTACAAGGGGAGGAGGGAGCTGCTGCTCAGGATTCTGTAACAATGTAAGTTAGCTAGTTCACCCTACCTTTGACCCTGAATGAAGAGGGCTTGAAGTTGGAACAGTTTTACTATACTTGTATTGTTACAGAATCATATAGAGATCACAGGTGCATTGCAACAGCCTGTATGGCCATTCTTTGGTGTTGATAAAATTGGTATATCTGTTTGCAACCTCAGGTAGTTTCCTTGAAGTCAATAAAGAAACAGTTTTACCCTCGCCGGGTGCATCTACAGGTACTCTTTACTGCAGATTTCACTACTACGGATTTCACATTTTAGCTTCACAGTAAAGTGTCAGTCTACAAATGGATGCAGTATATTAGGATGCAGTAATTAATTAACTCCACCATATGACAGTACTGTCAGGGACAGCACTACCCTATGGTGAAATAATTCTGTGAGCTGAAACGTGTAGGTGGTGACAGGGGCTGGCTGGGGCACGAGGGTGGTAAAAGTGCAGAGGTTGCCTGCTACCTAGGTGCGCACTTTAGCATCCTCGTGCCCCAGCCAGCCCCAATGCCACCTGTTGCCACCACCCAGAGCCTGGGGCTGACCCCCAGGTTCCTCTGCTAGCCCAGGGCTATTCCACCCAGGCTCAAAGTGCTTCTGTTTTGGGTGCACATGTAGATTCTGTGCCTGGGAACAGTTGACTCCAGCACAAACTGCACCAGAGTTTATTTCTCAGCCTTAATTTCACATGTAGATGCACCTACCGAGATTCAGGAACCTACGGTGCACCATAAATTCACAGCAGCTGAGGAACAGGCTCATAAAGTTGGAATATTTCACTTACATATTTAAATAACACAACTACAATATTCACAGAATTCCCCTGAACTAAATAAAAGAACAGGCAATGATGACTTCTGTAGGGATGAGCTAACTGATTTATAACCAGAAGCTATACAGAATCTATTTGCTGATCTGAGCATGAAGCTTTTGTGTATTGAAGAGATGGCTGATGTTTTGCCTGAGTTCAACCCATCTGCTGTTCCACTTTGAGATATTAAGGTGAGTTAAAAATTCCTCAAATCTTTAAGTGAAACCAGCAAACTAAAGTTTTGGTTATTTCCACTCAAAACCGCACAGCTTAGGTTTGCTTGAAATTCCATCTGAGCGCACTCAAAACCCAGACAATCCTTAAACAAACATAGTCCTCAGCTGTGTAACAAAAACGAAAGCCTCTGGTTTCTCTTCTATTTACCTAAGTTTCTCATAGCTCTAGTAAAAAATTGAATCAGGTTCAAACCAAATATTTTTTGATGTTTGAAAAAGCTTGGTTGTATAAAAGTTATCAGTTATCTACTGAGTCTCTCTGTCTCTGATACTTGCAGGTCCCCCATCACTACAGTATCTGTGTCAAACAGTCTTTAATTTGAGATGGAGAAGTGCTATTATTCTTGTTTTTACCAATGGAGAAATGAGGCAGTGAGACTTGCCTAAAGTCACATTGAAAACCCTACGGTATAGCAGGGACTGAAACCCAGATCTCTGGATTCCTTTAATCATTAGATCATTCTTCCTTTCTATGGGCACATCTACATGTGCAATTAATGTGCTCAAGTAAACGCTGGAGCTTACTACTTTGGAGTATTTTGCTCTTGGGTGTGCCTTTTGAATGTGGGCCCAGAAGCAAAAAAACTCTGGCAAATATTGCTCCAGAGTTTATCGTGCATATCACATTGAACCTAGTCAGAGCAACCCTGGCTACAGCAGCCCGGGGCTGCTCCAACCGGGCTTAGTGTGCTGTGGAGGAGCTGGCTGGGGCATGAGGGTGCCTCATTGCAGGGTTAGCCAGTAGATAGCCCCTGCACTGAAGCAACCTCATGCCCCAGGCAGCCAGGCAGTGTCTACATGTGCATTGCTGCACATGAAAAACTCCAGAGTTGTTTTGCTTGCTCCAGAGTTTATTAGTTTAGTGCACCCTAATAAGAGTGAATGTGTAGATGCTGAGATATTTACTGGAGAGCTAATTAGGCAGCTCCACAGTAACATCTCATGTAGATGCATCTTATTTGTATAGTTATTTCCATGTGCAAAGTAACTAAGGTGGTGTAACTAAGTGGAGAATACTGGTTCAATAGTATTTTATTCTCACTTTTAATTCCAGCTGTGTTGGAATGACATGCTATACAAAGTGCAAGGCAGAAGGGACTCAGCCCCCTTTCCCCCCTGCGCACATCCATGATTAGGGATGATATCAAACTAGGTTGAAATACTTGAACCTTGTGTACCTTTAAGTCTAGATGCCACATTCAAATCCATACATGTAACTTGGGTCTATGAATATGAGAAAAGACTCAAATTTAAGGTCCTGGCAAATAGCTCTTTTGTCTTCTGTTTCATTCTTTTTCTTAGAGAGCTTATGTAGCAGCTTCATCTAAGAATCAAATGCAAAATACAGCTTTTATTCTCTGTGGCCTGACAGAGCACATTCAGCCAACTAACTATTCTATTGCTTTGTTTTGTTTCTCATAGGGGATAGGCACTGCATGAGCTTTGCTTCCATCTTTTTGGATTGAATTGACATAATGGACTAAAAAGAACTGTGCAAATGATTAATTGTCTAATACTATAAAATTAATCCCATATTAAAGAAAGGAGCTTTCCACTTGTGGTTCTTTATATCTTTAGATTCTGGTGTGAAAATACTGATGTATAAAACAATAAGACCTGTCTGAGAACTGGCTAGAAATTACCATGAGATTTATCTTCAGTATTGTTATTATGCAGCTACTTCCTGATGAAACATTCAATGTGGCTAAGTCTTGCAATTTTTCTTAAAATTCACATAATTGCATGAAATCATGATTATGTAAGAAATTCAGCCTTCACTTCAAAAATAGTATATTTCTAACCTTTATGTTGTGGACAAATGTTTGAGAGCATGAATCCTAAAGTCTAAAACACCAGAAGACAACAAAACACTGTCAAATTATGGGGTTTTTTAAAATCTCAATATTTATAAACCAGTAAGTATACGGAGCCCGACTTGTGGCTTTTAATTGTTTTGATGATGCAGAAGGCTCTTGAACAATGGCAAAAAAATATGTGCATGTTCCAGACCAGCTTCAGGGTTTCATAGTTTGTAGGGTTGGAAGGGACCTGAGCAGATCATCAAGTCTGACCCCCTGCCATGGCAGGAAAAAGTACTGGGGTCAAATGACCCCAGCAACGTGTACATCTAGCCTCCTCTTAAAGACCCCCAGGGTAGGAGCCAGCACCACTTCGCTTGGAAATTGGTTCCAGATCCTAGCCGCCCTGACTGTGAAGTAGTGCCTCCTGATATCTTGCCTAAATCTACCCTCTGCCAGCTTGTGACCGTTATTTCTAGTCACTCCTGGTAGTGCTTGGGGAAACAGGGACTCCCCCAATGCCTGCTGGTCCCCTCTGACTAGTTTGTAACAGGCCACTAGGTCCCCCCTCAGCCTTCTCTTGTGGAGGCTGAACAGGTTCAAGTCCCGTAGCCTCTCCTCATATGGCCTGCCCTGCTGCCCCCTGATCATGCAAGTGGCCTCCTCTGGACCTTCTCCATGTTGTCCACATCCCTTCCGAAGTGCAGCGCCCAGAACTGGACGCAGTACTCTAGCTGCGGCCTGACCATTGCTGCATAGAGGAGGACTATTGCCTCCCTGGACCTGCTTGAGATGCATCTGTGGATGCATGACAAGGTACGGTTGGCCTTCCTGACTGCATCCCCACACTGCCGGCCCATGTTCATCTTGGAGTCAGTGATGACTCCAAGATCCTTTTCTGCCTCTGCACCCCACCCCTGTAACCTGTCTAGGCCCGATTGCAGCCTATTCCTCCCTTCTAGCATGCCCACATCCCCCCACATCTTAGTGTCCTCAGCAAATTTGAACAGGGTGCTTTTTTCCCTCTCGTCCAAGTCAGTGATGAAGATGGTGAATAGTGCGGGCCCAAGGAACGAGCCCTGGGGGACCCCACTGCCCACCACCCTCCAGGTCAAATAAGACCCGTCCACCACCACTCTCTGGGTGCAGCCCTCCAGCCAGTTAGTGACCCATTTGACTGTGTAGGTATCAACACCACAGTCCCCCAGTTTTTTAATGAGAATGGGGTGAGAGACAGTGTCAAAGGCCTTCCTGAAGTCCAGAAAGACTATGTCCACTGCTACCCCTGCATCTAGGGATTTTGTGACCTGGTCATAGAAGGCCACCAGGTTGGTCTGGCAGGACCTGTCTCTAATGAACCCATGTTGGTTGCCCCTAAGCATAGTCTCCCCCGGTGGCCCCTCGTGGACATGTGCCAGGATAATTCTCTCAAAAAGCTTACCCAGGATCAAGGTAAGACTAACTAGCCTATAGTTTCCTGGTTCCTCCTTCCTCCCTTTTTTGAAGATGGGAACCCATTGGCCCTCTTCCAGTCTTCTGGCACCACACCAGAGCACCACGAGTGCTTGTAAAGCCATGCCAGGGTCCCGCAATGACCTCAGCTAATTCCCTCAGCACTCTGGGGTGGAGATCGTCCAGATCAGCTGATTTAAATACATCCAGTCCCTCCAGAAGTTCCCTAACTAGATCCTCACTGACCCTTGGCCTAGGTGCGCCTCTCCTGGGGCCTAAGGGGGACCTGGTAGGGGGGCTGATCCAGTCCCTGCTCAGGAAAATAGAGGCAAAGAAGTTGTTAAATAGGTTAGCTTTGTTATCTGGTGTGATGACCATATTTCCTAGCGTGTTTTGCAGGGGACATGTTACCCAGTACTCGGTTCATTCACTATAGTCAATTAAAAGAAACTTCAATCAAGTAAGTGAATTTACTGTTCTGTAAATTATACGGGATGGCATCAGCAAAAGAAGAATACATTATATTCTGGTTTGGAATGTAGGAGCTAGGCTCCAGCATTTTTGCCACTGTCGTATGAACCATGTTTTTCATGATGCAGGGTAAATATTCAGGGCCTGTCTTCAGTAGTATTTGCTTCACTTCTGGTTTGTGCTGGAATATAGGTACAGATTTTTATAATGTAAACAAGTCCTTCGGAGTCAGCATCGGGTCTCCTTTCTGTAGTTCAATAGTGTGTGAACTAATCAACTTGTCTTCTAGTCTTGCACATCAGTTGTGCCTAAGTCTTTGGATGATACTTAGTTTATTTGATAAGGGGTCTGTGTACATGCATGTGGGCATGGGGATGAGGGTCTGCATGTTTACAGGAAATTTCAGTATCTTATGATTATGTATTTAATTTTATCATTCTAGGCTTATATATGCACATTTTCCAAAGCACTTCAAGCAGAGTATAAGAAAAAGGGAATTATCATACAGGTAATACAGTATCTATCTTATCATAATTACTTTTGCTTTCATGAATCCTTGAAATCCAGCACAGGATGGCCAGTGACATAAGGTGCTTGGTGTCCTATGTGAAATTCTGGATGCTTCAATGCCCATGTCAGAATTTCCTTTTCCTTTCCTCTCTGTGATATCTAAGCTTCCTTTTCCTGTTCTACCTGAAAAATGGCTGCCATTTCACTTCAGGTGGCTACAGTTTGTTCAGTACTATGGAATTCTAAAGAATGAAAAGTATTATGTAAATATTTGTAGTTGATACACCCCTGAAAGTTATGATGATTTTCTGTTTTAGGTGGTGACTCCATATGGTGTGTCTACTCCAATGACCAAATACCAAAAACCAAATATAATAATGAAGACTGCGGAGGAATATGTTAAAGAATCACTGGATTATGTCACCTTTGGAGATGAGATATTTGGTTGTTTATCCCATGAAATCTTGGTAATTGATTTTAATAATCATGAGGGGCACTCCAGAGGCTTGTTAAACTCAACAGAAGTCTTCTCATTGATTTCAATAGACTTTGGATCAAATGAGAAATGTTGTCTAAGCCTAATGCCAGCTATGGGTTATTGATGTGTACGAGGGGTGATCAAAAAGTTCTTAGACTTAGCCTTTTTAAAGCATAGTGTACAAACAACATTTTTATGAGCTGTCCCCTTCAACGTAATCTCCCCCAGATGATACGCACTTGTCCTAACATTCCTGCCACTTTTGGAAGCAATGCTGAAAGTCTTCAACTGTGATTTTTTTGAGGTCCACTTCCACGTTCTTATGGATGGTTGGAATGTCATCAAATCTCCTTCCTTTCAGCTTCATTTTGATTTTTGGGAACAGAAGAAAATCACATGGGGCAAGGTCAGGTGAAAATGGAGGGTGTGGTATCACAGGAATGTTTTTTTCAGCCAAAAATTCTTGAATGGAGACAGCAGTGTATGAAGGAGCATTGTCATGGTGCAGAAACCATCCATCGTTTTCACACAGCTCGCGGCGGTTTCTTCTAACTTTATCCCTCAGTCGAATCAAAACCTCTTTATAAAAGGCCTGATTGATTGTTTGACCACTCGGTACAAATTCCTGATGAACAATACCCCGAACATCAAGTCTTAGAACTTTTTGATCAAACCACGTATATGTGGCACCAGTTAACCATCATGTAATGTAGAGAACATATCTATATACAGTAGCTATTAACAATTGTGAGAATTGGATACAAGTATTGAGAGGATAGTAGACTCCACCATTTGAAAACTGGAAAAAGATTAAAAGTATTTACTGCAAAAGTATTAAAATAGAAATCCTTTCAATACTAGTTGTTATTACCTACATTAACACTTAATTGATATATCCTATAATCTTTTTTGTCTCTGTATTGTTTTTCTTTGTTTTGTTTAACTGCTCTGAAGGCCTGCGTCCTGCAGCTCATTCCCTTATGGATATTCCACAGCGAGAGATTTCAAGAGGTAGTCCTGCATGCATTTACAAGTTATCTGAAGAACAGCTGGAGGAGCTACTAACAAAGTTATCCTTTTGGAATCTGTGCAATGGAGAATCCTAGCTTTGCATAATTTGTTTCTGGGCCAAATCAGTCTCTGATTTAAGTCCATCAAAGTAATATTGGCCCAGTGTGCTGACTGAAGAATTTATAAGGGCCTGATTCAAAATCCACTAGTCAGTGGGAGTCTTTCAGTGGACATTTGATCAGGCTGTAAGAGCTTATATTGCTGCTGCTGCTGCTGCTCTCTGCTGAGCTTCCATACAGTGGATATATGAAGCTGTTTGATGTTTACTAATAAAATGATAATTTTCTGTTTCCAAGATGAATTTGGACTTTATTTTGATGCTTTCAAGAAAACCCAGATGATTTATAGATTGGAGGCTTTGGATTCTTGCAGAAGCTTTTTCAAAAGGTGACAGGACCTGTAGGAAGAGGTTTTGGAGGATGAGGAGGATATATGCATCATGCCTTTGAAAGTTTGCAGGAGTATAAATATAATAGTGGCAAGGAATTTTGGATCTTTAACTGCCTGTTGTGTAACCTCTACCTGTAAAATTGGTAGAAACAATAATAAGAAAATGAATTGCTCAGCATATGGATGAACATAACTAGCAGGGGAAGAAACAACATGGGTTTGTCAAATAAAGATCATGCCTCACTAACCTACTAGAACTTTTTGAGGAAGTCAAAGAGCAGGTGGATCAGGGTGATCCATTTGGCATAGTATATCTGGACTTCCAGAAAGCGTTTGATAAGCTCCTCCATCAGAGGCTCTTAATGAAGTTAGGTAAACATGGGATTACAGGGCAGGTCCATTCATGGCTTAGAAGTTGGCTTAAAAATAGAAAACAAAGAGTGATTATAAATAGTTTTCATGATGGAAAGAAGTAAACCGTGGGGTCTCTCAGTGGTCTGTATCAGGGCTAGTGCTGTTTAACATATTCATAAATGATTTGGAAAGAAGGTAAGTAGCAAGGTGGCCAAATTTGCAGATGACACAAAATTATTCGAAGTGGTAAAGACCAAGGCAAATTGCAAAGAACAACAGAAGGATCTGGCACTCTTGAGTAAATGGGCAACTAAATGGCAGATGAAATTTGAAGTAGATAGGTGTAAAGTAGAGGTAAATTAACATGCCTTCTGGCTGGGAACCCAGGACATTGTGTGCATGAGCACAGCTGCAGCATGCACATGGCCAGGAATGCAGCTGACAGCGTGAAGAGCAGTGCCCTGCAGGTAAGTCTGTGAAGGGGAAAGGGTGTGGGGTTTGCCTCACAGTGAAGGAGAAAGTGGGGCTGGAGCCGGGGGTGCTGCCCAGGCAGGGTGGTGAATGGGACCCCGGGGCTAGGTCAGGGAGTGGGATGGAGTTGCGGGTGGCTTGTCCAGGGGGTGCAGAGGGATGGGAAGAGGGTTGGCTCCCCACAGCTGAACACCCCCCCAGGGGATGTATAGGGGTCCATGTGCCTGCCCCCCCAGATTTGTGCATGGGGTAGATGTGGGCTGTCTGCTGTGCGCTTAGGGTCAGGGGCAGCCTCTTCCCAGTGGCATTCCTGTAAATCAGTTATTGGATTGGTATCAGTCAATATGGCTAGTTAATAATTGGCTATCAGCATTGGCCAAGAAAATATTTATTGGTGCACCCCTAGTGTAAAGTGATGCACATGGGCAAAAATAAGCCAAACTATACCTACACTGTGACAGACTCTACATTAGTTATTACCATGTAAGAAAGAGATCATTGTGGACAGTTCACTAAAAATTTCACTTCAGTGCTTACAAAATGTTAGGAATTATTAAGGGAATTGTAAACAAAACAGAAAGTATCATTATATCCCTTTATAAATCCATGGTGCATTCACACCTTAAATCCTGTGCCCAGTTTTGATCACAGCTCAAAAATGATATAGGAGTAGTAGAGAAGGGATAGAGAAGAGCAACAAGGATCATTAATGGTATGGAAGGACATTCCCCTTGAGGAGAAACTAAAGAGGCTAGGCCTATTCAGTTTAGAAAAGAGATGCTTGAGGGGGGACATGAGAAGTGTTTACAAAATACTGAATGGTAAATAGAAAGTAAATAGAGATTTATTATTTACTATTTCTTACAATAAAATGAAATTAATAGGTAATAAGTTGAAAACTAACAAAAGGAAGTTATTTTTTCTCTCAGTCTGTAATTAAAGTGTGGAACTCATTGCCACAAGATACTGTGGAAACTGACAGCTTAGCCAGATTCAAGAAGGGATTGGACAAATTCTTAGGGGAAGGGTATATCAGTAGTTATTGAGCATGGTATTTAGGGGTACAGCCTCTAAATCAGAGCTTCCTAGAGCCTAAATACTGGAGGGTGCCAGTGGGAGAGGAACATATGAAAAAACCTTGGTGATACCCAGTTCATTCTCCTTTTCAGCAGCCACCCTCTGCCATTGTGTGACAGGATACTAGGCAAGGTGGACAGATGGTCTGACTCAGCAAATAGCAGTTCTTGCTCTTATGTTCTCTTAAACATCTAGTATGAGTTGGAGCCAGAGACAGGCCCTTGGACTAGGTAGTTTTTCAGTATGGCAATTCATATGTTCCTGTAGGGAAATGAAATGTAAACATGAACATTTTCAATCTAGATATTTTGAGCAGGCCATGATGTTGCTTGAATTAACAGAAGCAACTATGTAACTGACCTGACTATGTCCTTATAGTACAAGTACTACCCAACCTCTATAAGTAGGAGAAAAAGCTAGGCTCCACCCTGATGTAATCACTATCCTACTGGTTCCAAGAGTTCCTTTAAAGCACATTGTGACAGAACTATTGACTGACTTTTTCAGCCACTAATACTGCCCTGACTTATAATACAGCCTAATGGCCCCAAGTGAGGGACCAAGGGATCTGGCAGCCCAAAGGGGAGTCAAGTGAGGGGCCAAAGGGTCTGGCAGCCCAGAGAGTGGCTGAGTCAGGGACCGAGGGGCCAGGAGACTTGAGTGGGGCTGAGAGACAGAATGTGCAGTCCTAAGGCCCAGAAGAGGGTTGTGTGAGTGTAGACATGTGACAGAAAGAACATCCATAACGATGCCATCTGCGAGGCATGGGGTAGGGGTGGTACAGAGGCAAGCAATTATCCCATAAGGCAAAGGACCACAGTCACCAGGTAGTCATTAGAGCAAGACCAGGTCTGGGAAGCTATTGGGCAGCCTCCCTTTTATAACCGTAAAAGACATCAAGACATGGCAGGCAAGTGAAGGGGACACTGTTCCCAGAGCAAGCAGGGCAAAATGGGAACGGTGTTGGACCTCATGGGGCTTAAAACCACCCCTGGGGATGCCACCCTGCTCCAGAGCCTTCAGCATTTAGATGTTCAAACTTTCCTCTACAACTGTGAATGCTAGAATGCTTGGTTTTTCAAAAAGGCATGCAAGCTCAAATCACATGATTCCAGGGGCTGGAGTTTAAGTAAAGCATCAAATATTATGAGACTTCCAATAAAACTGTGGGAGTTGGCAATACTGCCAGGTTTGGGAGATTAAATGTGGCTTTCAACTGTACTGAAAATGAAAAATTGTTTTTAAGAATCAAATTGTCTTTAAGAGTCAAATTCCTCAAGGATATTAGAATCAAAACTGAGATGTGGGAGCTTTATAATGTAGCATTAGCTGTAAATTTAGGAGTGTTTTGTTCTTTGAAACCTCTCTTCAAGATGGATCTCTATAAAAGGTTGGAGCTACTAAATTTGATTTCTGATGCCTGAAAGAAACTTTGCCAGTTTTAGCAATCTGGATAACACTTGTTCAAAAGGCATTGCATATTTAAAGATTATACTTTTTCTTTAAGAGGAAAAACAAGTGAGGAATTTTACTTGCAGGGTGCTAGTAATGACTGTTAGACATAGAAACTTCAGTATTGATAAATTTTCCCAAATGACTACATGATTTAGGAGCTAAAGTCCTTTGGAACTTAGACTCTGGAACCAGTTAGGTATATTTGAAAAATGTATTCTATACCCATAATACTTTTAAATTCACTTGCCTTTCTACAGTTCCTATATTTCATACTTTTGTTCAACAACTTGTTTAATATAAAGCTACAGAATTGAGCAGTCCCAGCCAATATAGAAAACATCTGGAAATGGAAATAAGACATCTGTATTGTACACATTAGCTATGTTTGAAGACTAAGGAATAGGTATGGCTTAATTATCATCTCTTAAATTATTGCATTTTCTTAAGATTAAAACATATTATCTAAAGCAAGGGTTGGCAACATTCTTGGCTGGAGTGCCCAAAACACCCCAACCTCAACCCATGCCTTGACTAGGTATGCTAGGGGAGCCACAGAGGCCCGATCCTTGTTGCTGACAGTGGGTGCGTGGGCGCTTCCTGGCAGACAAGCCCCAAACCCCTTCCTCACTGTGCATCCTGAGGTATGCATGGAGCAACCACCATGGAGCTGGTGCCAAGGCTCCAGACCCCAGTGCAGCTATTTGCAGCCTCCTGGCTGCCTCCCAGGGCCAGCCCGGGCTCTGAGAAGTTGCTGCTTGCCACATAGCCTGGGCTGCTTGCTGAGATGACTTTGTGGCTAGCAGCAGCTTTCCAGAGCCCGGGCTGGCTGTGACGTGCTGAACAAAATGGCCTTGTGTGCCATGCTCTGGCATGGGTGCCAGGGGTTGCCAACCCCTGATCTAAAGTGATACTTGGATAGTTGTACAATAAAGCAAACAGCACACAACAAATATATTATATGAAAAATAAAGTGTGAACCAACTTCTGTATTCTTTGGAAAAACCTTTGTCCAGTTAAAAGACTGAGGATGAAGGGCAGATTTTGAATTTGCATTATGATTTATTTTTCAAGAGCTATGCAGGATATAAAATTAATTTTTGGAAAGGTACAAAAATTTAACTTTTGTCTCTCTAACACACGCACGCACCCCTCCAGATCCACAAACAATTACCAATATGCTTTATTTTTCAAGGAAGTATTATTATTAACCTGCTTGTGTGAACAAAGGGATGCCAATGATTAGTGTCTGTTCCTGAAGAAAATCAAAATGCCCCAGTTGTGGGTACAGGATCAAGCCCAACGGTCTTTTTAGTCATTAATTTGACCTTGTCAATTCTATTACAATGACCTTGTTTTCACTCAGACTTTCCATTTAGATAGTTCTGAAATTAATAACCTTTTTTTTTTGCAATGAAGGCAAGGCTGTATCCTTGCCTTAGAGGTTAACTAGAAACGAATATCAAGTTGTTTGCCTTATATATTGCAGCTCCAGTAGGACAGTAATTAGTTACACAGTTAAGAAATAGAAGAGAATAGAGATTCAGACCAGACACAGAAGATACACTTATTGCATGGTAGACACGCAGAAAGTGTTCTACAGCTGAAACTGAACAGACAATCAGGGCACACAGAGTGCTGTAAAAATGATGGATACTACTCTAAGATAACCCTGGATGGATGTAGTATTAGCCTTCAGCACTATAAGTAAGAGTCCTGTAACGAGCATCTGTACCAGATCCCATGACTATTCACAGTAGGTCACATTCCACTGACATCCCGTGGAGCATTGTGGCACCCTGCTCACCCCCGACTCACAGGGTGGCAGTCTAGCCTCAGCCAGAGCTCACCTCCTCTGCCTGAGTACCAGGCCAGCTCCATCCCCAGTGTCTCAGTGATCTGAAGTGGCGAAGCTCCTGTTTTCAACCTTTGCCCCCTGCACCCCACACTTGTTCCCTCCAGCCAGCTATGAGCCACTGTCTGGTATTATGGCTCAGTCTATGAATTCCATCTACCCCATCTGGGCATTTGTAAAGATTGCAGCTTTTGACGAAGTATTGTGCTGTCTGCTGGCCACTGCATTCACACGGGGCCATCCAAGATATTCATCTTGTACGGAGTTGTTTTGAAGCGTCTATATCCAGATCTCAGTTTGCTCAGCTTGACCCACACTTCTCTGCCAAGGTCATGTCCAGTGGGGACTCATTTGGTGTTGGTATAAACCACTGCAGGAATCCATTTCAGACTGGATTGCTCTGAATGATCATTTCATTTCCATTCACTCCACCCCTTATCTAAATTTAGTGCAAAACATGAGGCCAGGCTGTTTATTAAAGCTGAGCAATCGGCTCAAAACACGTTTCACTTGCAGACCACCATGCTTTTGTCACTGTCCATGTGTGACCAATGTTTTAAAGAGGAAGTATTTTGACCTTCTAAGATGTTATTTTGTCCAGCTCTCTAAGCAGAGCTTGCTGGCTTGTTTGCTGGCTTACTTTTACAGGTCAGAAATCTTCAGGGTTCTTCCACCAGTACCTGTGCAGAAGTAAATCAATAAAACAATTTCCCGTGCTCATCCTTGGTTTCTCAGAAAGAGTGTGCCAGCACAAAAGAGTGGCAGCAGGAATATGAATTGTAAGCAGGGCTCATGTCTTCATTTTTGCTTTGTTCAGCATTGGTACTCAGCAAATGATTAACAAATAACATGAAGTTGTATTGTCCACTCCTGCCAATCCTGGATTTGATAGACCTGGAAGAGGCAAGTGCAGAGTTATTTTGCAGTTTTTTTCTCCAAATGATTCTATTGTGTAGGGCAGAAGCAAGAGGGAGAAAAGGGGTTGCCCTGCTCTGGGGCAGCAGCAAGGATTTCAGACTCTCAAACCCAGAGAATTTCATATGGTTGCCTTTTCTTTCTTCATCCCTGCTTTGGATCCTTGTTCCCTCTTCTACCAACACCAAAGAAACAAAAAAGTGCCAGCTGAGGTTCCCTGTGTTGTTAATGCTGCCAGTAATCATGACAATACCCAGTTCTTATGTACCACATTGCACCACCAGATTTTTAAGTGTTTTAGAAAGGTCACTGTCATTCAATCCATTACAGACAGGAAAACTAAGGCACAGCAAAGTGAAGCAATTGGAGGCCACCAAAGTAGGTCAGTGGCAGACCTATTATAGCATCCAGGGAACAGTTCACAAGTTCAATACACTGGTCTAACCTGAATCAATCTCAACTGGTGCATACCTAGCACAAAATCTATCTAAAGTCCCTTTCATCATTTTTATACTACTCTCTGCACCAAATTTCTGTGGTTATGGGTTTATTTCATAGATTTCATAGACATTAGGGCTGGAAGGGACCTCGGGAGATCATTGAGTCCAGCCCCCTGCCCAAAGGGCAGGAAGTCAGCTGG
>NW_017728950.1:1785792-1862039 GCF_001723895.1 Crocodylus porosus | reverse complement strand
CTCCCTGGGGGGCTGGGCCAAGTAGGGGCCTGGGCGGGGGCTTGACCTGGCCCAGCACCAGGCAGCCGCCTCCTCCCAGGGAGCGAGGAGTTTAGATTGATCTGGGTTCACTTAGACTGGTCTAAGTGTAATCTCTGTATGTGCTGTAGATCTCCTCTGTCTATATGTGCCCTAGGTCTCCTTTAGCGAAACTTTGGCCCACTATCATCAAATTAATAAAAAAGAGAACATTTAATCATCTGGGTATTATTTAGGCCAATGTGCCAATGAATGTGAACTGTGGCTTTTGACCTGACTTAAGCGAATCAGAATTTCTACTGTCTGTATAATATTAGAGAGCAAAATTGATATTAACTGTATATGCTATACATGTATAGGAAATGATCTTCCAAGTCTTAAAGGCACACTTTGCCTTACAGTTCAAGGACTCCAAATTGTAATAAATAACATTTATCTACGTCCCCTTCTATTAGAAAAACAGCTCCCTCTAGCAATGACAATGTGTCCTTGCATGCTGTATAAATCATATGGTATCTCTTTCAGTACAAGAAGCACTCAGCATTGCTAGAAAACAGAAGAGGAGGTAACCTATGTTTTGTGAAGCTGAACTAATTTCACGTTCAGGAAATGACCAAACAACCAGTAAAATAAAACATTTCAAACTCTCCAACAACCTACAAGGTCATGTTGGCAGAGCAAACAAAGAGCTTAAAGAAGTTTGTTTTTAGTGGGATAAAACTGCATAGTGTATGTGTCAAATTTCCTTTGATTTCCAAAAGTTAAAATGGGCAATGTAGCTTTGTTATCAGAGGTGTGCAAAAATATTAAGTAAGGTATATGTAAAATGAAAATGAGATTTTAAAATGTGTGATTTTTAAGCAACATGACTGAAGGGCAATTTATATTTTCAAAAGAAATTCATGATTAGGGCCAGGAGGTTAAATTCTGGATACCCAATTTTAGACACTATAAAATGGAGCTAGCTTTCCCATGGTAGGATTTCAGTACTTATTGACAATCAGTCCTTTTTAAAGTGTCTAAATATGGATACCTAGTAATTGTTTTGGAACATGTAGACCATGATTTTTTTTTTTTTTGTCTTGACAGTCCTCCATGCTCTTACAATTAATATTGGCTGCTGCAACAGAGCCCAGGCCATTGAGCTAAAAATGCTTTTTACCCAGTCTTGAAATGTGAACAGCTTTTACTTACAAGACATTTCAGTTATTGAGCTAGCCTCATGTATGTTTCTTCAGGCAAATGAGACATTTTTTCAGGGGGGGGAAACTTTAGCGAGTCAGTCACCAAGACTGCTAGATTAAGGAAAATGGAAGCAATGCAGGGCAAGATTGCTTTTAACAATAATGATGTACTCAATCAGTGGATTACATCAATAATTGAGTCAAAGTCCTACTTTTAAAGAGATTGGAACTGCAAATCTGTCTAGACAAGCAATTTACAGCAAAGTTAAAAAAAAATCTAAACCATTGAATCCCAATGTTGAGAATGCTATTATCAAGACTGGGCCCTACTGTTCTCCAGGACCACCCACAAAAGAAAGAATTTGATGTGGCTGCTTGCCCGAAATATTTGTTCAGAATATATTGGCAAGTGGCAACAGTCTGAAGAAGCTGCAGGACTGGGGAGCACTTCCTGAGAGAACAGTTCATGGGACTAGCCTCGCCAATGACAGCAATAAATATTTCAGAAAATGTCATAGTCCTCTGAAACCACAAAAGGACAGCAAGGCTGCAAGCGATGCCTCAGGGTATACTGATGCATTAAGCCTTCCCTTCTCAGCAAAAGGTCAAGGATCATACACTGATGATGAAATGCACACAGAGGTCAGTTATCCAAATTTTACTGCAAAGAAGATTCTTTGATCTAAATATTTGAACTATTCCTTGAACCTGTTCTTGAACCTTTGTGTCATTATTTCCTTCCACATCCAGGTTTCTGGGAGTGAGAACTGGCGTAAAATTAAAATAGTTAATGTTATTTTATACTTGTGGCTGAAGTCACACAGAAGTCTGGACTTGGATGCATCTTGATTTCCTTTGGTACCTTCCACCTTTCTTCATGGAATGATGCGAGACAGTGGGAACTTTCTAAATCCAAGATGCAGTCTTGGATGCTTGAGGAGAAGTATATAAGTCTCTCTTTACACACCCTCTTTCATGGTGGTTATGTTTCTTGTGCGATTGGTCCCTGGAAAGTGCTCTGCAGCCATGCCATGACACATGAAAATGGTTACAGAATGCTTTTAAAGTGGTGGATCACACAAAAAAATAACTCTCACCAAATGAGGGATCAGATGAAGGCACTCTACTTTAGACTGCTTTAGGGAACTTGTGTTCACTAGAATTAATTTTTTGTGCAGTTGGGGATGTTGGCAGGAAGGGAGGGGGGAATTGGGAGGGGAAGCCAGCAGCAGCAAGCTGTGGCTAGGGTTTGCCCAGCTTGAGTTGGAGGAGGGTGAGGGGTAGGTGGATCAAGACCCACCCTCACCTCAGGTCACCTCCTCCAGTCTGCTCCCCTCCAGCTAAGCCAGGCAAACCCCACCTGGTAATTTGCTGATGCTGGTTTCCCCTCCCCACTCCCCCTACCCTTCCTGCTGGCAGCCCTGGAGCTGGGAGGGGTAGGGCTGGGGAGAACTGCTCCCTGGCTGGCTGCTTGCCTGCAAGCAGGCTCTTTTTTTTCCTCTTCCCTCCCCTGCCCTTCCCCCCACCCTTGCACCCATCACGTGAATGTCTGTTGAGGTAGGGAGGGCACTTTAACTCATGGCACTTTATGTACCTCATGACTTAATGCAGGGGCCTGCATGTCTGTTAGAGCCCTAAAACTTTCATAGTTTGGAATGGAAATGAGCATTTCAAAACTTTTAGCAAACTGAAGATGAAGACTACCCTATTGGGGGGTTAATCAAAGCATTGTATTTCAGCAAAATCAAAATGTTTCATTCTGAGCCTTTTCAAGTTCTTTAAATATTTTGTACAAAAAGGACATTTTTGTTGAAACAAAAAAGCTTTTCAAACAAAAAAGAAACATATTGTTTCCTTTTGGAAATGTTGAAACAGATTATTTAAAAAATATTAGGTTTTATAGAATTTTCCTTAGCCCAAATATTTACGAGAGATTTTAATATTTGCTAAATATGCATTTTTGCTGAAATCAAATTTTAATGTAAAATATTTTACACTGCTCTACTCACTACTCCCATCAGGATGCGTAGCTCAGAAAGCATACAAGCTCTGGAGGACTGTTATACTCCACTTCCCCTCACAGATGGGTGAGGGAAGGGATAAAATCTGGCTTTACACAGAGCGTAACTGTGCTAGTGAGTTTGGGAGTGTGTATGGTGTCCCAGGCAAAGGCCTTGTAAAGTTTACAAGCATCAGAGAAGCAAAGAGATTAGGAGTGAGGTAGCTTGTTCCTGAGAACAGATTGGTTTCATCCTTATTCACATCTATAAGTCTTTTTCATAGGGATATCTTTGAAAAGCTTCTGTTTGCAAAATTTTGGGCAATGACTTTGTTATTACCAGAGATGATAAAGGAAAAACCCTACAATGCTGTGACCTAGGGACAAAAAAGCATCTGTGATACAAAACCTTGCTATGTTGTGAACACACTGTGAGCTTTTGATGGGAGACTTCTGCAAGAGATTGCTGTGTGGACAGTAAATAAATAATTACATACACACCTTTTACTTTCATTAAAGTCATGGATGCACAAGGTGTTTTATGCAAATAAGCTATAGAGATGGATGATAGTAAGAAGGTATTAACTGAGTTAGATTTAACAAGGTAAAATGAAGAGAAAAGGCAGAATCAAGTTGGAACAGAATAAATAATATTTAAAGTAAATATAAAGACTTAGGGTGCTGACTGACAGGCAGTTCCATGATCTAACTCATGGTGCTTTACAGAAAGCACCATGAGTTAGGCTAGGGGTGTGCAATTATTTGGTACTGCAGGCCACATAGGGAGTTTTGGGGAGCTGTTGTGGGCTGGATCAGCCTTCTGCCCCCCATCCCCTGCAACGACTCACTAAACCTCCCTATGTGGGAAGGGGCTGTGGGTGACAGCTGGGGCAGTAGGTTAATCCTCTGGCCTACGTTTCTACCCCAAAGTCAGGCCCGGACAGATGCCCTGATTGCTGGGGGGAGGCTGCTGCTTGCATCTGCAGCTGATACTGATGCCCACCTGGCACTCCCGGTTTGTGGGGCGGGAGCTGGTGTAAGCTGTGGGACCATGCTAGAGGTGCAGGATGGTTGGGGGGGGAGTGAAAGGGCGGGGGAGAAAGGGGAGACAGAGAGAGGCAGTTCTGCCCATGATGTGCGACAGCGGCCAGTGCTGGGCATTGGGCAAAAGCAGGACCTGGCAGTGGGTGTGCTTGCCACTCTTGGGGCCTTTTTGGTTGTGGCTGCTCAGAGCCCATGTCCAGAGCCCAAGCAGCTCCTCCCCACTTCTGTCATTGCCACTCCACAGGCCTGGAGCAGCCTGGAGGTGGGGTGGGGTGGCAACAGCATCACACACTGATAGATGTTGATGAAGGTGCTTTGTTTTGGAGCGCCTTTATCTGAACCCTTATGAATTGGGCATTTTTAAAGCACTCTGCAGTTGTGCACTGACAGAAATGCACAGCTGTAGAGAACACTTCCAGTGGCTGATTGCACTACAAAGCATCATATCTGTCAGCGTCCCTAGAAAAACTGGTGTACGGATATCTGGGTTGTATTCATAGTGACAACATGGATTCTTCTGGGGACCCTAGATGAGTCTTTTAGCCTTTTGGAGCTTAGGTTGCATACAGATGTTCTTTTCTACCCAGTTTGGGGAAGAGGCAGGGGGCAATGGTTGCTGTTACCCTCACCTCCCAGTCTATGGGAGGGGAGGAGCAGCTGCCCCTCCTCCCCCACAAGCCTGCTGAAGACCAGGGTGACTCCAGTCTTGGGAAATCAGTAGGGTATGTGAAATGGCACTGTTCCATTTCAACTTGCATTTCAATGTAACTGTTTCATTTCAAATTTCATTTCAATTAGAAACCGCTGTTCTGTTTCATTTTGTCGAAACAGTTTCACCAATTTGACGCTGTTTTGACATTTAGCCCTTAGGCTATAGTGGGGATGCTCAAAACAGCCTATAACTTTGTCATTTCACATAAATACCAGTGGAGAAAATACAACTTACTGCATGTCAATGTTCATAGAGCATTTAAGATGGTACCACACACATTTCTCAGAGGGAAAGGTGCCACATGTAGATAAATTGAAATATTCTGCAATTCCACACAGGTGATTGAAACGCCAGTGGTTAATTTAAATAACAGACACAACATAAAACTTCAATTTAAAGTGTAGATTAGGGCTACTGAATTGTTTTCCATACACAAAGTTTGGGTATGACTCCTGTCTGTCCTGCTACCTAGGTGGATCTAGAGTGTGTCATCTAGGGAATTTAACACAATAAAGCAGTAAAATGTTAGGCAGAAAGTTTTGCACACCAGCTCTGATTCTTCTTGTGAAATATACCTGATTTAATATGAAATATGAAATCAGAGCAAATGTGGCTTGTTTTCTCTGAGGCCTTTTTGTGCAACAGTAACAAAAGAGCTGATTCCACCACTCAGGGTGCTAAAGGAGTGCATAAATGTAATAAATAAACCAACCACACACACACACAGGAATAATACCAGTCATATATGGTTAATGAGAGGTAGAAGCTGACTTCTTACCATGAAACATTAAAAATCTGACTTCATTACACATAAAGGAAGCCAATGTAAGTTTACAATAAAACCTTAGACTTGCAGAGTTGTGTGTTCACCAATTCATAAGATAAATAGTCTTAATACAGCAGTCATTGCAAATGTCTGAACAAGAAGCACTGTGACATGTTTATACACTTGCTGGCAGCTTGTCTGCCTTCAAACAACTCCTAACATCCAAACAATAGTTTTCTTTTGGCTGATTGACTGTGGGAATTATTTCTCAGATACTTAGAGCACAACATTTTCAATCTGTCTGGTATTTTTTTAAGGTAAGATGTGAGTTTCTTATTTTAGTTTATTACTTACTGGCTGCACCAGTCAGACGGATTCACCTAATTCAACTGTTTTTTCCTGGTGGTAGGCATGACTGCCTTATTCTTGCAGCCAGCCAGCTCAAGGAAAAGCAGTATAGATACTAGTTATTTCATAGATTTCATAGACATGAGGGCTGGAAGGGACCTCGGGAGATCATTGAGTCCAGCCCCCTGCCCAAAGGGCAGGAAGTCAGCTGGGGTCATAGGATCCCAACAAGATAAGCATCCAATTTTAGATTAACAGCTATGAATGGCTGTAAGGTACTTTGTGCAAGGTTAATACTCTTAAATACAACAGGGCAGGATATTATTTAAAAACTTTAGTACAACAGTACAGTTTTGAGAACTAAGTGCAAGATTAGAAGACATGAAATTATTATTTCTGTCACTGGTTGCCCTGATGGCTTTTGGTAATTCACTTGACTTCTCTATCTCTCAGTTAGCAAATCTGTAGGGATTAATTGGTTAATCTTTGAGGATGTCAAATGTTAGCCGAGGGAAAGGAGATTATGTTGTGTTGTCTCCAATAAAAGCTGTCCTTAGTGTAACTGCAGCTATAGGATCCTATCTGTGACAATCTTGGTATTATTTTTATTTGTGATTTATAATCACCAACAGTTGCCGGGTGGAATGGATACTGAAGTTCGTATCATTTTAAGGATTTCCTTTGTCTAGGTACATTCCTAATTCCAACCATCTTCTATATATGCAAAATTTGCATGCCTAGGTTAGTATGTGCAGTTACTACAAATGGCTGCACAGAAAAAACCTTTTGCATTTTCAAAGGCTCTGCCTCTGAGAGAGTAAACCTCTATTTAAATGGCATTACATGCATCCACTACCCCTTTCCCTTTGAACAACACAAAGGAAAGTTGTTTACTCTGGTGGTGGTTCTCTTGCCCCTTCTGCCGTAGGTTTTGTGGTGCTGTTATGTTAATGTATTGTTTGCAGCAGGTACTGGTACTTCAGCAGGAGCTGCCTTACAATTTGGTATGTATTTTGCATACAGATCTCAAGCTTTTTCTCTAGAGAATGTTAGTCTGTCTGTGTAATTGTCACCTGCTGGCACAGGACTGGGGAGAAGTAGCTTTAATGTTTATGTAAATTAGCTTGAAAATCTGGGGAAAATGTACCTCATTCAATTAAAACAGATCCTTTTACATTACTCCAAATGTTACCACAAGAGGGTACTATTACCTCATTTAAAAAACATTCAAGCCAAACTTTGCAATCACTTTTTCCCTTCAGATTGCTAATCTTCCTGTTCTGTGAAGCTAACCTTTGTAAATTTACCCAATTTATCTTTCTGAGCATACATACAGTGTGCTTAGTAGATAACAAAAAGTTACATCCTGATTTCAGTGAGTGTTTTGCTTGTACAAGGACTGGACAAGGACATCAGGAGCTGTAATCCTGCTTCTATATCTAACCCTGACCAAAGTTCAGATATCAGCTCAGTGGTGCACCACCACAAAAAGTCCTGCCTTTCACACTCATGAACTACACTCATATGCATATACGTGCACACACACCAACTGCATTAATAACTCTAGCATGAACCAACAGAGCACGCTGTCACAGACAGCCCACTGCTGCCAACACAGTAAGGAAGAATAATTAACACAACAGAACAAGGGTGCTCAAGTCCCAGCCTGTGGGGCATATCTGGCCCCAGCATCATGCCATCCAGCCCACAAGTCTATGGGGAGCCCCATGGGCTGTGACCCTGCATGCTAGATTTGGCATACAGGGCCTGATCCTGGCAAATGGAGGCAGGCAGAGCTGGCATAGGGCTCTGAAGTCCTGATCCCTAGGACTGGGCAGCAGTGGTGTGGGCCCTGGAGCTCTGGTCCCAGAGTGTGGGGCTGGGCAGAGACAGCGTGGGTCTCCAGGGGCCCGATCCCTTCAAATGGAGCCAGGAGGAGGCAGACCAGGTCCCCCGGCCCTATCCAAGCACATGGAGGTAGACAGAGGCCACACAGAGCCCTGGCTCCTGATCCTGGTGTGCGGGGTCTGATCTGGCCTGGTCCAACATCACTCATTTGGCCCACACAGCCAAAAGGCTGAGCACCTCTGCTATAGAAGATCAGCCTATAGGAAACACCTGGTTCTGGTTTATGTCTGCTCTGCTAGCAGGCCCTGGTCTAAATCCCCTGTGTTGTTCTGCTCTTATCTCTGGACTAACATATGGCTAAGAGGCAGATCATCTAACTGTTTTATTGGATCTTATCTTTCACTTTGCTGTACACAAGCAAAAGTAATTACAGATCTTTCTCTGAGAGAATGAACCACTGTTTAAATGGCATTACATAAATCCAGCATCCCTTTCCCTTTGAACAACGTGAAGGAAAGTCATATACTTTGATGGTGGTTCTCTTGCCCCTTTTGCTGTAGGTTTTGCATTGTTATTGTGTTAATTCATTGTTTACAGCGTGTAGTGGTACTTTAGTGGGCCTTTCACATTTCCTTTTCTGTCTGGCTCTTATTTGGGCAGAATCTGCTTTGAGGTATGGCCAGCAACGTATCGTGTGAGCATTCAGTTGAGTGCTCCCTACCGCTTTTTCATCTTGACAAATGCTGCTGGATTCTCATCTGCAGCTCCTTTCTACACAGGATTCACTTGTGACTTCTGTGGCTAAGGTCATATTAAACTTTTCAGCAACTATGCTTTAGTAAGCTTTTCAAGCAGGAATCAAAATGGTAATGCACCAGAGAGAATCCAGAGGCAGTCTAGACCTCAAGAGGCAGTGCCTTTGCTTGCTTTTCACACAAGGAGGGATGTGGCCAGGGAAATAATGGGAAGGAGAGGTCCATAGGTTTGTTCAGGCCTACGTGATCTTTGGTTCTTAGACCAGCTTCTTCGGGATGTTGGCAGCTGGGGCAATTTATTTGTTTGACTATGTTGGCACCTTGACAGTCCTTTCATATTTCTTTCTTCTACCCTGGACCCACTGCTCCTTGGCATAACCCCAGACTTGGACCATAGTTGGGGGAGAGTTGCCTGTTTTTCTTCTGTGGTCAAATACCTGTATTTCTGGCATGTCACACACCCCCAGATAAGATGTGCACCTTATTTTGGAAAGGCAGGATGAAGAAAAAAAGGTGTTTGCAGAGCCATGGCTCAATCCTCACCACAAGTGATTCTGACCACAAGACTGAATCCTGACAATGGTTAGGTAAAAAGAAGTTTTAATTTTCTCACGACTGCTGTCAAATTGACTGCTCAGCTAAAATTGCTGCCAAGTCAGCAGTGGCCACGAAAGGGTTAAAACTGACTCGTGGCATGGAAAACTGCACTCCAGTGCTCCCTCTCTGCAGCCACAGAAAGAAGCAGTGCCCTCAGCAGCCGTTACAGCATCTCTGTGCTTCAGTTCTGGTGCAGAAATCACCTTGCTGTCTGTAGCCATGCACCGCATTTTTTGGAGGGCTGATTTTTGGGGGAAAGCACATGGTATGTGGTATGTGGGTAAGTATGGCAATTCAAATGCCTCTCATTTTGACAAAACCATTTTGGGGGTGACAGGGTAGTTAGGACTATACAGACTTCATTCAGTGTCCTTCTGATGACATTGCCAACCAGGCCACCAGCTACTGCAGCTGTGACAGTGATTTTTGTCAGTGGCTTTTTCTCAAGTCCTCACCTGAGCTGCATCTGAAGCAATGGTCTTAAAATGCAAGTGTCTATAAGGAAATAACTTTGAGACATCCATTTTCCCTCCAAAATGAGTCTCAGCATGTGAACCAATGATGCCCACTCATTATATGTAATAAACGGCTAGAACTGGTCTGTTTTAAAGAAGATTCATATTTTTAAGCTCTTCCCTCAGACAAGCAGAGTGAAAACACATGTCTGCATAAAAGCAGTATTAGAGATGGTTATCTGGTATTTTTTGATAAAAATCTTGAAAGTTATGGAAAAAAAGCCTTAAATATAAATGTGTGATGGTTTAAAAAAAAACAACCCTGAAAAAGCTCACTTTTCTTGACTATTTTCATAAAAAAACCCCAACAAACATTTTTCACTCAAAATATTTTTGAATGGAAATTTTGACAATTCTATTTTACATGATTTTAAACAGGTTGCTCTGTCATATATTAAGGAAAGCTGGAAGATACAAAGCCAAGATTTGAGTATAATCATTACAGTAACAATATACATAATCTGGAAATCCTTTTGTGCAAGCAGTGGCTTCATATCATTGCATTCAAAGATGAGCCACCTCTTCTCAAAATCTGTCTCTGGGTGTCATTGAAATGGGACATTTGTCATAGGCTGTGCACATGATAGAGGTGACAGAGGCAGAGTTTGATCTTTCGCTCTCAACTTCCTAACTTCTGATGGTTTCTGCTAAAGCCTCCTTCCTTTATTTCTTGCTACTCCAGTTCTGGGGTTATTTTCATCCATGATGATATAGTGCAGCTCAATGGGCTTTAATTAAAACTTGTAAGTTTTTGGTAAGGAAGTTATTCAGACTCTTAATGATTAAAAACTTCTGAAGCCATTTATGTGTATCATCCTTAACCACTTTCATCAGAACGCAATATGTGATCCATTCTGAATGGCTAAGAAGAGCTTTCCCCTTAATATCCAAGGAAGTGACAAAAGTTTTGAAAAGGGATTTTTAATGACGTATTCTGCACAAAGCAGCAGCAACAGTTCTTGGTGTCTGATATAAATGTTCAGAGAACAGCTTCTAACTATCTTCATATGTTGGTCATATAGATACAGGCTTTAGAACACAGTTTTCTTCCCCAAAACCCCATCCGATTCATAAATTAATATTTAGATCAATAAATAAAGTGACCAACTGTCTCCGCTGCCAGTACACAGTAGATGCCAGTTTTTCTTCCTGTTCTATTTGGCAGGTCTGAATGAATGGCACTGAGTGGGTGGCCTGTATGTTGATAATCACCTTGATTTCCAGAGCTGCCTCCCTTATTAACCATGTCACTGATCCCATCTGGATTACAGAAACAAACCGTATTGATGAAATCACAGAGGATGTCAGTAAAAGTTGAATAATACTCTTTTAATATTGAATCACTGCACAGACCTGGCAACAGTTGCAATACATGCATATGGCAAACATATGATCAGCATGTTGAATTGTGAATCAGTCTCTTTGGTTTGTTTTCAGGACAGCCTCAGTCTGGGTAAATCTGTTGCCAGTAAATGATTTGTGATGGTTTGTTGAAAGAAAAGATATTACAATAGGAATGAGAGAGAGAGCAAGAGTACTGATACCAAGATGATGTTAAGTAGATGCTGTACTTTTACATGAACTTTAGTTTAATATTAGGAAAGAGAATTGGCAAGCAATAAAACTGCATAGTATAATGCATTCACGTTCCTGCTGACAACAGAAACAATGATTAATCTCTTATTGTTATTGTAAGAGCTAGCTGAAAAATTCAGAATTTAGAAGCTTTTTTGACGAACAGGGACACCTCAGTGAAAATGTTTGCCAGGGACTGTGTTCTTGTTCCAATTATTTTACTCTGCTTGTCACTGTGACAGGGCCTTTACTATGACAATGTGAAAACAAAAAGCTCCTGTCCTGAGAAAAAATCTCCTGATTTGAGCACTGTAGATGATCCGTACATGCACACACATACATGCACACTTGGAGGAGCTGTGCTAGGAATCTGGTCAGTCACTTACAATGATCCTCTTTTGCTTGAGCCATGGATAAGTTCCAATAATGTGTGGACCTGTCAGTAGGGTAGGCGGTCCTGTACTCATAGAAGAAGCAGTGCTTTTTATTAGGTAAGGCCAAAGACAGTGACAGAAGCAGGCCAGAGAACATCCTGGGGATGCCCATTGCAGAAGCATGGCCTGTGCATTCACTCTTGCTCTCATGCTCCAGATCTGGGATTGTGTTATGGTGCCATGGTGTTCTCCGCTTAGGTGCTCTAGAGAGCTCAGTGTCTGAAATGCTTGCTAGCATCCCTGGGGTCAATCCCAAAGTGCCCTCACTGGCATATTTTAGCTGGGATCAAGAGCAAGTGGCCAGGGTGTCTTCCAGAATATCCATTCTGGGATGCTGCTGCTGCAATACAGACATGTACTGTCTCCAATATAATGAAAACACTGGTAGTGCCCTTGTTTCTCCTGCTCTTGTCCTGTGGCACATTATGAAGTGTCTGCACTTTGTTTCTGTTATTGGATGTTGTGTGTCTGTGAGGAGGCTGTCAGATGTTTTTGTGGACTCTTTTGGAAAGAAGTTTGTTGCATGTATTCCTGTGGTTGCAGGGTACTAAACTGGGTGGCTTAAGAGCTCCCTTCCACTCCTATGTTCCTGTGTTCTTCTAGCAGGTCCACAGGACAGGAGAGGCTCCCTCTTAAGACAGCTACATGCTGACTGTGCCATCCAGATATTATGATCCTAGAAGCTGAACCGGGACCTTCATACTTTTGCAATCCCTTCAGAAAAGCAGCTGTGAGGAGAAGGAGACAATAGGAAAAGTGTTCTGTAAGAATTCACATTATTTAGACTACAACCAGTGCCGAGGCTATGAGATCTCTGGCTTTGTCTAGACTGTCATTCCAAGACTGTGGTGTGCAAGATTGTTCCTTTTCAACTGAAAGTTTGACAATAAGGATGCATGATGGTCCACAAGGAACTGTAATGGTTGGCAGTGATCCATTGGTCCAAAATGTTTGGGAATTACTGATCTACACTTTGGAATAGCCCTTAGTCAGCAATTGGTATAGTAGTATTTACTGTTTATGCTTTTGGATACACAATAATATGCAGGGAGTTGCAATAACGTCATTGTTATTATCTCTTGTTTCAAACAGGGCTAATATTTGATCAGCTCAATTTGTACAAACTTGTCTGTACTGAAGGACTAGGTGTGCTTACTTTGTGGAATCCAGACTATTCCTAAACATAGACACGGCCTCCTCCTATTTCACTGTTTGCCAAATACCACAGGTGCCAGCCCCTTTTATCACTAGTAAAATAATCCAGTAGAAGTTTCAATTTTTGGCTTGGCCCATCGTTCAGCTATAAAGTGTGACCCCATACAGAAAGGCTGACCACATAGAATTAACTGTGTGCATGTGTGCACTTCAAGATACTTGTCCACTAGACTCTGGTGGGAGACAATTAATTTATTTCCTGTACTGGTAAGTCATATTATTACTGTTATTGTTGTTGTTATTGAAGTCATATTATTATTGTTATTATTGAACAATAAACATCTGTTGGTTACTACACAGGAGATGGGTTAATCATGCTTTTCACTTCTGGGCTCAGTACAAAACCTGGCATAAGGGCCATATATTTCCCTTTCTTCTTCCTTAGCATGCACATATATACATGTGTTGGTGGCAGCTTAGAACTTTTAGCATTCATGGGATTAAAAAGATGTGAAATATACAACCTGTTCCCTCCAAATACACAAACATGCTGCAATACTACATATGACCAGTCCAAGGAATTGGCATATTTCTTTTTTGGTATTTATTACACAAAATTGTTCATGTAAACATCTCACATATTCACTGATTTGTTTCAGCTGTTAAAAGACAGTAAATACTACAATAATAAATACTACTACTACAAGTACACTTGTGCATAACTGAAGTGCAACTCTCATTCCTCCCACTCACCTTTCTTGTATCACTCTCTTCAGAAACACAATATTGATACATGAGGTTCTAGAAATGTTACACTGGCTGAACATACAACTGTTTTCCCTTGCTAGAAAATAATCAGGCAAGGCTAGGGAAAATGAAAAATGAAACAAAAATATCCCCTGGCAGCTATAACTTAATGTCAAAAGAAAGCTAGACTGCTGCACTATGGGTTTCAGCTCTTTTCCATCTTGGCTGCATTATGGTTTTGATTTGATTGCAAGCTTTTAGCGCCATGGATATTTTTTGTTTGCATGGTCCCATTCACACTCTTGGTCTTCCAGAATTAATTAATAAAATGAAAACAGGAGGCAGTAGCATAACTAAGGGCGGGGAGGGGACAACCAAGGCACTAGTTCCAGATCCCAACTAAGGAGTGGGAGAATGCAAAAATAGCAGCTGCCAGCGATGCCACTGCCACGGCTAGCCTGGTCAAACATCTTTGACAAAAATATATGTAGGGCTATCAAGAGAATTTAAGAAATAACTGTGATCTATATGAGTAAAACAATGATATAAGACAAGATATATTGGTTGTTTTGAATTTTTTTTGCTTTGTTTAGAACATTTCATGCTCGCACAAGAAAAAAACTAACTAATGCAACAAGTATGAATGTCTCTGCTTCCAGACCACACATAGAGCACTGTAACCAAGGCAGCATTTATCAAATCCAGAATGCAAAAATGACTGGAATTGCAGCTGCAGGATCGGAAGCAAACATGGGAGGATTCTGCTACGACTGCCACTTTTTACCATTCGGTAGCACAACAGACACTTCTCTGCACAATGCAGTATCAGTAAATTCTGGATGGTTTTGTCTGAGGTTTCATTTTTACCAGCAAACTCCCAACTTCGTGCTGCTAATTAGCTGCTCCTGGAAAGGGGGAAAAATCTCATGTTGCTCTAACTGAATAGTTTCCATTGTGGCTATTCCAAGGTATGTGTGAAATTTGCAAACAAAAAAGGGAACATGGCCTTGCTACAGTTCCAAAACAAGGTAAAGTATTGTGCAGGCATACTTCCCTGTATTCATACCTACTGTGCACTAATTCACTAGCAGTCTATTCTGTGACTCTCATTTCTCATTTGTCTTATTACCCCCTCAAAGCGTGGCTTGCACAGTGCACTGTCGTCAGATGTGAATTCTCAGTCTCTCACAGGTGGCTCTTCTTGCCTAGCAGGACTGAGCTCTAGTTCTTCTCTCAAGTCTGGAAAGTTGATACCAGAAAAAACAAACAAACAGGGAGAGCAAAAACTACAGTGATGAAATCTATGCCCTGCATCAGTCTTGTCTTGCCTGTGCCCTTACATTCATCTCACTTACCTTAGAAAAAGCAGTCTTCAGTATAATGAACCCATGGCTAGGAAAACATAGTCAGTGGTAAATGGGGAGGCAGGGCAGTGACTCTAGGTGGTTTCATCAATGTGGCTCAGAAAACAGAAAATATTTTTTAGGCAAGAGAAACTCAGTAGTCTCCATCAGGGTGTCATTCAGAGCTACATTTAAAACTTACACTTTGATTCACATCCAACTTTATCTCACAGGGCACTGAAGGAAAACAACATGTGAGAAGTGGCACGTATATACTTACAGGAGATGAAATCTTCAGATTTAGGAACTCAGATATAAAGACCAAGACTGACCTTCTGGCAGTAACCTAATGGCAAGGAGGATTATAATAGATTTGGATAAAATCAAGAATTCTAATAATGGTGCTTTTGGTATCTGCTCTTTCTTCTAAGCCACCCATCCTATGTTTACTAGGATTAACACTGCAATGTCAGAAAGGCTGAATAGCTGCCACTGTACCATCATTACCATAGTGGGCCATTCTAGAAATACACATCTAGAAAGTTCCAGCAAGGCCAGGCTATTGAAAACAAATCGATATCTTTGGAGTATTCATGTAGCAAGTTGTACCATAGGGGGGTGCACGTGTGGGCAGTCACCACTCATTCCCCCCACCGCCAATGGCGTCTGTGGGCAGTTCCTGATTGGCTGCTGCCGATGCTGCCAGCGACGTCTGTGGGTGGTCGCCAACCACCACTTGATGCTCACTACTCCCCCCCACCACCGACAGTGCCACAGCCGCCTGCGGGAACTCCCCACTCGGCCCATCCCCACCGCTGACACTGCCGCAGCTGCCTGTGGGAGCTCCCCGCTCACTGCTGCCATGCTCCTGCTGCCGCCACCACCGCCACCGCCTGTGGGCGATTGCTGTGCCCCTCCCCCCGCCCCCCGAGCCTCCAGGGCCAAGCAGTGTTCATGAGTTATACTACTTTTCTAAAAACCCAAGAAGTTGATGACACGGCATAAATGAGATAAAAAGAATGTATATGGAAAGACTTGGGTGGGACATTAACAATGACCAGGAAACTCCCAAAGCCAGTGATTGAATGGCCAGGATGCCCAGGTCTGCACCTGGGTGAATGAAATTAGATCAAGTGGCCATTTTTTATGCGATCTAACCTCCCCAAATGTCTGTACATACTCTAAGTTTGTTATAAATTTTGAGATTTTTTTTTCTTGCCCTGTTGGACTGACAAGAGGTTTCAAGTGCAGTCCCACAGGGATTTTTTTTTCCTGGGTGGCGTTTCATGTATTTGTTAAAGATTTGGATGCTGGAATAGAGAGCTTCCTAAGAAGATTTACAGAGGACATGAAACTAGGATGGACTGCAACACACTAGAGGATAGGGGCAGAATTCAGAACAATCTTGATAGCTTAGAAAGCAGGGCTAGAAACAACAGAGTACCTAATACCTTAGGCAATAGAAGCTCATGCTTCTAGAGCCACAGTTTCTCCGTTTGACTAGTGACAACAGTATTACAAGTAGCGAATCAGATGGTTTTTTGAAATGCAATGGGCTACCCTCACCATGGGATATTTGTAATTCATACTCAGTCATGTGTACTCTGTTCTCTCTAGTTTTACTGCACCCCCCTATAGGCTTATGATTCTGCCACAGTCTTTGAACTAAAATACTGGGATATTACCATAGTTTCAGTCATTAGTAAACACTTGCAATATCATATAATTTTTTAAGGAAGTGTTTACCAGACTTATGCTCATAATTCAGGATAATGGTTAGTGTGGTTTTTGTGTGAATATCAAATTTTAGAAAAAATATGTGCAAAACTCTTCAATTTCTTGTATTATGGAGAGAAACAGGTTTAACTTCATGGAAGTATTCAAAGTGAATTTAAGTATATTTACTTTCTTCAGACGCTTGACCTTCCACTTTTTCACCATCATGGTCACTCTAAATGCAGTATAATTTGTTCAAGTAAAATATTCTAATCCATAGACGTGCCTTTTAATTTCTTTTCTCAAGTACCTTCTTAATTTGAACCCTGAAGATACTAACAAATGACAAAAAAATCTGTTTAGAAAAATCTAGACAGAAGTCCTTAAAAATACTCTGTGGGCATGTCTACACGTGTGCCCTACTGCACAGTTAGTGCCTGCCAACACTACATCACCATAGCTCTTCATTATGGCGATCTAGCAGCTTGTGTAGCTGTGTCCAGTCATCCCTAATCTCACTTTTCTGTAAACAAAGGATCTCTAACTGCCATGCCATTAGCTTTGATCATAAGGGTAGCATGATGACAGATAGAGATAACCCTAAAATAAAACAGAATGTTATGATAACATTGATATGATGCTACTTCAAATAGATTGCAACTGACTGATTGACTTTTGGGAAGGAACTGCCCCATTACAGCAGTTTAATCTGGAGCAGCTCCACTAAAATGAAAGGAGTTACTCATTTGCACCTGTGTTACTGGAGGCAGATTTTGATTCAGTACCAAGGGGCGGTAACCAGGGCACTAGCCCTGAGTACCAGCACTGAGGGAAGCACAAAAATAGTTGCAACTGTGTTGCTGCCTTGGCCATTGCCACTGCCACTGCCACTGCAATGCATCCCCTGAGGCTGCCCTTTGCACTGCTGCTGACCAGAGCAGTCAAGCATATAGTTATGCCTGTTTTGATCTCTTGCATAGCAGTTATCAGTGCTGGAGTGTAGAGGTGCACAGTTCTTCCTCTACTCTTTGTATCCTTTATATACTCTTGTATTCTTTATGTTCGTCATGATTGTTGCAGAAAGAGTTGGAGCTCCTTAAATCTTACTTTACATTGGGTCCCTCAAAAGTGAACTTGCTCTGACTATTTATGTATGTGGAAGCAAAGTCATTGCTGATATAATTCTGCTGGAGCTCAAAAGAGCAACTACCTACATAAATTTGTTCCACTGCTTTCCAAAACTATGACCTAGAGATGGTTTCTTTTGGGTCAGGTTTCCTCAGAACTCTAGAAATAGATGACACATAAGTGTTGACAACTCTGTGCCACCACCACCCCTGCACCCTGCTTCTGCTGGGTGCTGGCTCCAGCCAGGCTGCAGCCCTGTGCCCCACGTCCTGCTTTCAGCACAGTAATCATGTTGCCGCCACTGCTGGGTCCTGGCTCTGGCCAGGCTCAAACTCTGCCATCAGTGCAGAATTCTGGAGGGGCATGTGCCCCCTGTGCCCGCCCCGTACATCACCTATGACTCTATGACACCTATGACACGATATTACACATGACAAGCAGCATGTACACTGTTGAGTTTGCCAATATATGCTTTTGAGGCTAAAGACTTTACTTTGAAATGTTTAAATAACGACTCCTGCTTGGGCCTAGTGAAAGAATGTAGTAATGATTCAGAAAACTGACTGCTGATAGTGTTCCAATTTCTTTTTTGCTGGGTTTCTCAAACTAATTACAACTAAGCTAAAAGGAAAATCAACCGTTAGACATGGAAAAGTAAAGAACAACAGTTACAACGGGCCAGATCTTATAGGCTGAGCCCCTTATTCCTATAGATGCAAGCTCCGTGACAGGCCAAAACAATCCTGAGGTCAGGCTGACACAGTTCTTTGCAGAAGAAGTTCCATGAAAACCTAGTATGAGCCCCCCTGTTTTCTGCTGGTGTCAGCTAAATGCTATCCTTTCCCTCTTTTGTGTGCAGGCTCTGCAGAAAGCACTGAGTTATAGAGATTCAGTAGCCATTGGAAAGCACCATCTCCCCTAATGTTACTCACCAGAAACCTCACTGCCATATGTGGTAGTAGCAGGAGTTGAGTCGCAAACTTCTCTTGGGGGAGCAGGGACAAGGCGTCCCAGGGCTGATGCTGAGGGAAGGGGCTTCTTCTACTTAATTCTGGTATTGTTTGTTCTGTTGATTCTAAGCCAGTCCAGGCAGACTGATCTGCAGCTGGAGAGTCAGGATTTGGCCAAATAGTTGTTAAAAAAAAACCCCACATTGAAATGGAACCTAATGTTGTTTGTCCAAACTGAATCTCTCTGTTTGAGCTGGGGCTTTATTTCAGCACATAACATTTTCTGTCTAGAGGTGACCACTTTCAGGGATAGATGTAATAGCTGTGTTGGTCTGAGAAACAGAGATAAACACAGCTCTTGGGTCAGAGACAATATCTTTTATTAGACCAACTAAATAGTGTTGTGCATGTGTCTGTGCATGTCCACACACACTCTCCCTTTTCCTGACTAGGGTTCCAGTCCGCTAACTCTAAAGTCCCATAAAGTGATCATGCAGTCCCTTTTATATGAATATGATTGCCCACAACAATTTTGTATCATATGTTGGATAATGGAGGTAGGATTGTATTCCCTAAAATGTCACTTTGGAATATGCAGTCTCAGAAGCAAAGGAAAAAGAGATGAGCACTGAATCTGAAGCCCGGGCCCATCAAGGATGAACTACGGACCAAAATTTAATTTCTTCTTTCAGTTATATCCATGTCCCAGTAGTCACACTTGACAGTAGAAGTAGTGCATATGAGGCACTGGCATTTTACTCCTGTAACATCCAACCTGCTTAGAACAAGCCTTGATGACATGGTGGTGAAAAAGCTGGTGGTCACTGTTGTTGGTACCACTAGTGGAGTTGCACCTGTGGTAGTGAAGTGATTGGAAATTTTAAGCAAGAGTTTATTCTATTATTTCTAGTGTCTTTCTGGCAAATGTCTATACCCATGAGATGGAATTCCTGAAACTATAACTTCTGGCCTAGGTGGGAGACCCCTCTCACCCAGAGCCAGCAGCTTCCATAAAGTACATAAACAAGTTAATAAAAATCAAACAGAGCATTCCTTCTGATTTTTTTTTTGCACTGCTAAATCCAAGCCATGCATTTTGTTTTTCCAGTACATGAAAGACGAGAGAGTTTTTTAGAACAGAGCTTAATCTGTAGAGAAATGGGGAACTCAGCTCACCCACTTCATAAAGAAACCTCGAAGGAAACTTTCCTTGTTAAAATTCCTCCTGTTAAAAAGCTGTGAAGTCATAAAATTTTACTGAACAATGGCTTTTCATACAAAAGGGCTCTTCAGTCAATAGTTCCCCTCTAAGCTGTTCCAAATCACCCTGGCTTCAATAAGCTCAGCTCCTCAAACAATCAATGCAGGAAACAGTGTGGCTTCTATAGGTTTAGCAGCTGTTCAGCATGCTCTGTTGTGGGTCTGTCTGTCTGTCTGTCTGTCTATTTCTGTGCAATTTTGTCATGTTTTTCACAGTCTTTCATTATCTGGCTCATTAGAAAGAGTAAGGAAAAATCAATTTTTAAAATAGTTTTTTGGGACCATCTGGATTTCACTTCCCTTCTCCAGGCAAAGCAATCTGGGCTCCTTGTTATTAACATTTCGAAGTGGTAAATCAGGAGTATGATGATTTAAAAGAAGGTCTAAGAACTGCACCAAAGCAGACAAGTGATTTGCAATCCAATAAGACTATTTAGGTCAGTGTTATTTGTTTATTACAAGAGCGCCACTGTGAATTCCAAAAATGTAATTCAGGATTTTCTATAGAAGCTGCTTCTGCTTAACTTCTTTCAACAAGCGAGGGGAAAAATCCAATAGCTGCGGTTCCAACCCTGTCCTCCTTTATCTGGGGGGTCAGTGAAGTAGAAATACAGTGGGATTGAAATGTATTTCCACTGCATACAGTGTAAATTACTTTGGCAGCTGGAATTCTTCAGTCACCTTGCTTTCTCTAATGGAAAAGGCCTATAGAGTAGATCTAGTTAGCTTCCTTGCTATCTATCAAGGAGATTATTTTTTATTTTTTGCTATAAGTGAAATCAGGCACATATGTTAACATGCAATTTTGTTTCTTAGGGAAACTTTTCTTATGTTGTACAGGCCAGGCTGTTTTGATTGTGCAGAGGTTTTATTAACAGATGCAGTATATCTGTGGAAGAGCACTGTGAATAATTAATTTGTCAATGTGTTGGGCAAACTGAAAAAAAGGGTGCCCTGAAAAGATATGTTTTGGTCTTTCTACCACAATGAAACTAGAAAGAAAGGGGAAAAAAAGAAGAATTAGGTTCAAAGAATTTTTAGGGCATTTATTCTAAAGGCTATTTTTGCCCTTCGTCTTAAAAAAAATAATTTAGGTATATTTCTAACTGAAAAGCCACCCTAAGATGAAAAATAAGCATTAAAAAAAAAAGCTTTAAGCAAATGTCAACATGAAAGCTTTTGACTTTTAAAGTTTTTTTCCAGCCCAAACAATTTTATGAGCTCAGTACAAATTGGCAACAGTTTTGTTCAATTCAAATAGACATTTTTCAGTGAAAAAAAATTTTGCTAAAAAAACTGTCCAGCCCTGCTCTATATGAAACTTGCAGTAATGTTGCACCATAGTGGTTTAAAGGTTTCAGGCAAGCAAAACCCATTATCATCACCTTTTTTGACTATCAAGGTAGCACAGGCCATAGAATTCCCCATACTAATTCCTGTATCTGTATCAATGGCTTGTTCCCATGGCTGAGAATCTTTACTGATGAAAATTGATCCGGAAATTACAGTTTAACTGCAGGAGGACTCTGGTATAATTAGGTAATGATGCTCTATTATTACCAATAATATCACAGCAAAGAAGAGAAAAAATAAATATCTTGAAGCAAGAATCTGAGTATACAACAGTAGCCATCTATCTATAAATGATGGGAGACAGATTTTAGTTCTGACTGCAACAGCTTGGAAAAATAGTACATTTTATTTTACAGCAAACTTTCAAACATCGTGGGTTCTTAATATAGCTGCTGCCCTGTCAGTGCTAGTATAGTAACAACAGGTTCAGGTTATCTGCAGTTGAAGATGACGAGAATTCAAAAACCTCAACTCTAAAATTCTTGTCGAAAGCAGTTTTATTTATCAGAAACCCTGACAATCAGATTGGTTAAAATATTTCCTGCAGTAGTCGGATAGCTGGGATTTTTCTTTTTATGGTCCTGTATAACACTAGCCACAATTTTAAAATCTTTTCAAAATGTGCTTCCAGCTATGGCAAAACCTGAGGAACATCTTGCTTTTGAAAGCTTGTCTGACTCTATCCCATCTACATGGTTGATCCAATTAAAGACATTACCCTAAGAAATACTTGCCTCTCGCATCATTTTTGGACCATCACAGGTACAACATCGTTTTTACACAACAGTTTCTAGCTATGCTTATTTCTGGTTTCTACATGAGGGGTCAGCAGGTTACATATTACATTATGTAGCTCCGTTGCATGCTAAATGCCTAAAGATACTTGTTACATGGAAGAGCACATGCCACTTACTCATTCAAATCTGTGTCTGAATGACTACTTTCTTTCAGATTTGTCATAGCTGCATCAGTTCAGTTCCACTTAAGAAGTCTTAGCTGCTGTGACACCTGACTTGGTTCACAGCAGGTCTAGACAACTTGACGGTTACAATATAAGCAGATTATCTACACTGGATGTCCCACCATTGCTACCATCATTGGAGCTATAGCAATTGTAGTGCACTGGTACGAAACTTGAAGAAAAATGAAGGTGTAGACAAGGCCATGCTGTGTCTGTTTATCTTGGTGGATGAGGGCAGGATGAAAGCAGAAATGAAGAATTAAATTTGCTCAAAAGCAAATTGGATGCTTATCTTGCTGGGATCCTATGACCCCAGCTGACTTCCTGCCCTTGGGCAGGGGGCTGGACTCGATGATCTTCCGAGGTCCCTTCCAGCCCTAATGTCTATGAAATCTATGAAATTAGAGTGTACCTAGATTTCCAAGTGTGAGCTACAGTCACATCTAGTCCTTTGCAACATGTGTTCACAACTTCACGGCATGGTCTTACACTCCATTAGCTGCGCTAACGTGGAGGTTTGTTTTTCACATGTGGTTTGTGAACAACAAAGTCAAACTCAAGTCCTTTGGTGATTGTTCAGACTCAGCCTTTAATTGTCAAGTAACAGCAGGTTCTTCCCATCACTGCAAAGTGCAGAAAGAACGTCTGCTTAATAATCTGCCCTAGCTTCTTCTCCTTGCCCCCAGGGTTAATCTGATACTCTGATTAAAATTTTACCAGGAGAATGATTAAGCTATGATTTATTAATGAAATATGCTATGATTTATTAATGAAACTCTAGCTTTTTTGGTAGAGTTCAAAGATCTGACCACTTTAGATGCCTTTGTGGGGTAGTTTTCAGAGCAAATGTTTTATGAGAGGCCAAAGCAAGGTACTGATGGTTATAAATGTCCTTTGCTTGTGCTTTTTGGAGTGGAGCACTTGAAGTTGCTTGATGCTTTAGTAAGAGAGGACATCAAAAACAGCAAGCAGAACAGTGCAAAGAGACATTACAGCAGCCGCAGCACAAGCAAATATTCTGCAAGCATGCATTAGGGTTACATCTCTCATGTGAACTTTAGGAATACCTATGAAGCTCTATGAATGGAAAAGGTAGACATATATAATCATGCCACTGTAGAAAGGGAGGGTGGGGGGGCGTTGTATTGGATGTATTGACAACCAATTATTGGTTGTTGGTAAGCAAGACATTTGGGGTTACCTGGTATTAAAAAACATATTCCACTCTTAAAATGCAACCAGCTCTGGACTGGTTGTTAACCAAGCAGACAACCAATTTGCAGAATACTATTACCTACCATAATCCAGAGAAAAGGTTGTGAGGAATCCTTTGCTCTTAAAAAAAAGAGCCAAGAGATCTTTAATCTTCATTCAAAACAGGCAGGGCATTTCTCATCAACAGGCTCATCTGAAAGTATGAGTGGCAAGTTCTTTTTGTGGTCTTTTGTTGGACCACTGGTACAGGTGGAAAAGATGTCAGACAAGCTTTCAGATACAGGGGCTAGGTACAGACATTCAAAAAGCCCGAGGTGGAATCGATCTAAGTTACACAGTTTTCTGTAAGCAGCATAGTTTAGATTGGTCTCTTCAGGCCACATCTACAGATAAAAATATTTGAGATTAGTAGGTATATACATTTGTAATTATTTAACATTTATATTGTAGTAGTCCTTAAAGCTCTCAGTTCAGCCAGATCCTCATTGTCTCTACATACTGTATATCAGTATGGACAAAGTATTCCTCTCTCAGTCTATGAGGGATCATACCCTTTTTACTCAGTACTCCAAAGCTTTTAAAAATGGATTATCATCAGCTGACGAGTAATACTTAGCATATGTAGACTATATCACATAAATACATGCATGTGTGACCTAGTGGCCTCATCAAAGTTGCTGAGAATCAGCTCTTATGGGGCTGCTCCCAGTTCTACGAATGACTGCCACTTCTTCATGAATATTTGCAGCCACCCATTTTGCACACACAGAGTTGTGGCAATCACACACACACAAACAAACACAGGTGCACAATTGCCTGGATATTTTTGTACAGATACTTGGCCTGCCTTACGGAAAAATAAGGCTGTCTGTAACTCAGTGTCCCCACTTAAAATCCCGTAAGACTGCTTACCACATTCCCAGAAGAGCTGTGAGTGTCAGTCAGTTAATCTTTGAAGGTTTAAAGCACTACACAAGGGATAAATATTTGTTAGCATTCCCTAATATTTGTTATTGCAGAGATGCATCAGGCTGCCTCCCACAGCTCGAAGCACTGTTCTTAAAGAACCCAGCTACACGAATGGAGTCACCTTCATAGTTCACCCAGAAACATCAGAATTGACTATGGGCCATATTTGGCCCAATAGTATTTTCAAGACTGCACAAGAACTGATCACGGGCCATATTTGATCCAATAGTATTTTCAAGACTGCACAGGAAAGCAATTAAGAGAAAGGGCATTATTTCACCATAGGTCCCAAACTTCTTTTTATAACAAGGGTGAGCAGTGGAAGGGTTATTGCATGTTACTTCATACATTGCTAAGCTTACAGAGCTTGGGTGGCTCAGAGATTGTGTGATTTGTGATTCGTGTTTAGGATGGAAGAGGATGAATAAGAATAGAAAAAAATCCCAAGAGTCATGGGAAAGGAACAAGATGGTGGAAAAGGAGAATAAAGTTACTGTGCTCTGATCCCCTACTCCCAAATCCTCTTGAATTCAGCGGGAGATGGGTATCTCATTCCTTTATGCTTCTTTGAAAAATTAAACCTGAAAGACAGATGGGTTCTGTCTGGCAGAGGCTCTAGTGCAGCTCTATTTAATCTGAGATAGAGTTTAAAGCATGCAGGGCTTGATTCCCCCTGTACCATAGAGACAGAGAGTTAGCACCTCCTGCACCAGGGCTAAGGAACACTTCCACTGTTGTGGGGGAATTGATGGTGATGGCTGGATGGCTGACATGCCTGCACTTCCCCCTGCAGTTGCTGAAAGGGGAACATTTTTCATTTATGCCTGCTTTTACCTAGGAGGTCTGCTGATGGAGATTACCCAGGAGATACTCTGAACCAGTACATCTTCTAGGTATCCCAGGCTTGACCATTGCCCTCGCTGGCCCCTTCCTCTTCTTCAGCTGTGTCAGGCATCAAGAAGGCTGAGCCAGAATGGAAGTCCATATTGCTGTGAAGGTTGAGAAATTATTCTGAGTGGGGCAGATCGGGGTGTCCCAAAGAGAACGTTCTCCTGCCAGCTACCTTGCTTTTAAGTGACGGCAGGTCCAGCTGAAGCACCTCTGCTGGTCACAGCTGGCACAAGGAAAATGCTTGTCAAGTAGGAATGTCCCAAGCTCTGTAAGGCAAACCCAAACTTTCAGTTCAATCTGGAAGACCAGCCGGCAGCCAGCCCGGATCCAGAAGTGCGCTGCCCCGCTCTTCCACGAAAAGAGAAGATTCAGGGCTCAGCAGACTATAAAGAGTTTATTGTGCTTCATTACAACTAGGTTTTAAGGTTGCCAGCCTTTGCATAATGATGATGCCAATACACATTTTTATAGCCAGGCACAGTTCAGAGCCCTGGTAGGAATCAAGGCGCTGTGTGTTCGGCTGCACGCACGCACAATGGTTCAAGGGTTAGTTTTTCTTTCCCTCTCAGTTAAACTGTTTCCCCCCCAAGAATGCCTTTGTCCATTTTTGCCATAAAACAAAAGGTCAGTTTTGATGTTGCTCCTAGAAATGTTCTTGTTGTTTTGTTTGTTTCTTTAACCCCCCACAACCGAGGAAGAAAGCGAGGATCCTCTCCGCTGCTCGGTGCCAGCTGCACACAGGATGGTGAGAAGAATGAAAGCCCCAAAGACGGGAGGGGGCGGAAGAGAGGGGAGGAGGAAGAGAAAGAAAGGAAAATAGGCAGCAGCGTTTTGCCTCTGGCCATTTGCAAACAGCTTGTGAGATCCACACATCACACACATTGTTGGGCAGCCTGTGACGTTTCTGAACACACAAGCTGTCATTTCCTCGCAAGGAGTCAGCGGTGTTAAACCCTGCACTCGACGTGGGTGGGCGCCTCTGAAGACACGCTGTCTCATCCCATTCAGGAACTGCCCTCTGTCACTGCACTCATGGCAGGCTGGATGTTTGTTGTTTAAGTAAATAAACCGGTCAGTGTCTCAGGCTAGCTGTGAATGCTGTGTCCTCCCACCACCACCCCTTCCCGTCCACTCTGGGGAAAAGAAAAAAAAAAAAAAAACAACCAAAAGCAACAACAAGATGAAAAAGTTCACAGAGAGATCCAATGCCACCCACTAAGCCCTAACCTTCAAATAATCAGTGACCAAATGGTGTCAGTAGAGGCCCCAGCATCCTGTCAGCACTCGGCTTTCCAATGAGAAGTGCTTCATGGGGGTGACTTTTAAAGCATCTTTCCAGCCTCTCCCCAAACAGGAAATGCTGGGAAAGTGCTGTCCCTGGGTACTCTGATTGTCCCTCTTTCTTTCAACCAAGGCCTCAACATTTAGACCTGAAGCTGAACTTCCTTAGAGTGGAAAGGGTCAGTTGTGGTCACTTGCTATGATCAGCCAGTGGGCTGTCTGCCTTTTTTTTTTTATAAAGCAGAAGCCAAATCCTGCTGTGGGACCGGCGGGTGAAAAGCCATGATTCTGCACCTGCTTACACAACCCCTGAGTAAGATTTGAAACCAGTTCAGTTTCTAGGCATTCACAGTGCCTTTTCCCACTATCACATGCCACCCTACAGCAGGGAGAAAAGATTTATCCTAGGGAGAGGGCGCTTCTACACGTTGCCCTATGGTGACGTTGTACTGCGCCATGCTTTAGTACTTCCAGTCTGGAAGTAGTTTTGGAAGTACTAAAGCACGGCGCAGTAACTGCCCATACTGCACCGTACACATGGCACATGGTTATTTTTTAGCAGCTACTTCACCATGGCGGCACACTATAACAGGGGAGCACGCCACTACAGTGAAGCAGCTGCTGGTCACATGTAGACACATGTGGACACTATGTCACCGTACTGCACCCCTACAGCAAGATAGCATCACATGTAGATACACCTAGAGAGACTCTAACATGGACAGGAGGCTCTCTTTTCAAACCACCTAACTAGAGCAGTGTAAGTGCATGTTCTTACTGTGAGAGTCAAAATAAGTTTTTATCTTTCTGGCACTTCCAAAATGTTTTTTAATTAGCACGTTACTTTTGAGGGGGAAACTGAGGAGGGAAAAGTGAACGTAATACTGCAAAGACCTCAGCGTTTGGCCCTATGATCTGCAGTTCACATCACTTGCCAACAAAATGCAGGTGCTTATTTTACAGAGGACAGGCTAAAAGGACCCATAATGAACTCACAAAGGTGAACTGCATCACTGGGAGTGTTGTACAGTCCTGGAAAGCAGTCTGGTAGAGTGCCCTGTGCAGTGGCCACCTCTCAAAAAGTACAGTGCATACAATTCATGGTAGCTTGGACCTGGCGGCAAGTTACTTTGGTCCTATGATTCACATGTCTTTTAGTACAACTCTTTACAAATAACCTGACCTTTGCAAAAAGGAGCTCCCCCTAGTCCTTAACACCTCCATGTATAGACCAGTTACAATTTGAGTATTTTTTTCCCCATCTCTAACAAGGATTGCATCTTTTTAGCAGAGGAATAGTGAGACGCTCAACCCTGTCTGAGTATCTGAAAGATTATTCCTAAACATATATCATGGCCTTTCACAGCCCAGACATCACAGCCTGTTAGAAATGACAGAGCAGCTGGCATTAAGTCAAAATTATAATAACCAGCAGTGTGAATTCACACATTCCATAAAGTGTGCATTCAAATTAGAGGAAGGGCCACATTGCAGGTTTCAGAGCCAGGACCCAAACTGAATTTCACCTAAGTTTAGGGATATGTGGCTCCATTTATTTAGGCCAGACCCATGTCTACTTCATCTGTTTGCAGTCTGAAACCCTTACAAGAAAAATACACCCAGGGATAACAGCCTCTGGTCTCCTGCTGTCCAAATGGTTTATTTTCTCACATTCCTCAGCAGAGGCTTGCCTGCCCATTCAGGTGTATTTTACTGTCACATGAAAGAAAACCTTTCTAACATGAAATGGAGGACATAGCACAGGGTAGTATAGATAGTAAAAGCAGAGTCCTGACGACTCTGCAGAACTCCCTTTGATAGGTCCACTAGGACCCCACTGGTTAATATTTTCTTCATGAAATCACAGCTCAACCTGTTCCTGTTTTTATCAAAAGATTCACAAGTGAATCTACGCCAAATTTTAGGCAAGCTTTCCTTTTACTGAAATAGTCTGGACTAATGTACAGACTCTGGCTTCCTTAGGACCCTCACAAGAATAAGATGCACATCTCATGAAGATCTTCAGGTAGCGATATTTTAAATCAGTCAAGTAATAGCAAAATAAGGAGGCCTTTCATAGTAACTCATGTTCAAGGGCACTTTTCAAACTGTAGTTAAATCCTGACTTGAGAGAGACAGTAAAATGAATAGCAAGATTCTGTTTAGAGCACAAAGGTCTGATGCCCAGTGTCTGAAAAACCATGGCCTGAAAAAAAATAGGAAATGGGTATATTCCAAGGAACTAGGAAAAGGGTATATTCCAAAGAAGGGAGGCAACATCATGTCTGAGTTAGAGCATCTGGAGCTTCTCTGATGGATAGTGATGTTTAGCCCACAGGAAGAGATTGCAGCTAAAAGCTGTTCTAAACCTTCTAAACATTTTTACTGTGTAGCTGCCAGATTCAAGCCCCATGCACCTGCGAACCAGATATCAAATGCAGAACTGTTTGAAAGTGGCTGCTGGCTCAGCTGCAACACTATGCCACAGGATAGATGATTCAATTTATGGTGGATTATGGAATAGCCTAAGACCTTTGCTCTAATTGCTAGATAATGCATTCTCTCCAGCCGATTGGGAGAAGGATATTTATATAAAAATAACTGTGTTCAACTTGTTTTAGTCTATCATAATCTCTTCCTTCTCCCTAGGTTGATTGAGAACCCTCATGTTTCTTTGTATGTTCATTATGAGGGAAGCTGTTTTTGTTTAAGGTTTCATTCTGCTTTTAAACCTGATGGTAAAAACAGTATCACAGTTGAATATATATGTTGCACTTCTGATTCAAAACCAAATTTGCAGAATACTTACTATTTCTGATGACCTGTATGAATAAAAGACTTTAGCTTGGCGCTCCAAACACAGATCATGTTAGCAGAGTGGGCACTTAGAAAAAAACTATTCTGTTTATGTGTAAGCTGAACAGATTTGATGTGAAATCACTTAGAAACTCAGAGTCTCCACAATGCCATGGTCACTGAGGCTCTTTGCAAAGAAGAGCTGCATTGGAAGGCAGCAGCAGTGATGCTGAATACTGATGAGACAACACTTGGTCCAGTCCCAGATGAGTCTTTAGGTTATCAATCATCTGCCCCATACAGTTTCATTAATGAAACGTCAAGTTTTATTGGCAATATCAATGGATTATTTCACTCCTGATACATTTCTAGTGAAAAGGCAAAAACCACACACTGAAGCATGAAAACAAGCATAAAGTCTTTCAAGTTGCAAGACGTCTTTTTGTGACTTTCACTAGACACGCGGGAGGAGTTTAACTAGTAAGTAATAGTATTTAAATTGAGACACAGAAAGAAACTGCAACACCCTCCCCCCTTTATGAAACTCAGTTTTATGGAAACACCAAGCCCTGGCAGAAAGTATGTCTGTGAATCCATTTCAATTTAATTAACATTACACTAGTTACAAATACAAACAGGTTCCCAAGCAGGCTGTTTGGCTGCGGTCCGCTCTGTGGATTCAAGTTTGACTCCTTGCTTTGTTCTAAGGGAACAAAGAAAGCAAAGAACAATGTGACCCTGACCCTTCTTTACCCTCTCACACACAAATGATCCCTTTTAATATTCAGACGAGATGTGACATGAAGAGAGCCCATGAGAACAAACACCTGTCATTTTTCTGGACAGACTTTGCCCAGACTTCGCCTATCTAGTTTTTAAACAACTTTTACATTTCTGGGGCTGTTTTGTAAAGAAGATGCCATTATCTTCATTCTCAGGGGATGGTCTGTAACGCAGTGCAGCTAGGCTCTGATGCACTTTCCCTTTCCACCTCACCATACACATGTACCTTTCACCTGAAAAAATCAGCCGTATTTTTTCCTGCTTGTAGAAATGATGAGCCTTAAGGCAGATATGAGTATAGTTGTGCCCCAAGCCAAATACAGGCATATACACACATTGTGCTAGAGTTTGTTTTTGCTCCAAATGCTCCTTCCCTCTCTTGTGAGTGCAGATTGTGTGTGGGAGATGAAGTGTTTGTGCTAGGGAATATGGAAAAGTGTCATAGAGATGTGAGGTCTGAATGGGAAGGATGGGGCTAAAGGAATGCATTGCAGATACAGTATGGGCTGAGAAGCAGGGTGCTGGGGAAGCATGGGTTTCATGGACAGTAAAGGTGTTCGCTGGTTGTTTCATGCGTCATAACCACCTGGGGACTGGTTTGCCTCTTGCTTCTATGTGTATTCTGGCAACATAGGGTAGCTATATACATTTTGGCTGATTTACTGCATGCTGTGCATGGACTCTGTGTACTTTGGCAATGCTGGGGGCTAGCTAATGATTAACTCCTCCTACTTGGATTTTAATGATGCCAGGAGCTGGCATGTGGCTGCCTGGATGTGGGTTTACATTTTTTTCCAAATGTTGTTCTCTTCATAGGTATTTAAAGAGGAGGAGGAAATTACTAGTTTAGTTGTTCCACTTCTTTATAATCTTGCTAATGTTCCAGGTGGGCAGAGGAAATTCCAGAGACCCATCAGGCATGAAGGCAAAACCCAGACCCAGGGTGGTTTTGTTTTGGGAAAGAGAAAACATGATGATAGAGTCTGTGTCCAAGTCAGCTGCTATTTCCCAATCCTCTCTCTGCCCTGAAGTGGTTTCCTCAATGATTTCTAAGGAACAATTTCTACAATTCTTCAATTTAGCACAAATATTTGTTTTTCTGTAAGGATTTGCACTAAAAAGGGTGGCTCTATTGCCATACATTTTACTGGCTGGACGAGGAGAGGACAGAAGGCACAAGATGATACTGGCAAAACGGGTCAGGGTTAGGGGATCAATCCAACTTACCCCCTGCCAGGATCTTACATGTAACTGCTGGCAAAGTCTTATTATAGGCTTAATTTAGAATCAGGGAGGCATCCTTCATCTACATGTAGAGTCTTAGGCTGTGTGTAGAGGAGATGAAATGAAGGGCATGTGTTCATGACACTTTAAAGCAGGTTAAATGCTTTTGCACCGTCTTAATGGTGTTGGTGTTTGAACGCATCAGCGGCATATTGCACATTAATTCCAGCTGCTGAAGCACACTCGGTGGCATAATGCACCCTAAATGATTTTGGGGCATAGCAAATGAAAACACCTCCGAGGAGTTTTAGTTTGATGCCCTACAGCCGCAGAGCAAAGTGCCAGGCTCAGTGCAGCTCAGGGGCTCTGCAGGCAGCCTGGCAGGCAGCCTGGCAGCAGCCCGGGAAGGCAGGCTCCACCAAAGGGAAAAAAAAAAAAAGCGGTGAGCCTGATCTTTTTGTTTTTGTTTTTTTTTTCCCCTGGAGCCCGCCTGCCTGAGCTGTGTGGGGACTCAGTCCTTCCCTCTGTGGCTGCAGTGCCCCCCAGGACCACCTGAGCTGGGTGCCTTCAGGTGTGTGCTGCCTGTGGGGCAGGGACAGCACTGCTACTGCAGAGGGAAGCACCAGCCACCCCCCACTTCACCTGCTGGAAGCTCACCCTCCCCTCCCCACAGCAGGAGGGGCAGGTAAGACATGGGTGTACATGACATGGGGGGTTTCTTCTCCCTAAATTGAAGCGGTGTTTTTAAAAACCCACCACTTCAATTTAGGGCCCCCATTTTGTCTACACATGCCCTTATTTCCCTATGCTTTCAATGGGGTCATTTATACAGCTTGAGCATCCTAGGCACTAACCTTACTTAGCCCTGCAAGAGCACACTGCTCTCCCATTCATTTCAATGAGCAGCACTTAGACATCTCCAGAGATGGATCCTCAGTTACACAGGAAGCAAGTGGCCCTCCATTACTTCCAGCTGCTTGACATCCTACATATCTCTGACTGGAAGTGGCAAGCATTGCTCAGCAGGGTTTTTTTCCCCTGGCATCTAGACATCTATATGAATGATGTTAAGTCCCTTCACTGATAGTCCCTTTGCTGATGGTCTATATGGCCCAGTTCCTAAAGTTCTTCTCTAGGATTTGGGAGACCCTGTTTTTAGGGCCACCACTCAGCCTCTCAGAGTTTGAACCTATGCTCCATGCAACCTAGCTGACTATTTTTAACTCCTCAAACTATGGGGCACACATATCTGTGAGCTGCGTAAGCAACTGTGGAAGCAAAGGGCCTGCTTCCCTCTGCTAATGCAGCAGCCAGCATCCTGAGCCACACAGCCAAACTCTCTCGTCCCTATTTTCCTTCTAATCCAGTGATGCTTTTCCTTTTGTCTGCCAGTGAACTAGATTCAAGAGGCAGGTACTTCCTAGTCCTGCTTAGCCTGTGGCCCGTTAATCTGATTGCTGCCCTGCAATGTAGGGAATAAGTGTTCAGTTCCCTTCGGGGGACAGCAATCTTAGATCCGTAGTCACGCAGGTGTTCTCAGTCCTGTGTAGGTGCTGTAGACTGCTGGGCAAAAGGTGAGACATGTATAAGTCAAATTGTCACTGGGACTTCTCTTCAGCTACAATTTTGGGAGGGGTTGCATTGTGCTTCTGTGTATCTAGGGTGGAGCTGAATCAGAACAGAGCGTAAATGGATTTAGGCGGCTCTAAAGCAGCACAGAATCATTTCTAGGCATGCACAGTAGAGACAAACTTAGTTGTGCAAGGCAGGCTTGTAGCCAGATAAGGCATTTAGGGATGTTCATGTCATTTGGGTCGTTATGTAAGTGAAAGGGGATACTATTGGGTGACTTCCGCATTGAAAACTTTATACAGTACATCTTATCAGGTAGATAAAACGCAGCTCTCAAGAGTTCACTCCATGCCAGTCAATGGGGGAACGAGAAAACCGAGTTGATATCAAGAGCGTGAAAGCCTGAGCATGATAAATCCCTCTTGAGTTCTGAGACCTCTTCCTAAAAGGCTACAACTAGGACAGGACTTTTCTCAAAGGCATGAGGGACATCTAAATGCTGCTGAGCTTGGTCAAGGAATTTTTGTGTTGAACATAGACTCTCCCAAAATCTCTTCACAGCCTGTTTGTTAGTACAGCCTTGATTGTCTGTGTTAATACAAGGCAACAAAGGATTCAAAACAACAACAACAACAACAAAAAGAGGAAGCCAATGAAATTATTTCGTGTCTCATGTTCTTTTAGTGGCCTGGGCTATAGCCCTCAAACTTGTATAGGTACCTAACTCTTACTTGTGCACCAAACTCCCGCTGAAATTACTCACTTTAAATGTAGAGGCCTCCATTGTCATGCACCCCAGCCAGAGGCTCAGTAAGGGGATTGCTACATTATTCCCTCTCTAGGACAAAGCAATTTTTGCTGTTGTTCCTGTTGCTACTTCTTTGGGTTTGGTTCTCAGCAGATGTGGTAGTTACCAGGCCGTGTAGTGTGACCAGCAAATGCAGAAGCAAACTGAGGATATTTCCTTTAAAGAAAAAAATTGTAATAAAATGTTTTGTATGCAACACACTGCCTGCACCAACATAAGAGCAAAGGTTGTGGCTTCAGTTTCATTGTGTGAGGCCTCTTTTAAAGAATAAAGGGAAGCATATCTACTGCCTATAGTAGATAAGCAGGTTAACTAGCTATCCACTTCAAAAAAGATTACAGCTATATAGGGATGTGAACTGTCTAGCCCATTCCCTCCAAAGAGGAATCCCAGCCATGGAGAGAGACATTCCTAACAAGAAGACTTGCCACAAGGCAAGAAATGCGTGTGGGAGAAGGATGTGAAAGGGAAAAGGCGGCTATGCTAAGAGGTTGTAGTGAGGAACTGAGACTAAATACTTCATAATGTTTGTGGACCCAGTACTACGGCCTGATTACTTTTCCTGTGGCCCTGAGGGAGAAGTATGTCCCACATCTCCCCACCGAGGAGGGGGTATATCTTCTAGTCACTTGAATATTCACATGTACAAATTCAAAATGTGCTCTCCATGAACATAAAGCAATAGGTGTATAAAAATTGTTGCTTCCATAGTCATTCTCCAGATTTTTTTGTATTGCAAGTCATTATAATAAATGCCACAGATCCACACAAAATAAATTTGTTTACACATTCAAAGGAATTACTAGAAATTTTTGGCAGCCTTCACCTGGTTCCATTTTTGCTCAGTATTTTCTGTTTCCATGCCGTGCTGGAATTAGAAACTATGTAGGGGAGTTCAGTACATTTCAGTGTTTAAACCTTAGCACGAATGACACACACTTAAGAGCACCAAAGCATTTATGTTTCACATATTAACTAATATAACCCCTTTTTAGAAATCAGGAACCTGAGAGGAGAAATGTATAGTACTGGGAGCTGTGCCTTCAAACACTGAGCTTCCCAGGCAGGGTGTTTTGAAGATTTTGTTTGTACACATAGCACAGCTACGTTTTATTCTAGCTCTTCGAGGACAGAATGCTGAACACCACAAAGTAAAGTAACTGGCTAAAAAAACCCAGTATCAGAGACAGGATCAGGACTCACTCGTGCCTGTCTCTTGTTCCTCATCTCTCAGTGATGGTAATATGGGTTTGGATTTGCCCTGAGTGTTGGCTACAGCTTTAGATTGTGTATCTTATGTGATTTCCCTCTCTGTATGGGCAGGGCATTAGAAGGCTTGCATCACTTGTGGTATCAAGGAGTTTTGAACTCAGCATGTGTCACAGATGCTCCTAGTCTGTGTTCTCAAATGTCCACTAAAATATGGCTGTGCTACATTCATTCTTCCTGGGGATAATGCGCACCAGACCCTGGGTGGTGTTACAAGCAATATGTACATTCCATCAGAAATCTAAAACATGTAAACACACTGACAGAAATTGTCAGAGGGATGTGAGAAACTTGTAAATTAACAACAAATGCAGAGAGAGAGAGAGAGAGAGGCCAGAACAAATGCACTGATGTTTTTCACAAGCATGGAGGAGTTTAATCCGCTGGCTTCAAAAACATATGGTGCACTAAACATTAGATGGGTAGAAGGCTGAGAGATACTTGGCAGTGACCCATGGAAATATAAAAGCAAGGCATTTTGTTTTGTTGTGTTTCTTTTTCTTTAAATATTTACTTTTTTGTGTTGTGCCAGAATACAGTTTTCCATCCCATATGTATAACAGGCTCTCTTGCCAAAGGAGACACACTGAATCCTCAGGGGTTGGTTATGAGCTATAGAACTACACCAGTATCACCAGTTTAATTCCAGTCTGAGCTACCAATGATACACTCTCTCCAGTGGCTCTTTGGTAGCTTTTATAAATGACTTTCTGTTCATAGCCTTGTTCCCACCACAGAGGTATCATCCCCCTAAAAACACTGCATTACACTTGATAGCCTCATTGGCCATCTAGGGAGAGGTCAAAGAGTGAGCAGGCCTGGAAAATAGCAGCTGTATGCTGCCCATTTCTTGTATCACTTGGTGGAAACAGTACAGCCTGTTGTGAGGAGGGCTATATGGAGTAGAAAGAAGGACATGATGTTATCTCTCTACCCTAAAGCTGCCTCTGATCTCTGCAGAAATTGTGACAGAACCATGGGCAATGTGTAGGGGGTGCGCGTGGGTGCACACGTACCCCCTGAGATTGGCTGTGCAGCCCCTGGAAGTGCTAGCCGAGAAACTGGAAGTGCCGGCAGACATGTGCTTCCAGTTTCACTGCTGGCTCGGCGATCCGCTGCTGAAGGACACCCCTCCTCCCCGCATGGGTGATTGGCTGCTGGGGAACCCCCCACCCCTGGTTGGCCATCTGGTGCCCCCCCAGACTTGGGAGGCACCAGTCGCCCCTGGACAGAAGTCCTCTCCTTGGGAGTTGTCATGATGTGTGGAATAGAAAAAGGTGCCATGGAACAGGTCGTTTAGGCAGTATATTTCCCTTCAGTCTCAAGATGCTTAGTGCATTTTGTGCAGGTGTGGGAGTCTTATGTGCAATGCCATGTATTTAGGTGAGGAGGTCAGGGGATTCAGGGAGACAAGTTACTGCTACACAGCAGGTCAGAAAAACTACAGGACTCTGAAGCTCAAGGCCTCCACAGTTTTTGCAGCCACTCCCCTTCCCAGAATACTTCATAATACAGACACAAGTCTGAATTCACTGCTGGCATGCAGGTTTGATGGCTGCTTTGTTGTCCAACACACAAGAGACTGAATGGGGGGGACAGGCCCCCAGAACTAAATACTACAGCTTGAACTAATGAGCGAGGCCCTGCATCTGAGGGCCGTAACAACGCAGAGCCTCTCCAAATTGACACAGAGTGGGGTCTGCAACACATTTACCAGCAGTTACATAAACACAGTGCCAGTAAAGACAGTGATGTGGTGCCTTCCTATAGCAGCAGTATATTTGGCTTCATGTCTGTAAGAGGGAAGAGTGCCACGGAGCCATAGCAGCTGCAGCAATCAAGGAGTCACAGGCCCCTTGCCATTCTTCCTTCCTATAAGGTTGTGAATGGAAAGACTGACCCTTTACCATTGTCTCACACCTAAATTGGTAGCTGCAAATCTCAGCTGGGCCATTTCTTAGGAGCAGCATTTTCCGCAAACAGTAAAGACATCTTCTGTGAACAGTAAAGACCTTCAGTCTCCAGGGATTTCAGGCTCTGTCTGCATTAAGAAAAACCATGTAACTTTACTGATGTAATTATACTGCTGGAACCCCGCCCCCCCCAGAAGAGCAATGCTACAGGGATGTAATTATATTGGTATAATCCCTAACAGAAAGACCCAAAGTGTGGCTTACACTAGTGCAGTTGTGGGGAAAGGAAGACTGCTGACAAACCAATAATGTAAACAGAAGTAGGTTTAGAGTTGTTGTGTTTTAACTAGCATCATTTAGCATTTGAAGCAAAATATAACTACTCCAATTTACTCTCCAATTCATTTAGACCAAATCTACACTGCAATCAGTGCTCTGACTCTGCAAATGGGGTAGACACACCTGGGTTAGCTTTAGGTTTGAGTACTGATAGCAGCGTAGCCACAGTAGCAAGTTGCTCAGCATACACTGGAAAACCCATCCAATACTGTGGTAAATATGTGACTAGCTGAGAAACAGGGAATTAGCTCATTGCTTAGCTGCCCAAGGTAGCTTGCTTGCAGCTGGCTTCACTGTCTTCATGCTATGCTGGAGTCTGAAGTGTAGGTAAGCTCACAGACCTCTGTGTAGCTTTGTCACGACGCATCAGCTGAAGATCCGGTCCCTACTACAGAAATATAACATCGAAGACTTTTGTAATGTCTATGGTGGTGAGACTGAAATAACAGGTGCTCCCAATACTTTCTTAACATTGTTTTTTAAGATTCATTGAATGTAACAAGAGTAGGTAAGCTTGAGATGGGGAGTGAGTGGGTGTTACAGTTACATGGTAGAACTTCATTCACATCCTCCACCATCGGAACATTGTGCAGACTTTCTTTGGTTAAGTGCATTCTTCCATGGGACTAGTTGACATCATTTTACTGTCCAGGAGATTCAAACAACAATTTGCAACATTTACATATCACCGTGCTGGTTCAGCAATACAATGCAACTTGTGTTGTGACTAGGAAATAAATGTCTGATAACCGAATGCAGGAGAAACTGATTTGTTAAGCCTTGTTCCAGCTCTCTTTTATAATCCCCAACCACATCTATTGCCTGGGTGCAGGAGAGTTAATTTAAAAATATAAATAACAAAAAACAAAGTGTTTAACTTCATTGAGAAGGATTTATTTTCCTCTCTTCCACATTTCAGCTGCATCTCATAAAATCTGGCAGGATATGCTAGTCTTTTCCTCTATTAAATTAAGGGACTATTGCAGAGAGAATAGCAAGAGCAGTTTAGCTGATGGAGAGCCAAGCACTGTATTATTCTGACACTGGTTGAGGGAGCTGGAGAGAACATATGCCCCAGCAACATACAAGAACACTTATTTGTGGGGATATTAATATCTTTCTTGTCTTCTTGACTCATCTTCATCCCAGTTCTTCTCCCCTCTCCCAACATGTGTCCACACTCATCATAATTATTTGTGGAGGGATGAACAAACTAATGCACTTAGGCATTGAATCATCCAACTTTTGACATTTCAAATGAAATAATACAACTAACTGACATTTAATAGAACTTTTGCATGCAGATATTTGAAGGGGCCTGTCCTTAAGGCTCAAGTCTGTCTTTTGTTAGGAAGAAAATAACTGGGAAATAAGAAAGGAGTGACCCAAGTATAAAAAAAAAAATTATCTTGGTATGTATACAGGAATCATTAGCTGAATGTCTACTGGTCTTTGGGCTATATGCACTGTGTAGCGTATTTCTGACTGTAGATTGGGTTTCTGTATCTGCATCTCTAGCTAATAAGGAGTCAAACTGTTTTATTTTTAAAAAGAAGGAAAAAAAGCTCCTGGCTATTATAAGAACTAAAAGTAAAGAATAAAAAAGAATTAGTAGACCATCTTGCAAAGTTGACATCAATGAGAGTAACCTGTTCACCAATGACTGTCAACCAAGGGTCATGGCATCATGCCCTTGAGATCCTTTCAAGGGTGCTGCTGGGCACCACACAACATTAGCTCTATTAGATGCACAAACATAATTCACAGGATAAACCCAGAAATTTCAACTAGAAATGCATAGTGTTAAACCCTTTCTGCCCTGTTGTGGTCTTTCTAAGTTCTTTGCAACAGAAGAGTTGTGCTAGTATTTTTCTGTAGTCAAAAATGAGTGAAAGCTAAGAGCCGACATTTTCAGAGGACTGCCTTAAATCTAAAGGGGGTGGGGTGGGGAATGGTACTGCGAGTCCAAAAAAGTTGAGAACCACTGCTGTGTACCTATGCTATACAAGGTACCTTCCACTGAAATCAAGTGCTAAGTAGTTGATTTAGGAAGTATCTATTTGACACTGGCCCTGATTGGTAAGACTTTGTTGTGTGCAGTAGTTATCATCTGACGGTGATTTTGAAGTGTAAGTGAATTAAGTTAATAGGCGTGCACATTGCTGCAGTTGGCAGCATTTGACACCCATCCTACTGGCAGTATCAGCAGAGAGGCAAATGACTGAGTGTGCCTGGGGCTGAATTACCTCTCATCTCTCAAGGTGGTCCTTTTAAATTAGGGTTGAGACCATTTGGCTGGGTGGAGTGTTTTACTCCAGTTACCACCCATCTTGAATGCACAGGACAGTCATTTGCTGAATCATCCTGATTATACTGGGGAAACTCCACGCCCTGTAATCATTGCTTGAAAAATACTAACAGGTCCAACTTTCAGTTTCCTTGCCCAAGAAATATTATTACATTGCAACTGGACAACATTTTGCCTCGGTATCATTATATGGTGTGTCAAAAGAATTATGTTGGATCCACAACCTGGCAATCGAGGCAACATGAAATCCTGCAGGAGGTCTCTGTCTCGCCAGCCTAAATTCAAACTATGACTCCTGCCTGTGACAGAGAGAAACTTTAACACATACTAAATCCACTTTGAAACGAAAAGGTAAACTCTTTAAACAGCTTATTCTGAGCTATGCTTTTAGTATATTTTCAAGCAATTACCTAAAAGTTCACTAAGTCGCTATTTACATTGACACAGATGCCTAAATGGTAAATCCAAATCATAAACGATTTTATTTTGCATGTAACGACACATTTTAAACCCAAAGCCAATGCTGTTGCTTCTTTGATCAGTGTTGCAATTCATTTAGATCCTAAACAGAAACCGCATAGTATAGAAAGATGAACTCAATATCAGTTGACAAAGGGAAAAGGTTGAAGAGTATGCCAATAGGCATGAGAGGAATAATCACTTTAATAAGGACAAGGAATGACAAGAACATCTACAGAACCAGCCTCGTATTTTTTTCCCCTCTGTAAAAACTGAGACATTCCTCTTAAGCTGCCATCAACTCTCATCTTTTTTCATGAGAAACTGCTTCTGGGGAAAGAATTTTATTTAAAGACATAAAAGATGGCAAGAAAATCATTTCACTTCTGGCTTTCACTGACTGGCAGATGCTTTCTGTGGGTAACTCATGCAGTTTTTGTAGATGTTATTTGCCTACTGCTATTGCCAAACCATCTGCATTCTGATAAGGGCAGCTTGTGAATGTCAGCCTAATTAGCCAAGGCTAATGTCTGGTTTCCTGTAGAGTGCTTTTGTGGAGTAATTACCTTCCTTGAGGTCAAACTGCTGTAATTATAGGTCTTTAACTAATAGAGATAAACAGCCTTTGAATTCTTGCAGTAAGCAAGCCAGTTGCACTGAGGAACTTTCATCTTGACCTACAACAATATAGGATATTATGACAGGTGATAGCAATGCTATTTATTTATGTATATTTTTGGCTCTGATCTAAACACTAACATCTCTTCAAAAACCTCACAAATTATTAGCATACATTACCTGCTGTGCCAAGGCTAACAGCCGAGTTGTTCTTATGTATTTGTCACAACAGACAGTATTTTTTTAAGACACAGCATATATTTTCATAGCATTCCACAATACTGGGGACAGAGGTCTATAAAAAAGCTAATTTTTCATTACACCCCTCAATACACTGTTATTGCCATCTTGACATTAATGCTATATTGTTCATTGCTCTGTAACTTCTAGTCTGGTTTTAAACAGTGAGGCTTCCTATGGAGACTATTTTTCATTTTAATAGATTTCCCTTCCGATATGCCTTTTGCCTGATATTCTAGATATCTGTGGGCTACCAAGCTCAATTCTGCCATTCATGTTTAATAGTCTACAGGATTCCTGGCATCTGTTCAAGTGCTGAGTCATCCTGACTTCCATTACCAATCTTGTTGAGTATATAAGATACTTCCTTTCCCAGGGATCTAGTTGTTTGCCTTTTACAGTGGCTCAGCCTAGAGGGAACTTCAGTGAAAAAACCCTTTTCTGTAGTCATTCTTTGTGAGAAAAATGAAGAGATTTGGTGTAATTTTTAATTTTCATCTAAAGAGTCATGAAAAGATTGGAGGATCACAGGGAACCTTACAACCTACAAAGAAGTCCTGTTCACAATACATGCAGATACACTGCATGTAGTGTGTGAAATATATTGTAAGAAACAGGTTGCTATTTCACTTAAAGGAAGGGAATTGAATGGAAAGTTGACACCCATTGACTTCAATGAGCTTTAAATCATGTTCAAGTAACTTTTTCTTCTAGTTTCTATTCTACTAATCCTCCAGAAGAACATGTAGATCCAGTTTAGATTTTCCTGTAATGGTACCAAACTGTTACTTGGGGCTAGGTTTCCTAGTACTATATGTAATCTATCAGCTGACTAGCTTCACACAGAAAGAAAAAAACCCAGAACCTCCAGGATCTCATACAACTATTGTGATCTGATTTTGAGATTAACAGTAAGTTTGCAATCACTTAGAGTTAGCATTTGCCTTTTGCCGTGAATACTTTGAACTGTGGATTGAAAATGGCTTTTAAGACCTTCTATGACTTGGAAATAATTTATTTTCCTCAGTGGTTGTTATCTTACTAACTGACTTATTAGCAAGCTGCTCACGTAGACAAAGAAGCTCAATGTTGTATCTCCTTGACTTGTGCAAAAGCAGCTTGCTTTATGAGACTATTAAGGCTGAAAGTACTACTGATAAATTTGAACTAACTCCAAATTTAGTTCAATCCTAGATGCAAACTTGAACACCTTTTCATATTCAGCCAACTTTTTACTTTTATACAGATTACACAAATATAAATACACCTAACTGTATACATAAACACACACACATATATATGCCTGTATTTATGTGTGCATGTACATAGGCATATGTATGTATATGTGTGTTTCTCAACACTTCTCTGCTGCCTGTGTTTGCAGTTGAATGAACCAGCAAACTTTTTGTCATCTTATTTCCAGTTTAATTTTTTTACCATTTGTATGGATATGATGAGGTCTGCATAAACATCTGAACAGTTGGGAAGTATCTGAAGCAAAACCTAAAAAATTTTTGCAGATCTGCTGCTGTGCAGCATGCTTCATTAAATTTAAGGTTCCCTTTTGATTAGATAATACCCTGGCTAATTCCATGAATTAAGAAACCAGTAGCAGGCTGCAGAAACTTTCACATTTAGGTCCTTGGTTTAATGTCGGGCCCGGCCAATTGTGTTGAAAATTGTAACTGTGTGATAATTCTTGGGTGACCCAGGGGAATGGACAAACAAAGTATCCAGATGACAATAATCACTGCTTGGCATGAACTGGAAATCAGTAGGGGCATGGAATAAATATAGGTACAAAAACTGAAGTAGGTGTCCTAGTAGTCCTTGCAGGGTAATGCAGACACGCATCATTAACTATTAGATTTATATTTACAATAGCAAATAGCAGTCTAACTTACCAGCATCCTTGGCAGAGGCACAGAGAGCTCTTGCAGTGCCCTGGGCAGAGTGCTGGCCGCAGAGGAACAGAGCAGGGGGAAGCTGCACCAGCCCCATGGCGTGGGCTCCTAGGGGATGTCTGTGGTGCCCTGTGCTCAACCAGTAGCATATCTAGGCATGGGGGGAAGCAGAGCTGCTCCTCCCATGGCAAAAATCCCAGGGGGAACACTATTTCCCTGGCTGACTCCCAGCATGTTATGGGGTCCAGGGCTGCCCGGTCACTATGGCTGAGCAGTGTGGTGCTGTGTTTGCATAGCAAACACTCCAGAAGAAGCAATTCTGATGTCCCTTCTAAGCTGGTGCCCAGGATAGGTGCCCCCTTCACTCTCCCTAGTTATACTACTAGTGCTATATTTTTTTCTGACTTCTATCTGGCTTTAATAGATTCCATACTTTCTGGAGCAGGGATTGGAAACCTTATTTAAACTAAGCCTCTGTATGTGACTCAAACAGAGGAGAGGACCTTAACATGGAGGAAATTACATTTAAACTTATTTTAAAGCCCCTTTCTACTACAGAAGGCTGCCTGCTCCAGCCCTTTACAAAACAGGTGGTTTTATTATTGCCAAAACTGTGAGCCCTACCTTCCTGCTGCCCAGGCCATATCTGCTGCCACTCATTAACGATACATTTAAAACAAACATGTTTATGAAATTACAGAGTGATAGCCTTTAAGGCAAAAAATCAGAATTGCAATAAAATCCGTTTAATCCTGAAATAAAATAAAGTTTATTTCCCTTTACGCAACTAGAATTTTAATGTACAGGATCATTCATATGAAAGGGAGTAGATTTAGGCTAAGTACAAACAATCAAAAAGCCTGAGGCTGAATTGATTCAATCTTCACAGGTTAGCTTAAGTTGCATATGTTGAACCAATAAGCAATTAAACAAACGTTCACTTTTGATTCTGGAAATGCAGCCACGTGCCTGCCTGCAGTCGCTCAGGCCAGAAGCTGGGGGGTGCTAAACCATGCCTTCCTGCTTGGCCTGAGCAGACAGCTTGGGCCAAAGGTAGCCTGCCTACCCTGTGATGGGGGCTTTGTAGGGGAGATACAAAGCATCTTGGGATGCTTTGAGTTAACTTGAATCTGGGGTGGAACTGAGACAGAAGTTCAATAAACTGATTTAACCTAAATCAGTGACACCTGATACTACATCCACCCAGGTTTATCTTAAACCAATTTTGGACATTTTGAAAGTGGTTTGTGTGCACTGAATTTCTGTTGTGTTACAGATTTAAACTAGTTTCTGATCACTTATATTGGTTTATGTGTCACTTCTGCCCCTAGCTTTGAGGTTCATACACAATGCTGTGATTTGCTTAGGGTCTAAGCTGCTACAGTGTTCCAGCATAAGGCCAGGTATATATTTCAAAGTTTTGCCAGTATATGTCAGCTACAGGCCTGAAAAAACCAAAAAACTAGGAAAACCCCAAGTGGGGGTACAGCTACACCAACTGAAGAGGTGGTAACAGGTGATTGGGTGGTTAATATTGTCCAATCAGTTGTTACTACTGCCAGTGATTTCAGGCAGATTAATCAGCTGTTGCAGCAGCCCAGGGACTCCCCTAGGGATGGAGGAGCTAAAGAGCAGCCCCCTCTCACTCTCTGGCTGCAAAATGTACCTTTGAGTGGATTCTGCAGTGCTCCATCCAGGGACTTTGCAGCATTATGGACGAATGTGCATCCAAGGCCCGAGTGTTTCACTGTAAAAGGAAATCACAATGAATGGGGTAGTATTTCAGTGGTCAAAATAAAATTCAGTGTGCAGCTAAAAGTGTATTGATATCAGTCTTAGAGTCTTTCTGCGCCATCTACAATGGGTAGGCTGGCATGGAAAAGGAATGACACAAAGTTGGGTAACAACATAGCATTTTCACCAGAGCGAACAACAATGAAGTGGAGTCCAGCTTTTAAGAAATATCTAGCTGTCTGGGTAACCCAGACTGTTCTACAGAGCCTCATTGCTTAGGGCTACAAAACTCAAAGGCATCTTTGGGAAAGAAGAACCGTAATTCAGTGCTGCATTCACTATGCTGTAACACACATGATTAAAGTTGCACATTATGAGTAATCAAGGGAAGTACCTTCCCGAGAACACAAAAGGTGGTGGGGGTCTCTTCTACAAAGATCCAGAGAAAGAGAAATGTTTGCCTCTCAGTTACAAGAGTGTTTCCATCTTCACTAATAGCTTGTAAATGTTCCCTTGGTTTTACTGGTCACTATCACTGGGTGCATTAGATATCAAAAGGCTGCATAGAAAAGAGAGTAAAATGCGATGGGAATTGGCTGAACAGCACAATGCACAACTTGTTTTGGGGAGCCTAAGTTTCATTCCTGCATCCCTGGATCCTGTGTAGGGCCGGCTCTCCTAGACTGAGATAAAGCAGGCTTTAGGTTACTCCAACTGCCAGCTACTAGCAACCCCAGGGGGTTAAACTATAGCATGGCATAGTGGCATCCTGACCTAGACTTCCTTTTCTAGCTACGCGTCCTTGTTGCCTGCTATGCAGAGAACAGGGAAGAAGAGTGGTATAAGAACCACTAAAATGTCTCAGCACCACTTGAAGATGTCCTTTGCATTTGAGATAGATAGCTGAAAGTACCAAGTTTGTAGCTAGATTGTGTTGATGATGTAGCACAAAATGACTATGCTACATGGAAGAAGCTAGTCCAGTATCTCATTAGCTCTGGAAAATCTCCTTTAGGACTCAGCAGCAGTGCATGTCTGAAATTTATTTTAAAAAATGAAAAGAACCAGTAGAGCATGAAATATGAAACAGGCTTGCTTAAAGATATACATGACTTTTCTCAGATAAAGAGGAAACAATAAAGAATTGTACACAGTATCTTTGATTTACAATAGATTTAAAGGAAAATTCAGTGTCTAGGTTGCATCTGCAAGACCACATTTGAATCAGATGCTTAACATGTTAAAACACCCTGAAAAAAGAACATTTTTGTGGTCTATTCATACATCAATTTATGCTCTGTAACCTGAAACATATTGCAAGTTGAGAATCCCACTACTACACACTTTTGCCAATGTTTTGAAAATGTCTTTTCCTACATACAAGTCAGACATACTGTACTCAGTAATAGCAAATCAACTGTAGGTAGTTCTTGAAACACATTTGATGTCATGAATAAGGCCCAATAAAATGCTAAATTACATACTGTATAAAAATGAATCTTTCTATGCCTCAGTTTTCCCATCTACAAATTGAGACTAGTGATATTTCCTCACCTTTTTAAAGCACTTCAAGATCTATGGATGAATGAGTATGCTAAATACTACATGTTTAAATAAGCAGTTTTCTGCCTATTCCCTTGTAGTTCTGCTGCTCCTGCCGTCACTGTTGCGCTCCCACTGCTGCCGTGCCCCCCAGCTGCCGGGGGCACGTGCAGTTCATGGTGCCAGGAACATTGCCCCTGCTGTGAGCCTCATTGTCTGCAGGGCTCACAGAGGGGGTTGGGGACTCACACCAGGGGCAGTGGGGACAACATTGCCACCACTGTGAGCATTGCGAGAAGTGGGGCTCACAGTGGCAGCAGCAGTCCCCTCACTGGCCCTGTTGCAAGCTCTGTAGCCCCCTCCATGAGCCTTGCAAACGATGATCCTGCCCCTGCTGCCAGCCCCACAGTCCACTAGGGTTGCATGGGGAGCAGTGTTTTTCTCGCGGCAAGCCTCACAGCCGACAATGCTGCCCCTGATATGAGCCTGGTCATTTGCAAGGTTGGCATCAGGTGGTACAGCCCTGTGTGCTGGAACTCCAGTGCATCGGAGCAGCTTCCACGCTCATGTACAGGCACCCAAAAATAACTGTTATTTCATGAGGGTCACAGAAATCCTGCGAGATCAGCTGTTTTAAATTTTCTTTAATTTTGAGCTGAAATCCTGCAACAGCTAAGGAGGTTCAGTGTGACCCTCAATCTGAACCTGTATCCAGGCCTTGTTTATGCCTTCCACTCAAATCTAAAGCTAATCTAGATCAGTCAGCTGCCTCCTCAAGCCATCTCAACCTATTTAGGTCCCCAACCTTCAAAGACTCACACATGTGCTGAATTTCATGCACTTAACCAGTCCTACTGAACCCAATGACTATACTACATTGTATATATATGTCTGTGCTCAGTCAGGACCTTTCTCTTTACACTTATAAAAGCCTTCACATAAGCTTTGGGTGCCTTTACACCTTCAAATACAACAAGCCAAAGCCATCTCTGGTCTAGCTCTATTTACCTACTGCCTCATAAGAAATAGTGTAAAACAATAAAATTCCATAATCATTTTCCCCCCGCTTTAACATCAGTTTAGTACTTTTAAAAGATAGAACTGATAAAAAAAATCAAAGCCCTCTAAGGTTTCAGGCAGACATACTTTACAGGTTTGATCATGATGTACATTTCAGGTATGGTTACTCTTTCTCCTCAGTGACCCTGATGTTATCTTCCTCTTGTTATGGAATCTTACTGCAGAGGGATAAAATATCAGTTGATCTCCCTGCAAGAATTACATGCTCCGTCTTTTCTTAAAGAGTGAACCTGCGTTTGTCTTATTGTTTGTGAATGCCTTTCTAACATGAAACCAGCATGTGGGAAGCAAATGGAATTAAAAGGGTTATCTTTGATTCATTCTGATAAAAGAAAATAAAATTAGCATACGCTATTTTGCATTAGGTATGTCTTGAAGGACTACACTTTAACTCTAGATCTACCATTTATTAGATCTCTTCTGAAGAAAGCCTCATAGCTGGAAAAAAATATTAACCTCCATTTTGAAATAACTTTATGAAACTGCAGAGACGCTGCTGAGTTAGATTAAATATAAGATAAATCATAGAAGCATTCCAAGTGTGGAGTTTGGATTTAATAATCTGCTGTAATGTCACTACTCAAATCATAGCGTAAAATCCACAAAAAAAAATTTATACTAACTGTTCTCATTGACCAAACCGAGTGAAATCATGTGGAGAAAATTAAGCACAGAAGGAACAGTAAATTTATTTATTAATATTCTTTCCATTTTTTTGCAATAAATAGTATGTTAATAAGTCAGGAAATATATTTTATTCTATGTTCCATTTAACATTTTCCTTGTGATGAAAATTATCCTGTTTTATTGCCAGTATCATTTCAATAGTTAAATACCAGGAACATTGCAGGTAGTACTCAACAACAACATGTATACAGCTCAGAATGAAACATTTGGGGTTTCTCCTAGAATCATTTACAAGGGCCAGGGTCAGTGATTCTCATCTGGGTTGCTGCAGAACCCCAGGGTGCCATGAGGTCCTTTCAAGGGTGCTGCAGGATTCTGCACTGTGCTAGGACTGTTAAGTTTGCAAACATGATTCACAAGATATACCCAGGCTAGAGACAGATATTCAAAAAGCCTGAGCCTGAATTGATTCAATCCTTGCAGGTTAGTCTAACCTGGCTAGGCTAAACCGGTTTGTAACTGCACAGACATCCCCTCTGGACTGAAAAAATTCACACACATGCCTGCATTGGCTCAGGCTAGAAGCTGAGGGGCACTAGACTAGCCCTCCCTTCCCTCCTACAGGGCTGAGCCGAGGGGGGCATGGCCAGGCCCCAGCAGGACACTCTGATGTCCCTCCCCACCCCCCAGCAGGGAATGTTTATCACCCCTAACTCAGTGTTTATTAACCCATTAACAAAACAAAGCCTCTCTCCATTAGTTAAAGCTCTTTTTAAACAGCTTTTCCAAGGAGGGATGTTACCAGCTACCTGTTGATTAGCTCCAAAAAGCCTGTCTGCCTTTGTTGTCACCCACAGCATGGACTGTAGCCAGCATGTGCTCTGCTAGCTAATGCTGAGAGGTGTAAGGCAGAGGGGCAGGGGGAATAATCCCTGCTTGGCAGGGAGAAGCCAGGCACACACCTGCAGTCTCTGTCCAGCTGCAGCCAGGGAGCAGAGGGGAGGGGCCAGCTCTGCTGTGCAGCAGAGAGCCCCGCCCAGGCCAAAGAGCATGCTGGGATGCTGGGGGAATCTGGTTTATCTTAAAGTAGCAAGGGAGCTAGGACAGACATTGCATAAACCAGTTTGATTCAAATCAGTTAAGTCTGATACTACATTCACCCAGGTTTATCTCAAACTGGTTTCAGCCATTTTCAAACTGGTTTATGTGCACTGAACATCCTTTCTGTTACAGGTTTAAATGAGTTTCTGATCACTTCTGATTAAATGTGTAATGTCTATCCCTAGCCCTAGAGATTTCAAATTGAAATTCATAGTATTAAAACCATTCTGACCTGTTGTGGTCTTTCTGAGTTCTTTGCAATAGGAGAATTTCTTTGCTATTTCTCTGTAGTCAAAGAATACATGAGAACTAAGAGGTGACAGTTTTCAAGGGGTGCTTCAAGCCTAAGAAAGGGTGTCTCAAATATAGAAAGGTTGAGGACCACTGGCCTACATGAAGATACTGATCTGAGCTAGGACTTGGGATCTATTAGCTGTAGCTAGTCATGTTATAGATAGATATCATGGAGTGCTTTCCACAAATAAGTACCAATCACAGCTTCATTTTTACTACATTAGATCCTGATTCACAGGCCACTTAAGTCAAAAGAAGCTTTTCCATTCATTCCAGTGACCTTGGGTCAGTCTCTAATGGCAATTAACTAGCAATGTTAGGCGGTTAATGCCCATATACAGTGCATGGGAAATGCTAGATGCCTTGGAATGGATCCAAACCAGCCAGCACGCTGAGTGAAGAACTGAGAGGTAGGTAACAGGAAATGCTGAAAATATGGGTGCATTAATCCATTCTCTGCTTCTTCTGAATGTGGGCATCTGCAGCTTTTCTTTCACAAACAGAACAGGGACCACTCTCCCTTTTTTTTTCAATTGGAGAAGAGTTTTCAAAAATGTTTTCTCTTTATACAGAATCCTAATAGAGCACTCCTCTAAAATATGGGAGAACCAGATTAAATTCTCTCCCTTGCCTGGGGAGTTTCAAACACACATTTCACACCTCCCAGAAGAATGCCCTACTCACTAGACTGTAGCCTTTTCTGAGTGGGGGTACTCTCTGCCCCTTCCAGTTGAGGCTGCTACACTGTGCAGAAAACAGTTAAGGCTTCATTAGCTCATTGAGCTAGAAAGCAAAAATGAGAATGACCATATACTGAGCAGCAGAAGCACTCACCCAGAGAAGGGAATGCGGGTTCCTAACCCTTCTCAAAGGATTGTCTATGCATTCAATATGAAACAGAGAACAAAATACGTAAGCAGCAGTAGAGCACAGGTTGGCACCCACGTTCCCTCTGCACCTGCAGCTGAACGGCGTGACTTCCTCTTCTACGCATACTGTCACTCTCACTCCCTGGCTGCATGAGACTTTAACAGTTTGCTGCATCATGGTACAGCTCAAAAGGGTGGAGTGTGGCAAACCTGAAAATAAGTTAGAAGCAGTTGGTTAAAGCACTCTCCTTGGAGTGTGAAAATGTAAGCTTGAATCTTCTCAGGCAGGAGAACTGAACATGAATCGCCTTCTGCTTTCAGAAATGCATTTGCTGCTAAGCTACTGTATAAGCGAGAGGGGGTACCACTACCAGACCCTCCTCCAGCTGTTCTAAAAGAAGGGGCAGCCATCACAGCATTTTTAAGGAGCCCAGTCATATACCAGTATTAGCAAATTATACGAATGCACACTGGATCTAGCTCCCCAGGAGGGATAGGCAACAGAGTACCTAGATTCTGGATCCTGATCTGATTTAGGCATGAAACTGGCACTGAGCTGCCCAGCCTTATCCAGCCTGCGGCACTCCTGGACTAATGCAGAAGCAGAACTTCAAGCATGTGGGGAATCTTAAAGTCAAAAACTGAGGAACAGAGCCCTCTGGGATTAGGTAGCATCTCAAAAGTGGTTTTTAGGAACTGAGTTTTGGGCTTAAGTGCTTAAATTCCACCTAAGTGTACTTTAGGTGACAACATTTGGTCTTGCATCTGTTTCCTTGTATTTTTTCTGCAGGGAGTTTATTGGATGGCTTTGGTTTTATGCCATCTTCTTTAGGAAAGTATATTTTAAAAATGAAAGGGAAGCAGCAGATAATCCATCTCTTACTGTCTTCAAAGCAAGACAGGATGCCTACCTGAGAGATATTTTTATGAAATCCAAACAGGAATAGCAGGATAATCTGTTGCCCTGTGATCAGACTAGATGATTTAATGGTAATTTCTTTCTTTAAAATCTCTAAATCTAATAACTAAAAAGTGAACACCATTTCATCATAGTGTTAGTCAGTTGGAACCATTTCTGTATCTGATGCAGTCCCTTTGGAAAGTGCTTTGTGATGCTTGGATGAAAAGTGCTGAATAAGTGCTAATTGTTATTATGAGCACACAAAAGCTGTAGTTGCAGGGTTCTTAATGTCTCTTATGGGTTCCCATCTCAGAGATTTCAGTAAAACTGCATTTTTTGCTGCAGTACGTTGAAATATTTCCATTCAGAAAAGTGTTGTTACTCACGGAGGCCACATAAGCACAAGCTTACCTCTAAGCATATATTTCGTTTGCTGTATTTGTCATATACTTAAAGTTTGCCAAAAGAACTATTTGGCATAACAGAGCTTAGTATTCATACTGAGTCATCCTAAAGAAATCCCTTTGAAAACAAACAAAAACAGCCCCGAGTATGTTCACATGCACTTAGTGTTACTCATATCACCACCAGCAATTATTATTTTTTAATATTAGTATAAATCCAAACACCATCGAGAGAATTGCTGCTGTAGTTTTCTCAGAGCTCAGAAGCAAAGCAGCCAGCACTAAGGTCTCAAGCAAAATAAGCAGTGCTATTTGGAAGCTGATTATTCACCTGGTTGACTATTCACTTGGTTTTTTCCCTTTTCTTCTCCATAGAATAGGGGGCTGGGAGTGGGGCTGGGGGGAGGGAGGGAGCTCTATGTTGATAGAAATACTGTTTTTCTGATAAGTCATAAAAATGATGTCCTGCCTGCATGCTAAAATTAAAGCCCTTTTGGCACTTTGGGTAAGAACTGGAGAGCTGTCCTGGTCAAATTACAGTTTGAGAAATTACATTTTATCTCCTTACATTCCCCCTGTAGTTTCAGTTGTATATGGTGTTTTTCACTTTTCATTTAAAAATGTAACAATGTGGTGTGCCTTTACACAGCTGCTGTGCTCCACCCCACAGGTGGCCGCACTTCACTGATGGGTAAAGTGATTTCTGTTTACAGAAAAAGCAGCTTTTAGAGTCTGTAAATGGTTTTAGGGTCCTTGGGGAGGAAAGGCATGGTATAGGAATGTAAGCTATTTTGATTATTGTTAGAGAGAGGGACAAACCCCACAAGGAAGTAAAGCAAAGCTAAAATCTTGTAAAAAAAATCTCCAGGTGTACAATCTCTAAGAGTAGAAACACTATTAATAAAATGAATAGTTACGATTTTAATTGCAATGTTCAGCTTTAAAAAAGAGAAGTTGGCAGAGGATGAACTAACATGCGCCCTCCCACCCCCCTTGATACCCAGAAAGGCCTACCTTCAAGTATTTACATGAAAATAATAAATTCTCCCAAGTGTTGATGACCTGACAGGAACGTTATTACATTACAATCAGAGAAGCCAGTTTTCCACCAGACAACTAAGATGGTACTAGGCAACAATTCCTCTGGAGGACTGAGAAGGTATTCATTAAAGTGTGATCCACTGGGATTTGTTGCACTGAAGATGATAATCCAGTTCTCATTAACTATGCAATGTGAACATAGACGGCCCCCATGGCTGTTGGCTTTGGGCTTTAAACTTAGCCCTGCATCCTTGGCGCATTTGAAATCCTGTCAGCAGCACTGTGAGAACGCTGTCTGAGACACAGCCAAAAGGCAGGCAGCGCTTTGGGAATGCGACCAAGTGAGAATTAGGCTCTCTTTTTAGCACAGAATGTTTTTGTCAATTAAAAAGAAAAAAAAAGGGATCTGGGATTTGAACAAACTTGTTAGATTCTGATCTGTGGCCTTACATCACTTTTTCCATGTTTCCCCTTGGAGCAACAGCGTCCACAATTTAAATAAAAAGGCTCCATATACCCATGAACACTTTTACATTGGCAGAATATCCCCGAATTCTCCCAAGTCCTCACCTCTCCTAAATGATCGGTGTCACAACAGCCACCCTAACAGTATGGCTCCCTTTTCTGTCTGCTAACACAACTGTGCTAGCTCCTGTAACTGATCTTAGGTCTTGGGGGGACAGCTGGACAGGTGGACCTACCAACAAACTATTTCTCTATTTTTGAAAGGCAGTGGGTATCACAGTGCTTCTGGGAAATCATATTCTTTCAGAGCCTGAATCTTCTACAAAAGAGCCCTTTTTTAAAAACAAATCTCCCTGATTGAATCTTACCCAGGCTTTCAGTGACTAAATATTTGGATAATCAGGATTTACCTGTACTACATACAGCCATTCCAGGAAAATTCAACTGATGAAATCTTAAAAGAATTTAAGCTTCAACTTAACAGCTACTGGGATATTTACAAGATTAAATTATCACATATGGCTCATTATAACAACTTTTACCAATATACTGAGTTCTGTCTGGCTAGCTTTCTGTTCCCTAATGCTATGACTTCATTGCAGAATCAACTTGAGTTACCTGCTCAGCCTACTAGCTCACATAAAAGTCACGAAACTGCAAAATAATACTGGAGCTGCACAGAGAGACTTTGTTGTACTAATTCAAGCTGTAGCCATCACTGCCAGAAGGGTCAGCCCGTTCGCATTAAAGATGCCACTACCTTCGAAAATAAGTGAGATTCACTGAAGTTCAGAGCAATATTTCAGTTATAAGTGAAGGCCCCTCTGAAAGAATGATTAGTCCTGAAACAACTTGAATATAGCTATTTAACAATGCCTCAGAGAGTAAATGTGGATAATACATGAGTAGAGAGAGGTAGTTAGATGCATTCATCTCATGTTAAGTAGAGTTACAGCTTAGAGACGAATTGTTAAAGTTAGAGGATATTTGGCAATTTGGGGTTTTCACAAGCACCTGTACACTCAAAAAACACCATTTTTGGTTCTTCCAGGTGTAAAAATTTAATTAGCGTGCTTGTGAGAAAGATAGTGCCACATCCTGGGTGAAGCACCAGAGGGAGATACTGGCTCCCAACCTCCATCGCTGCCTCCATGGCAAACTTGGCGACTGTCCTATTTTATCTATGGTTCTCAAGGTACTGTATACCATGCGGGGTCTTTGGGGCACAATATAGCATGGCCACACACATATCCCAACCCCCAGTCTCCCCTGGCAGTCAGAGCTGCAGTTAGGTGTAACAGTTCTCTGAATAAGCTTTGTTTCTCATGGGGTTACATCAAGGCAAGGTTGATGGGCTACATTAATTAACACCAGGAGAATCTTTGAGGATGATTTCCATCTTTTAAGCAGCCTGAAAAGAAAAGACTGAAAGAGAGAATCTGTCTTATAGTGGACAGATATCTTCAGAATTTGGGTCAGTGAAAATCAAATGCAAAAAGCCCATGAGACAAAGTAAAAATATCTGAAATGTTATTCTAACCCACATGGTTTTTCCTTGTTTACCATAGTCAGCGTATAAGGTACAACAATGCCCTTGCCTGTGTGCTCTTCAGAGAGCTAACCTGGAAATATTTAGACCTAAAAAAAGCATGAATCTGTAGTGCTTATGTTAAACAAGTCTTGTAGAGCAAAGGCTAGAGCTGAGTGAAAGTTTTCAGGTGGGAGTCTTATACACCAAAGAAAATGCATATTTGGGTTGACAATAACAATTAATTAATTCATATAAAATGTGCTGAATTGTTTTAGCAAAAAAAGTTAAATGTTTTCAATAACAATTTTTGATCTTTTTTTTGTTTCACAATAATACTTTTTTTCCCTCCCAAATCTAACCTCAATTAAATGTAAAAAGAAGTTAAAGAAAAACTGAAAACAAAATGAAACATTAATTTTTTTGGCCAAATGAAATGTTTAGTTTGACCCCAACTGAAATTTTTTTGGCTTTCATTTTGGCAGGAAAACAAAACAAATCAAAACAAAAAATATTTCCAGTAATCCTGAAATTACACTTTTTTTCAGCTCTTCAGTTCAGTCAGTAAGCTGAAAAATCACTTACTCACAGGCCTTACGAACTCAGTGGACTTACGAACCAGTAAGTGTGGTATAGTCCTGTAGAAGGGCACTAAGGTGCTCGCTACTGGAAAAGCAGCAGCATGGGCCCAGGTGCCGGTTGCTGGGGGCAACCAAGAGGCGCTGAGGGCCCACACCTGGTGAGTCAGCCGACCCGAAGGGGCAGGGCTGACCACTATAAGACCCAGACAGGAGGCTGGGAGCCTCTTTCCCTCTCCCTCTCCCAGAAGCCAGGAAGGAGGAGTACTGTTTGACCAAGGAAAAGAGCTCGGCCCTGAAGGTGGAAAAGGGAAAAGGCCCAGATGTACAAGCCACTAGTTACACGGGTGAGAGATGTGGTGTGGTTTGGAGAACATTTTAGCTAGGAGGCTTAGATTTGCGTTATAGCCGATCGGCTTATGTTATTGCTTTTGTTGTTGTTAGACTGGAGGAGGCCTCATAGGGGCTCCGCCGTAGCATGGGGACCCCGGCACCAGAGAGGGCACAACATTCAGGGGTGCACTGACCCCAGCCCTGAGAAAGGGGGCAGAGGACTGGAAGGGGGCCGGGTAAGGCTGAGGCTGCCTGAGCCCTAAAGTGAGAAGCCCCAGTGCAAGCGAGAAGCCCCAGTCCGGGGCGTTGCGAGACAAGCCAGAGGGCGCCAGTGGGGCGCGGAAAAGGAAATTGACCAAACAATGTCCAGTATAGTTGCGAGGCTTGGGGCATGGTACAGAGGTGGTTGGAGCCAAACATAGCCCATAAGGCTGGGGTGCACTGAGTCACCCAAGACAGAACTAAGATCGAGATACATCAGAGCACCGCGTCAGACAGGACTAAGGGCAGCCTCCCTTAAACATTATTAACATCAAAGATGTGGTGGGCGAGATTGTGAGGGTGCTTTTAATATCCCCTTGGCATGGTAGGAGCGCTAGGGGAGTTCACAGCCACCCCTAGGACCCCGCACCGTCACAAACCCGTTAGAGAGAGAGACAGAGAGTCCCATGTTATTGCCAGAGAACATTACCATAGAATCAATACTTTCTACAAAATGTAATATTTGTTTTTCATTAACTTCTGCATTGCTCTTGTAGTAGCAGACCTTCTTGTGGGAGCTTCTTTTCAAATACATGCCTTAACTTTTTGTTTCAGAATGATAAGAAAGGAGCTTGTGAGTTCTTTTTCTCTCCTTCCAAAAACTCTCCTGCATGTTGTGAAAATAGCCCCACTCCAGTGGCACATTCTTTATTCTCAGTCTGTGATACCAGATCTTATTATTTTTGTGCACTGGTCCCACTTGAAACTTTAAAGTGTAAATTCTTTGGGATGGTCACGTATTTGTCACTTGCTTGTCACAGGAAAAAGGGAATGATGTTGTAGTTAAAGCATGGAGCTGAAATTCAAGAGAGAGGAGTTCAGTTCTGGATTTCACACTGGGAAACTGAGCATGCCACAAAGGACTAGATCACGGACCCCATACTCATGCCGTTGACTATATTATGGCAACTTTTACTAGTGGAACTGGAACACTATCTGGCCTTAAACTTTCTATACCCCAATTCATCTTGTTTAAAATGGGTATAGTTTTTTTTGCCCCCGACTGCAAAGGAGTCTTGTGAGGTTAAATTGATTCATGTTTGAGAGAGAGTCATGTAATTGCTTGCAAAGGCATTTTAACTATTGTGAAAAGCCTTCTGCTACTACAGTGCCGTATAAATAATAAATAATAGTGTCAGTAGGCTGGTAATAAATTAAGCAGACTGTATTAAAACTGATTTCACATTGCAGAAGAAAGTAAATTATTAGGTGTTATAGTTGCAAACATTTTGTTTTATATGCTACTTCCAAGAATAAAAATATTATGCCAAATGAAAAAGAGGTGTGAACCAATCGGCCCTCTGGATGGCTGTCCCTTCTTTTAGTGGTAATAGTCCTGTCATGCTGTTTTACAAGGCAGTAATCCAGTCACCAAGTGGAGAGACTACAAGACCAAAGGTCTCATGGTTTATGCCAGCAAGAAAACCAAATTATGGCCTTGTAAAACAGTATGACAGTGCTATTATTGCTCTTGTGCTACAACTGCTTAAAAATAGTCTTATACAAGTTTAACAAAATATCTCCAGTAACTTATCAAATGAGACCATCAACTAAGCGAAGCATGGCTGAATTTTTCCAGAATAATATAGCATGGCTTAGAACAGGTTCCAAAAACTGGGAATCAACATGACCTTTCACCCACCTTATTACTATGAACTAAACCTGAACCTAACCCAAGCCTGCTAAACCTTCTTCATTGTATTTTAGCTTTACACATCACCACAGTTCCTAGTCTAAGGCAGAATGGAAAATAAAGAAAGGCTTCTTTGCATGATGCTTCAATCTGTCTTGAAGGGTGATCTGGTTTGGTTAATCAAGGAAGGTTGACCCAAGCATCTCCAAGACCTACTTCGAACTAAAGAATACCTCCCAGGCTTCTGAGCCAGCTCATGCCTCAATACAATCTGGGGCAATATAATATTGAGAGGAGAAATTATCTTATTTGGACTGGAGATGTATGTGAAGACAAGAATGTTTTAAGACAATAATGAGGGCCTGAATTGCTCAGATCTGAACTTACCCAAAAGTTTATGGTTGCTTAGACTAAATAGTATCAGGCACAGTTCTATTACTGATGGAGGGAGATGACATCTTAGATACTTCAGTTTGGACAAGTTTTTAGGGAGTCAGATGGTGGATGTCTGATTGCCTCATTTCCACTGTAGTTTCCCCAGCCAGGCTATATCTCCCATGATGCATGGACTTTTTTTGATGCATAGTTCATGGCTCAGTAAGAGTGACTGATGCATCATGGAAATCCACAGCACAAACCTGGCTCATGGAAAATACCCTGGGAGGTGTGATACTGCTGAATTAAAATTTGGATAAGGAACATATTTTTGTTGAAAATTGTTGGTTTCTACCTTAAGTATTTTGGCTGAAAACTTTCCATTTTGACTTTTTCTTTCTGCAAAAAAACCAAAAACAAATCAGTTTTTGCATGGAAAAAAATATTTTCCAACCCTTGTGATTTTAGGTAATGTTAAAAAGTTGCCACCACTTAAACTGTAAAGCTCTGGGGGCAAGGGAATGATTGTGGTTAGCTGCCTGAACAATACCAGCCACAGTGGGGTACTGGACCATGATTAGAATGCTAAATGTTACTACAATAATAATAATGCAGTAATCTCAATCATATTACTTTACAGCAGCATTGCTATTCACTTTAGCCTTGTTTTCTCTGCAAAAATGAGTTGTGTTAGACCCTGACCTGAAGGAGACATGTTAACTAACAAAATATTAAGCACAGCTTTTCATTCAGTGTTGACAGGTACCATCCTGTTTAACACACTGTCAGTTAACTCTATATAAACTCTGCTGGAACCATAGGCTCACCCATAAGGAGTTTGTAGGATATCTATATGGACTGCTGAATTCCCTGAATATAATGAAACTCCATGTCAATTAGCACATGCTACTGGCTAGGCTGTAATACAAACTGATTTTCTAGTGAAGGCAAGCACTTATTGTGCAGGACTGTTTACAGATATATCCTGTCCACCAACCATTTACTGTCTTCTATAGGACATCTAGCTATGTTTCAACACAGTTGTGAAGAGTTTGGTCTTTTGCTGAGTGTGGACAAACATGAAGCATGTTCAGTATCATGTCAACTAACCAAGACCAAGACATTCTGGGAACCAACATCTTTCATTGAATACCATCTTGTAGTGGTGGTACTGCACAGTGGACATTATGCTTATCCATTTACCTCTCCAAGCATTTATAATACTCTAATCACTGTTGTATCTGAATGTATCAACAAGGTGCAGTATGCTGGAAGTACCAGGCCCTGTCAGACCTGGTAAAAGATGATGCACACACTCCCTAATGAATTGGGATGGTATAACTCAGCACTGGAGTTGTCCCTTAATCTTTTAAAGACATGCTTCTGAGAAAAGCAACAGTAATTGCCAAAAGATCCTAATCCAGGCAATGGAAAATAAATAAGCAATTAACTGGCCCGGAAGTAGAAGTGAAGGCATATTTAATGCATCTAATAACTGTAAATATTCAGGAGAGGAAAAGTCATCACATTCAATTCTAAGTTTCACTTATTTGTTGCCTCTACTAAACCGATTTTCCAAATAAAACTGTGAATAGCATATGTGATATTTCTTAAAGACATCATTAAGTAAGAAAGCTGGCAAGGCTTCAAATAAAATAAACAATACACAGGGAGTACTATTCATTTTAACAGCTTGAATGCATCCATAGATGATGATAAGGAAAGCAAAGCCCAGATGCTCAGGCCCTCCACAATTCTCTTTAAAAATGAGGCTACTCATACTGTCCAAAAAAGGATAAGAATGAACTAAGAAGCCGGATTTTGTTCAAGGTCTCAGAGTAATTATATATTTTACAACTCTTTCAACACAACACTTTGCTTAAGCATGGGAACACTCTAGCAGACTTGTAACAATATTTCCATACTGTACATTTATTGCAGCTACTCATTAAGTCAAATTGCTAGTACATGAAGTCATGTGGAAAAAAGAGGGATTTAAGACATAACATTTGCAGGATGCAAACATGAGAAGTGAAGATTTTTTCATCAAACTTTGGTTCCCAGTCAAAGCAAAATTCCAGTGATCATGCAGAGGGGAGCCAGAGGAGGGAGATTAAAATTAATTTGAAAATGATTTTACATTCAATTTCTCAGCAAATTGCAGCTCCCCACCAGGTTTTCTAGTGGCAGATACAGTTGCAACTATGTACTTGAAATGAAAATAATAAAGGTCCATTAGCAATCAATATTGTGTTGAAAAGGAGAGAGACAGAGAGAGAGAAACAACCACAGTCATTCTTTCAATACTCACTGGGTGCATCTACATGCGTGCTTTACCGAAGAATTGACTTATTAGCTCTGCAGTGAAGCATCACTATCAACATGTGCACCCCTATTACAGTGCAATAAAATAATTAACTCCACTGTAGGATGGTACTGTTTAGGACAAGTACTGTCCTCCAGCAGAGTAATAATGTGCACCAAAACACACATGTAGAGCGTGGCTGGGGCTGTCTGGGGCATGAGGATACTCCAGTGTGGGGGCTGTTTGCCAGCTAGCCCCACGCTGTAGCACCTTCATGCCCCAGCCAGCCCTTTTGCAGCACACTGAGCCAGGGCTGAGCAGCTCCGGACTGGCAGGCTGACTCTCCAGGTCAACACTGGTGCGCTCCCTGACAGGCAGCACTCCTTGGTTAGGCGACGGGCAGGGGAGGCAGGCAGGAGCACTGGTGTCCCCCCTGCAAGTGCCATCTGGGGAGTGAGGGCACCAAAAGAAGGGCTGCTGGCCCTTCTGGGAACACCGCTGGCATTTCCAGATTAGTGCAATCGGCTGTGGGGGGGACCGCTGACTGGCCACTGAGGAGGCACGTGCCCCCCTGACACAGAAGGCACCAGTCACCCGTGCAGCCAGGGTTGCTCTGCCATGGCTCAACATGCTGCAGTCCCAGGCACACATGCAAATGCTGCACCCAGGAGCAATGAACTATGGTACGAACTGTACTAGAATTTATTGCTACATGCTAATTGCACATGGAGATGCACCCACTGGAGTGTCAACTATTATTCTTTCTTCAGGTTTAGAGATTCAGTCTTAGTATTTGACATTGATAAAAACTTCTAAAAGACAAGATGAAGTATATCATTTCATGTTTTAAGAAAAGGTTCCCCAAAGGCTATTTTTCATTTCTAAGGCATGCTTGTTTATGCAGCAACGGATAAAGGAACTTTGAGCCAATTTCATGCATCAGATGAAGTGAACTTAGGCTCATGAAAGTTTATGCTGATTTAGTTAGCCTATGAGGTTCAGATCTACCCTACCTTCTGCCTGACTTTGGACTAACATGGCTAACTACCTCTCTCTACTCTACTATTATGCCAGTGAAACTCTATTAATACCGATGGAATTACATCAACTTATTACTGAAATGAGAAAGTGGAGAACCAAGTTCAATAACTGTAAATTCCCATGCAAAAAATGTCACCAAATAACTACTGACAATTCATGAGCTAATTACAAATGCTGGTAAAATTACTAGTGTCTTAAATGACTTTGGAACCATACCCACACACACACGTGCCCATATTGAGAAACTGTTTTGGCGTGGGTTGTTACCCTTTCTTAATTTGTTTAATTTTGGAAGACAAATTAGATAAATGGGGAAATAAGAGAAGATAGAGTATACGAGGCAGGAAAATTTAAGAACTTGTACAAGTGGAGGAGAGTTTAGAGACCATGAAGCCTTGTTAACAGAACCAGCTCCAAGACCTGGAAGTAGGAATGTTCATTTTCTTGTTTTTTTTTAAATAAAGTACCTTGCAAGTCCTTCCAAAGATAGTCTTGAAAATGTAACTTGAGTGCCTACATTGAAAGCAATCTACTGTTGCGTTTTTACTTCTGCAGCAAGAGGTGGCTAAATAGCATATTTCTGCCTACACCAATGTATATATGCAATGACTAAGTAAAATGCGTTAGTTGAGTTGTGAGTGTAGACCAGACAATCCAGGGGGTCAGGGCATGTCAGTCCAGGTGTAAGGGACCAAAAATTCTTAACACCTGCACACCTCATTACAAGGGGAAATGAAAATGCAATAGGCCAAGCTATTGTTAAGAAAGTAGATGTACTTTGCAGAATGTCCTGAAGATTAACAAATTCAGACTACTTTGGATCATTTTGAGCCTTTTGTTATTACTTCTACTTCCCCAGCCGTCCATTCACAGTCCCAGTTACTCTCAGTTTACCTGCCCTTTTTCTTCTATTCATTCCTTTACTTTTCATTCTAGTGACTCTTTTCATACTACATATTATGAATTGTAACTACTTGGCATTTTGCCTTTTTTAAAGTACAGCCTTTTCTGATGCACAGTTTTCACTGTCTCATATACTTGCTAAGTGAATCATATTTGCAGCTTGAGGTACCTTTTATTCATTTCTTTTTTCATGCTTTCTTGTACCTCCCTCTTCCAGGCAGATTAGTGAGAAGCAGTCTCTCTGAGCCAGTACTTGTCTACCCAGCTTCAGTTCAGATTCAGAAGAATGGGTCCTGAAAGAAAGTCTGGGTCATCGTTCTCCCAATCAACCAGTAAGGAGAAACCTCCTTCACCAAACTGGAGAGACACACTACCCCATCTTTTTGCAAAGTGATTAAAAGAGATTGTTAGTAGTCCCAGGAATGATACCTACTTCAAAAAGTACATGTTGAGTACACATCCCATAACCAGAGGAGATGAGACCTGCTCCCCGACCAGTCAATTAACATCCAGCCAGAAGCAGGCCTACCACTATTCCTGATGCTTAAGGGACAACACCTAAGAAGTGGAGTCACCTAGAAGAACCCCAGCAAGTGAAGGAAAAGAAGGAAGCAAGTGGGTGGAGAGATGTTGGACAAGGGTTAGGACTGAGGACTGGATTGATGGATTTGAAAAAAAGTTGGTGGAGGTAAGAAGGGATGGAAATGAGAGATTTGTTTTTCACAGAGAAGCAGAGATATGTGCAACTAATGGACTGATAATGTTGGCGGTACATCATTGCTGGGGAACAACAGCTGTAGCAACACAAAAAGGAACAACAACAATCCTCTGTGACCATCACTTGGGGTGGTCAGTATTCCTGCATTTCCCCTATTCATGTCATTACAGCATAACTAAAACCCAAAAGTGTAAGGAAGGCAACTCCTATCCCCTAATGCATATTGTTTGCTTTGCAGTACAACTAGGAGGAGGCAGAGAGGGATGGCAAGAGCAGCTGCAGTCACACCTGAAGCAATATTTATGCCTGAGGCTGAACTATAGCTCCTGGGAAGGTGAGTACCCACCTCCTATATTTTATATTTTGGTGCAACAAGAAGACTGAAAGAGAGGTCTGTTCTGCAAGACCAAACAAGAGGCTAAATACAGAAAGGAAACCATCATATTAAGAAGTCAGAAGTTAAAGTAAAAGCATCCATTTCCCCAAATGTCAGGCTGGGATTCAGTGCATTCAGTCAGTAACAGTAGTTGGAAACCTCAGCTGAAGTGCAAGTAGAATAAGCAAGACATAAAAATAAGTAGACTCTTCCTATTTCTATGTGAACCAAGAGCATCCAAACAAACTGATATCTGGCACTAGGCATTTCAGAGCTTGCAGATGGAAGCAGGCTGAAATGCACACAGCATGAATCTACATTTTTAGGAGGGCATGAAGTGCAGCAAAAGGTAATGTGAGGTGCTGCTTCCATTCAGTTTTAAGATGCATCTTTCTGTTCCTTCCTCAGCTGCCAGAGATCTCACATTAAAGATTAAGATATATGGCTCAAAAACATTTAAATAATTTTCCTCAATCCCTCCTCCACTCCCCCCTTCCCCCCACCAACATTCTGCTCATATTTTTAAATGAAATAATATATTTTGTATGTTTAGTGGATTATCAAATGACTGTGGCCCAGTGAATTTGGACCAAGGAGACCTGTGTTTTATTCCTAGCTGTGTCACTGACTGGCTGGGTGACCATATAAAATCACTTCATTTCTCTGTACCTCTATTTCCTTATTTGTGTGGACTGTTGCCTTTGTTAAGCATGTTGAGATCTTCTTATGAAAAATGCTATACAATGGTGTTGTACCATTATTAATTCTGATTGGTTTTCAGAAGTATTTACTCCATGCTTGACATCATTACTTAAAGGAGTTAAGGATTTGTATCCCAAAGACAAATAGTGTTGGTTTCAAATAATAAAACTACTACTACTTTTACTAGCTGCTAAGATGCATTAGTATTTTTGCTCTATATATAATAGAACAGGCATTCCTGTGAATAGAATTAATGACACAATTTATCAAAGTTGGTTTTAATAATCTTTGTATTGTTTTAGCCTTAAGAATAAGGGGATGTCCCAGAATAGCTCTTTCTTAGTCAATGGCCCACTATATTATTTGTGTGAAATGACTCAGCATGCTCAAGTTTCTGATTTGAGTAGCTCCATAAATCAGATCCCATATTGGACTGTGATGGTGAGCCAGAAGGCAGCTGTTGTTGGACAAGCTCAACAACAATCCAGGCCTGTGATCTTTCCTGTCACATAACAGCCTAATTTTTTATGGCTGTCATCATACTTGGAATGTCTGAGAGAAGATACTAAAAGACATGGCAAATACAGGTCACAATCGAGAGAAAGAGTCCAAGTGACTTTACGAGTTTCCTTTGCTTCTGTAAAATTCCATTTCTGCATAAGGGCTCTTACTGCACAGACTCCACCTTGAGAAATCAAGGTCTAGTGTTTTAATCATGACATTTATGAAGAGTAAAGTGATTTCCAACTTAAGGCACAATTCATCTTAATCTATAAATTACTTCAGGTGTAGTCCTACAAAGTGATGAGGGCCTTCAACTGCCATTGACTTTAGTGTGTACTAAGAAGATTCTGCATCAAAGCAGCGGGATTCTTATCACATTAACACAACTGAAATATATATATAAATTCTTACTCATCAGGAAAAGTCCAGCACTAATCGTCAATAGCTAGAAAGACACATCCTTTATGAGAAAGCTGTATAAATACTCACTGCTTTGTTTCTTGTAACTTCGTTGGAAGCATCTGTCATTGGCTACAGTCAAAGAAGGGATGGGATGCTGGATAGGCCTGTGTGAAATGGCTAGTATTTGCTTCAGATTCAGATTTGGCTGATTTGGGGGACAGAAATTCGATTCGGTGATTTGACTCACTATCCCAATTGGATTTGGCCGAATCTCCGAATCAGCTAGGCCCATCCCCTGCCCCTCTCCTAGCTTGGCAATGGCTGCCCTGCCCACCCCAGCTCCCGACAATTGTAAAAAAAAAATGCCCTGGTGCTCACCAGGTGCTGCCAGGTGGGGAGCGATCCCCACTGCCCCGTGCCACGTGGGAGGCTCTGCATGAGCCCCCAAAGCCCCAAGGCTGCTGCAGGAGTGGTGAGTCCCTGGGCTTTTCTCGGCTTTTTTTTTTTGCAGGTTAGTCTAAGCTACTTAGATTGAACTGATAAGCAAGTGAACAGATATTCACTTTTGATTCTTGAAATGCAGCAATATACTTGCAGTGGCTCAGGCCAGAAGTGGGGGGCACTGAAGCATGGGGGGAGGGAATGCAGGGGAGGTGCAAAGCATCCTGGGGTACTGGGCAACTGTGAATTAATTTGAATCTGGAGGAGATCTGGGACAGAAGTTCAATAAGCCTATTTAAACTAAATCAGTGAAGTCTGATCCTACATCCATCCATGTTTATCTTAAACTAGTTTCAGCCATTGTGAAAACAGTTTATGTGCACTGAACTTCTATTGTGTTACAAATTTGAACCAGTTGCTGATTACTTATGCTGGTTTATGTGTAACTTTTGTCCCCAGCCCTGGTGATGGAGTCAAAAAGAACGGTTTAATCTTTTAGAGTTATCTGGTATCATTGGCCACATGGCATTGGGAAAAGATCTGCAAACCATTGCAAAAGTGGAGCTGCCCTTAAGCAAGACCTTTTCTTTCTTTGAGTGAGGTCTAAGAGAGTAGTTTGAGAATTAGATTTTTGCTCCAAAGACTTGTATGGGATACTATACAGTAATATGTCATTATTTCATCATCTCAACCCATACACTATGCTGTAGAGAAGATTGGTGAGGATCTATAGGTGATGACACTTTCAGCAGCCATATACAGATTATGATGCCTTTAAACCTATGCCTCCTCCTTCCTTGACTGATTCAGTTGACAGAGAATGCTATTAGGGATGGAATGGGAACTAAATGACCGAGAATCTTCTCAGACAAGACAGTCTGGTTGGGATAAAACCTGAAGAGTTGGTGATTCAGTTCTTGCCTGAGTGAGAATGCCTGCCAATTGTTAAATGCATGTGACGTTTGAGGAAGGTCTGGATGAATCCATGGGTATGCTCTGATGGCTGCTATAGTTACAGTGGTGGTATCCATGCCGCATGTTTAAGGGGAAAACATAGCATAACTGAGACATTGTACAGGCAGTCCTCGGACTTACGACACAATTGGTTCCTGAAAGCTGCATTTTATGTCGAATTGTTGTAACTCAGAACCAATTTTCTCATAAGAAACAATGTTATAAATGGCGGATTGGTTCCTGAACCAAAGCCCGATACCAATTTTCACCAATAGTACCCCAGAATTTTGTACTCAATAAATTATAGATGAGTAATATAGCTACATTAATGTATTTATATTGTAAATAGCAATCATATTGATTTGGAAGGACTTCTTTAAAGAGACTTTGCTGGGCTTTTTGAAGGGCTCTTGGTTGGACTTTTTGAAGGGTTCTTGGCTGGAGTCTTTTCAGGAGTCTTGTCTGCTTTCTTAAAGAAAGTATCCAAGGAAGTTTGAACAGATGTTCTGCAGAGAGATGGGCAACGCAGCAAACTTGTTCATTGGCATGGTGTCGCATCAGATCAAGTGTTGCAAAGTTGAAACTGACGTCATAAAGTTGAAACAGGGTGTCAATTTATAAACATTGTAAGTGCAAAACATTGTAACTTGAAACATTGTAAGTCGAAGACTGCCTGTATATTCAAATATAAGACTGACAATTCATTCAATGTTGGTTAGAGTGAATTTTGAAATGCAAGCTTTACAGTTGAATGTATAATTGCACGTTTATAGTGAATATTGAAAATATCAGTTAAAATGCTTTTCCCCCCTTTTCCCTTCCTCCTTTTTTGTGAAAAGTATTGGTTCTTGTTAAATGTGAGCCTTCAAGATATGTAAAAAGAAAAGACAAAAGAGCCAAAGACACTCAAATCAAACTGTGCTGTGGACACATAGTAAAGGAAAAAAAACCCCTTCATACGAGTCTCTTAATTCTAATTATTGTATAGGTTTCAAGGGCATAATATCTGTTTTTGGAGTTTTTATTTTATGCATGGCTAAAGTAAATGCTTAAAGTGAAAGAGGCAGCCTAGGAACCTGACATACAAACTGGTGAACAAGAGGTAGATCAGAGTGGGCTATGGCCAGACTGGCATGATCCAGGTCCTTGTTGGCTTCTTCACATATTTTTTTTTTTATGGCTAAAGTGAACATATTACCACATTTGTTTACCTGTTTACCATTACTAAAGTGTAATTTGGTGTCTATCAAGAAACCGTGTGCAAGAGTGTGTGCGCGTGTGCGCATGCACGCGCGCGCACACACACACACACACACACCACCCTTAAATGCATATGCCTGATTTGCAAAAGGATTTGAAAGAGAAATTCAAAAAGAAAAAAAAAAGCGGGGGGGGAATGATTCTTAGGACAAAAGATTGTAAGATGCAGTATGTACATGTTGACACAAGATACAGAAAACCACCAGGACAGATGTGTGAGGAAACTTTGATCACTATACCAAATACCAATATAGGCAGCAGGAGCAAGCTAGACAAGCCCTATTTAGCAAAACATTTGAAGGCAGTCATAATTGCAAGCAACTAGATACTAGATAGTGCCTAAATTCTGTATAAATCCTATTTAAAGGATTTGGTCTTTGAGACCAAACTGGATCCTCCCCTCCCCCCATTTGCTTAGTGAGTAATAGATTGGGTGCAAGAAAACAATCTCATATTTATTCACAGAAACTTAATTAAAATAAGTATCATAAAAAGGATCTCTGTCAGTCTTTTCATAAAATACACACATAATTTCAGTGCATTGTCAGTAAAGTTCAGGCTCTTTAGAACAGGGGTGACCAACCCATAGCATGTGCCACAAGTGACAGAAGATGCCTGTGTGGGTGGCATGTGGCAGACTGGGGAATAGAGAATACAGTGGCAGATAAGGCAGGGGGCAGAAAGCAGAACAGCAGATCAGGTAGGAGAATGGGATTGGAGTGGCACTTGGGGAGGGTGTGGGGCTTACTTTGTGGTAGTCCTTCCAAAAAGGTTGGCTCCTACTGCTTTAAAGGTGCAATGTCATTTTACTTCTTCCTGAACAGTTGTTAGAAAAAACATCTGTTAAATGTCCCATCCTGGGATGTCCCCTTTAAAAATAGTCATCTTCATGTCATTCATTTGAATGTCATCAGCATAGATACAAGCGCAGGTCATAATGTGAATTTGAATGGAATAATCAGATGTCCCAGACATAAGTATGTTACCACCTGAACGCTCTCTCATGTTTAATGAGATGTTTCTTTTTTAGCTAATATGTCTTTTTGGTGAAACAGTGAAATCATCTGCCCATTTTGATCCTTGAGTTTTGAACTCCAGTAGAGACAAACATAGCAGACAGTTCTTTCAGTGAACACGTAAAAAAATGGGGGGCGTTCATCTGAGAATGTAATAAAGAAACAACATACCAGGCATGTGATGCTTTATACAGTGACAGAATTGTGTAAGTTGTAATCTTCTGGAACAAAAACAATCTAACCTTTCCACACTCTTGTACCAGTTAAGAAGATTTCAAGGATGCGGGATAAAATGTGGATGTAACAGATGAAGGGATCAAGGGAATTATTTTTCAATAAATTAATTACCTAGAAAAATATCAGAAGCAAAAGCACATGGGTGAATATTATTGGAAAATTAATTGGCTTTGCTAAAGATGTTTTCTTATCAATGGACGCTGCTTCCAGTTCAAGTCATGCTTAAACACCTAACCATATGGGATAAGAGAGCAACAACTCTGCCCAACTAGTTTCTGAAGAGGTGAATATTCAGTTATTCAGTGGTGTATCCAATAACATTTATGTACATCAAGTTAGCTCACTGGTGCTTTTGAAAGAGAATTATTGCTAGCCTTCCTGAAGCCACATTAGCTGCAATAGTCATTGTTTGTTCTTCCATGGTGGCATGCAGTGCTCCATATCCCCATGAGTACAGTAAAATATGAGTACTGCCTTGCCTGACAGTAAATCATTCAGGGAGGACTGGTCCCTCAGTCCTGCCCAAAGAAGCAGAAAGAGAGGGATTGGGTTTGCCTAAATGATCCCAATATTTAGCCATCTTGGAAATAAAAAGCATTCAAGAATGATGTGTTAAAAATGAAATGTTCAAGAACATAGGCATTAAAATGTTCAAGAACATGTCTTTATGACTTCGAAAATGTAAGCCTGAAAGTCCTTTTGAAATATGTCCTGCGTTTATGATCGTATATAATAAAGTATCATAAATTTACATGGCTCAGATATTTTTTCTGTCCCAGGGAATTTACTACCTAAAAAAAGACATGGCAGAAACAAGACGTGACATAGGACAATAGCTCCTAGGTTGCCAAATGGTGGAAGCTGTAGATGTAAACAGGCAGGGGTATGCCTTTCTTAAGTACTCTTTGCCTTGTATCAACTCTTTACCCTTCTGACCCAGTAGAGCATTTCTTAAGTTCTTAAGAAGATTGTAGAGAGCACATTTTCTGCAAGACTGAGGTTAACTGAGACTGATAAAGAACCACCAATACTTTTCCAAACACGTATCCCATTTTAAATGTTTCTCTATTTAAGTTCTTTTCTTCTGCTTATCACCACAGCACCTACCAGAATGAAATCAAGCAAGAAGGGATCTTGCGAGTAGGCTAAATTTCTCCCTGACCCCAGAAAATTGCTTGAATTTTTGTGTATGACAACATCTCCTCTTCCCCCTGTTTATTTTCTTTTTCCCGTCAGTGTAGCGAGGCTGAGTCAAATAACTATGTTCCCTTTGTTCTGAAGATGGTGAGATCTGTGCTCATCCTCAACTTCTAACAGGGGGTGGGGGCTCCATTGTCTTGAACTGGCTGCCAAAAGTCACCTGCCCTCAACCCTTGTGAGCTTGACCTTTGGACTTGACAATAATGTTGCTCCTGTGGAATGTGACTGTCAAGGGAGGCCCCTGGAAACGCTGTCATTGAAGTAGCTTTAAAGTCTGTAGTGAAGAGAAGGATGACTACCTTGAAAATGTACCCAGGAGCTTTCTGTGAAGAGCCAGATTAGCACAAAGAAGGCTGAGGTGCAAATGCTGTCAAACAGCTGACGTTGCCACCCATGGGGTGGGCAGCTGTATTTTGGACTAGATGAGATTCTTCAATGTTCAAACGCCTTCTCAAGTGTAAGGTCTCCCAGAGGTCTAGCTCGTAAGTCCTGAATAAATGGATTGCTGTGACCAGAGCACCATTCTGGACGGTGAGACTATTTGGAAGACCTAGGTGAAGGGCAGCATTTTACTTCGGACATTGCTACAATGCAAGAGCAGAGCCACGTGCATGATCAGAGGGTAGGAGAACATGTCCTATGATGAGAAGCTGAGAGCAATGGGACTCTTCCCCCTGCAAAAGTGCAGGCTCAGGTGGGACCTGATGGCTGCCTATAAGTATATAAGCAATGTACATCTGGATCTGGGGGAAAGCCTTTTCACCAGAGCACCCCAAGGGATGACAAGGTCTAATGGTCACAAATTCCTCCAAGACCATTTTAGGCTAGACATAAGGGAAAACTTCTATACTGTCTGAGCCCACAAGGCCTGGAATAGGTTCCCTCCAGAGGTGGTGCAAGTACCTACTCTGGACTCTTTTAAGAAACATTTGGATGTTTATCTTGCTGGGATCCTTTGACCTTAGCTGACTTCCTGCCCCTGGGGCAGGGGGCTGGACTTGATGATCTTCCAAGGTCCCTTCCAGCCCTAATGTCTATGAAATCTGTAAAACAATAACAAGTCACAGTAAATGCACTGGCTATGGAATAAGGTGCTTATTTGCAGGCAGTTGGCGATGGGGGTGACTAGCTATCCAAAATGCTCTTTTCCCACTATATCCCTGTTGCCTTTCTAAGATTCAGTTTCAGCCAGCTGCTTTTTGTCCTTTTTCTGATATCAGACAGGCATTGAGATAGTTTGGCAATAGTGTTATCAATGCCAGAAGGAGTGATATAGAGCTAAGTGTCATTGGCATACTGTTGACATTGGAGGCTGTGATATCACACTATTTGACTCTGGTTCTATGCAGAGATTGAAAAGGTTAAGTGATAAAACTAAGCATGGAGAGTCTCTGTAGATGGCATATTTGGGAGCAGCTAAGAGCCCATCAGCACTGTCTGATTGATTTAAAAAAGCAGAACTTTATTTAGTTTAGTGCTTCCCTCTTACTCCTTGCTGTAACTGAGATGGACAGAAGTATACTGCTATCAATAGTACAAGACACACAGAAAGATCACCTAGTGTAACAGACATCCTGCTCATGACCAAGAGAGAGCCATCTATCATCATCACTAATGCTGTTGTTAAATGTCCTATTCTAAGATCAGACTGTAAGGGCAGAAATGCAGATGAAAATAGTGCAGTATGCCCTGAGAGGGAGAATGGACACTGAACATGTATGTGCTAGTTTTGCAGTTTCTGGTGATGAGCACTTGAATATTAATGAACTACTATACCAAGAGTTGTCAGCTGGAGGTACACATACCCCTGGGGGTACTTTGAAAGGTGCCAGGGAGTATGTGGGGGTGGGTGGGGATGGAGTGGCACCACCCTGCACCACTACCTCACAGGAGCAGGGGCGAGGTGAGCATAGGACTGCACAGATGCTGTGTTGCCACCGCTCCGCTGCTCACCACGCCCTTGCTTTGAGTCCAGCCACTCACCACACTCCAGTCCACTCGCCTGGAACCCTGGTCTTGCTTTCTGTGAAGTGGCCTAGTCATTCAGTTTTGGAGCTAAAGCTCCTTTCTAGGACTTGTACTCAGGTACCCAGCGACCCAGGTATGGCTGCATACTAAGCATGCATGATAGCCATGCGGGAGCTTATAATAAAATAGTAGATGGTGTGGAAGTGCCAAAAAGGCTATTTATGGGACTGGAAAACTACCGTTTAGGTGCATAAAAGAAAATGGAGTTTTACTTCAATTTTATCATTTTGATTGATCTTGTAGACTTTCACTTATATTAAACATTAGTCCTATATACTATATTCATTATGCATGTCTTAGAGATGGTAGGTATTGTATTTACTATACTGTAAAAGAAAAAAACTAAATTAAAACAATGAAGTGGAAACAAGGCTTCCCAAGAGTATCAAAGCAGTGGTCCAAAATAAAAAATGCTGCTCAGAGCTTTGCTTCATACGAAATTTCAGCTTTTTGTTCCACTTCAGAACAAATTTTGTTCTGAAATGGGATATTGCCTGGAGAATTGAATTCCCTGTTCCCAACCGGCTCTTTTCCTATTGTTCCTGTTGTCTGGCTCTCAGGATCCAAACACAAGCTACACTTCAAGCTCCTTTTCCACTGCACACATCCCTGTTGTGCTGGGATTGTTTTACTGCTCTTGTAGACCAGTGGCCCATACACACAGGGGACACAAATCCTGCCTACTAGGAACAGCAGGGTGGCACTCCACGAGAGCCACTCTGCCTGGGATTCTCTACAGCCAGGGGCAGATCCAGGATGGGGGAAGTGATGCAGTCATGGGCTACTGGTGCCTCCCGAGTCTGGGGGGGCATCAGATCGCCGACTGGAGGGGGTGCCCCAGCAGCTGATTGCTGATCAGGGTGGGGATTCCCCAGCGGCAATTGCTGGCGCTTCCAGGGTGTGCATGGTCAATCTCAGGGGATGCATGTGCATCTGCATGCACCCCCTACGCATCACTAATGGATACAGTCACACCCTCCTTTTGGCTGTGAGCTCTTGAACTGCTGTCTGATTGGAGCGACTGCTTTCACACGGCTCTGGAGCCCAGAGGGTGAGCACTGCTTCTGCCACTCATGCCATCCTTTCCCGTGACACTGAATTCAGCAGGAAGGGAAAGAGAGGGTGAACAGAAGCAGCATTTACCTCTGGGCTCCAGAGCCACATGAAAGCAATGGGTCCAGCCAGCCTTTGCCCCAACAAGGTGATGCCCTCAGGTGGAGCTCTGGCAGGTGCCCACTAACCAGGCAGTGAGCTCAGAGCTTACTGTGCCTGTGTGGCACAGCCATAATGTGGGGGGTTGCATCCCTCGCCTCCGTGCCCCATTCCTGTCTACGGCAAGATCTGCCGCTAACATTATGAGAGCCATAGGGTTTTACTTCCTATAGGATAGGCCTGTTGGACTACACTACTTAGAATCCTAGGATATAGGGAGAAGGTGGGTTCTTTGTTCAAACCAGTTTGCTCAACAATTGCAAAGAGAAACACTTTGGTCAACTGCTTTCATTTAAAAAGAAACATATGCAGTGTAAACAATTAAATAAATAGCATGGTGATGAGTAAAATACCAAAAAAGGACATAACCTGAATCCTAGTAAATATGAAGGAGAGAGGCAGTGACTGTTACCAACCCAGAATGATTTCATCACAAGCACAGCTGGAGAGGCTCCAAACTGCCTAGATGTAACTGGAGCAGGTGACTGTGGATCGCCGGTTCTTCACTAGAGTTCCCAAACCACTGACAGCTGGGCATTTGTACCCTCTGCTACTGTCCTTTAAGATCGGACAGTCGGTGCTCTCAGCGATGATAGCAGATGTCCAGTTTCAGAATGGATAGCTGCGTAAAGGAGGGGAGGGAGGGGGGAGTTTCTTCATAAAGTTTATGAAGCTGGGTACGTCACGTAAAATTTGGCTTTTGATGTAGTGCAATGTAAATGCTGTAATTGTATTTACAAGATGTAATTGATAACATATTACCCATCCTGATTTTTTCCCTTTAAACTTTTCCATAAAATGTATTCTTTCACTCTGTCCTGATTCTGAGCGCCAAAAGAGCCTAGTAAAATAATCTCAGTGGTCCCAAGCAGGACAAGGACTGGCTACTTGACAGGTAAATCAACGTTCAGGGTGAGCACTGAAACTCAGCAGTTTTCCTTTGCTAGCCTTTATACAAATATTTTTTTACCCCTACATAATCAGTATAGGTTCTCATTTATGATTCCTTTTTAAGTTTAAGTTTTGAGAAAACTCAAAATCTTAAATCCAAACTATAAACCTGATTCCCATTTCACTTGCACCTCTGTCAGTAGTGTAAAGCAATGGATTACCATTGAGTTACTTTTGAGTTACACTAGTGTGTAAGTTCAAAATTCAGCCCTAGCTCAGAACTGAGCATATGCATTTTGGATATGAGAGCAAAAAGATGCGTTTTGCTTAAGGCAGCTCAATCAAATTAACTTAGCTTGAAGAAATCCTTCTTCACATCCATGTAGATAGTTTAGCAACTAACTGAGTGTGACTATAACTAGCTCAAACAATAAACAGGTATTAAACTATGCACATGGGTGCTTAGGTGGGGATTTCCATTAAGGTCAACTCACTTGATTGTAATGAAATGTTATTAAACTACGAATAGACGAAAACCACAATGAAGAACAGATGAATGTTTCTGAGACTCACTGATTATAGAGGAAGGTAAAAAAATTAGAGTGATTCTTCCGTTACAGAAAACCACCTTCCTTTTTGCATCACACAAAAAAGCATCAACTTATTACAGTTTGCTTGAATCTAGAACCAGTAATCATTTACATTTATTCAACCTTTGAGCCAGGAGGAGTGCAGAGTAGAGTTTGAAACAAAAGCCTTTGTCCTGGTGAGTTTTACATGAGGGGTGAAGCTGCACAGCAGTTCAACTTTAAATGCACCAAGGACCCAAAGTAGCCTAGTGCAGGAGTAGGAGTGTCTCTGAAAAGTGGATGAGCAGCAAAAACTGCAGATTTACTTTGTACTTTGAAGATGAAACATGTCATGTAAATGGTAAGTGTCACTTAATGGAGAGCAGGACAAGGAATGAAAAAGTAAACATAATCAAGCTAAGGGTCCTTTTTGATCCACCATGCCAATGACTGCAGGAGTCTTTTCAGGATAATGATCTTTCAGCAGTTACTTGTATTAGTTCAAGAGTACACTAAGACATGCATTAATTTCAGCTTCACTGAAGCAACTGCTTCAAACCTTTTTGCTTACATGCACAGAATAAAGCAGCTTATAAAACATCTACTAGAAAGACATTGTCATTCAACCACTAGCAACAATGATGGGATCCAAAGCACAATAAAAATGAATATACAGTTAGTGCCCTTGCCTCAAGCACAGCCCAGAGGAATGGGGAATGGGACTTCAGCAGTGGTGGGAAGGTGAAAAGAAAAGTATTACCCAACTTTGTAGTCTTGAGGAATGGGAGAGAAACATCTGGAAGATGCAAACCCTGAAAAACCCAACAACAGCCCTACAGGCTCTTGTTTCACCTCAAAACAACACATTTGGACTCCATGAACCAGAAATCTGGGCAAAAAGAAGCAAAGCATGCAAAATAGGGAGCATATATTATACTGTTAGAGGTGTTTTTTCTTTTGGGGCTTAATTAATCCATTGCTGTTGCATGGGTGAAATGAGTACTGGAAGATTCTGAGAAATGTACATACTACAAAATTGCCTTTATTGCATGAGCTTATAGTGGAAGGGGAAGTGCATGCAGCTTATGATCATAAGTGTTATCTTCTGATTATTTTTTTATGGCTCTCAGCATCTGTGTTGTCTTCTGCCCTTCCAGCAATGATGATGTGTAATGATAATTTTTCATAGATTTCATAGATTTCATAGATATTTGGGCTGGAAGGGACCTTGGAAGATCATTGAGTCCAGCCCTCTGCCCCAGGGGCAGGAAGTCAGCAGGGATCATAGGACCCCAGAAAGATAAACATCCAAATGTCTCTTGAAGGTGTTCAAAGTAGGTTCTTGAACCACCTCCGGCAGCAGGCTATTCTACACCTTGGGGGCTCAGACAGTAAAGATCTTCCTTACGTCCAGCCTGAAACAGTTATGAAGGAATTTGTGACCATTTGACTTTGTTATCCCCTGGGACACTCTGGTGAACAGATGTTCCCCCAGATCCTGGTGAGCACCCCTGATAAACTTATAGGCAGGCACCAGATCACCCCTGAGCCTGCGCTTTTTCAGGCTGAAGAGTCCCATGGCTCTCAGCCTCTCATCATAAGGTCTGTTTTTCTGACCTCTGATCATGCGTGTGGTTCTTCTCTGGACTCTCTCAAGCTTCTCCACATCCTTTTTGAATTGTGGAGCCCAAAACTGGATGCAGTACTCCAGCTGCGGCCTCACCA
>NW_017728950.1:1766589-1784952 GCF_001723895.1 Crocodylus porosus | reverse complement strand
CCAGGATAGAGGTCAGGCTGATGGGCCTGTAGTTTGCTGGATCCACTTTCCTCCCTTTCTTGAAGATAGGCACCACATTGCCCTTCTTCCAGTCTTTGTGCACTACACCAGAGCACCAGGAGTTCTTGAAGATCTGTGCCAGGGGCTGGGCTATGATGCTTCCCAGCTCCTTGAGTACCCTTGGGTGTAAACCATCAGGGCCTGCTGACTTGAAGGTGACCAACCTCTCAAGGTGTTCCTTCACAAGGTCAGCATTGGTGGAGGGTAAGGGATCACCCTCACCCAGGTGTTCCCATCCTGTAATGGGCAGGGGCACTCCTTGGGACTGGTGAAAAATGTATGCGAAGTACCCATTTAGCAAGTTGGCTTTTTCCTGAGCATTGGTTGTCAGTTGTCCCATCTGGTTTAGCAGGGGTCTGATGTTGCCCTTGCTTTTCCACCAGCTCCCCCCATATCTAAAAAAGGACTTTCTATTGTCCTTGATACCTGTAGCTAGTTGGAGTTCAGTTGCAGCCTTGGCTTTCCTCGTTCTCTCACTGCAAGTCCAGACCAGTGCAGAATATTCCTCCTTGGAGGTGGATCCAGTCCTCCATCCTTTCTGGTCTTTCTTTTTAGACACAGGAGGTCCACTAGTTCCCTGCAGAGCTAAGGGGGCTGCTGTCCCCTTTTGCTGCCTTTCTTCTGAGACAGAATACACTTAGCTTGTGCATCCAGGATCGCTCCCTTAAGGAGCAACCACTCACCCTGAACTCCCCTCCCCTTTGGGTTGTGGTCCATTAGGGCCTCACCAACAAGCCTCCTGAGCTTGTCAAAGTCAGCTTTCCTGAAGTTGAGGACTTCTATATTGCTGACTGACTTGCCAGCTTTATGGTGGATGGTGAAGGTGATCAGCTTGTGGTCACTGTCACCCAGCTTCCCTTCAATCATTAGGTTGCTGATTAGGTCGTCCCCCATTGCCAGAACCAGGTCGAGCAGTGTTTCACCTCTCGTCGGCCCATCGACTTCTTGTGTCAGATAGATGTCATCCGAGAGAAAGCTTCGTGACTGCTTGAATTTGGCCAAGTGCTCTTCCCATGAGATGTCAGGGTAGTTGAAGTCTCCCATGACAACCATGCACCGGGAGCGTGCAGCTTCAGTCAATTCCCTGGCAAACTCCTGGTCAAGCTCTTGATCCTGGGTAAGAGGTCTGTATTGGACTCCCACCATTATGTCCCCTGTGCCGTGTTCCCCAAAGATTTTAACTGGAGGGTCTCCAGTCATCCACCCTGGGCGCCAATGTTGGCTTGCAGGGACATGTAGCTTTCCTTGACCTAGAGAGCTACACCCCTGCCCCTTTTGTCCACTCACTCTCTCCTGTACAGGGTATAGCTATCTATACCCATGGTCCAATCATGGGTGGAGTCCCACCAGCTCTCCGTTGTCCCTGACAACATAATTATTTGTGTTAAGCAGGAGGACAAGTTCCTCCTGGTTATTCCCCAAGCTCCTGGCATTTGTGTACAGGCAGGCAAGTGTCCTTTTAGGGTCCCTTGTCTTGCCTATAACTCATTCCAAGGCTGGGGCAGGGGTGGGCTCCCCTAAGTGTCTTGACCCTCTGGTTTTGCAAGGGTTGCTCAGCGGGCCAGCAGTGGTGGTAGTTCCCCCCCATCCCCCGGCTGGCTTAGTTTAAAGTCCAGTGGAGCAGGTTAGCCAGTCTGGCTGAAAAGAGCCTCCTCCCCAGCAGAGAGACGTGGAGGCTGTCCCTTCCTAGCAGCTCACTGCCTCTCTTACCAAAGAGTGGATTGCAGTCATGGAAGCTAAAGGCTTCCTGATGACACCAGCACCACAGTCTTTGGTTCACTACCTCTCCCTCCTGAGCCCGTAGCCTGAGACTGGGAGGATTGAAGAAAACACCACCTGTGCTCACAACTCCTTTAGCTCCACTCCCAAATCCCTGTAGCACTTCATGACTCAGCTGGGAGCACTCCAAGCCATGTCATTCATGCCCACATGGATAAGGAGCATAGGGTAGTGGTCATTGGGCTGGAGGAGCTCAGGGATCTTCTCTGCAGTGTCTCAGATATGGGCTCCCAGGAAGCAGCAGACTTCCTGGGCTAAGGGGTCGGGGTGGCAGATTGGCCCCTCAGTCCCCCTCAGGATGGAGTCTCCTATGACAAACACTTTGTGTTTTGTCTTAGGGAGAGCGGAGGCAGTAGCTACAGTTGAGCCTGTGCTGCCTATCAGAGCTGGCAGCTTAGCAGGCTGTTGCAAAGCTGTACCTGTTGCAAAGCTCCAGTGGGGTGGAGACCTTGGTGTGGCAGGCCTTGGGGCCCTTGACCACCTTGGTCCAACCCCTTGGCTGGACAGCATGGGAAGTCCCCAAGTCCTTCCTTGTCCTGGAAGGTGACCTTGGTCTACCCTCCGCCTCCAGGGGTTGAAGGGCCTGGGAGTAGGAGTTGATCTCCCGCTCACTATCCCTGATGGTGCTCAGTCTCTGGACTGCGGCCTGGAGCTCCTCCAGCTGGCATGCCAGAGAACCCAAAAGGGAGCAGACCTCACAAGCAGAGATGGCCATGTTCCCAGCCCCCAGAGCCTGAAAAAGTGTCAGGCAGCCCCTGCAGCCAAGAGCCAGAGGCTCCATCTGCGTGGAGGCCGGAACAATTTTGGACAATTTTGATCCATATATACCAACATGGAATATTTAGCTGGTATATACCAGCTAAATACCAGCATGAACATTTAGATAAGGTCACTGGAAATCCTCAGAGGCACTCTGGAAATATGTAGGAATTGGCCTTAGCAGTGTGATAGAAATGTTATGGCATTTACTATATCTAATGCATGGCACACTACAAACTCTGGGAAACCTTCCAAGCAATAAGGAAGGACAATATGGCTCACTCAAGTGCAGTGTGTATTCTGAGAGTGTACAGAGTTTAGAGTTTGATGTCATTACCATGCTGCAGTTCTTCCAACTTTTGGAATATTGCAGGTATGACCAGTAGGAAGCATAGCTATAATTTTATTATAAATATTGAGGAAGGATGCTGTCCAGAATGAGAAGGAAGTCTCCATTTTCAAAGTAGCATAAAAGACAGAAAAAATGCAAGAATCAAGGAATTGTCAACCAAACCCCCTTTAATCTCTTGCTCTCTATAGAACTTAGAACCCAAGAAGAAAATCTTGTAGAAGTGGAGGCATCGTGAACATCTTGATTTTTCCCTTGAATTTTGAAGCGGCTGGGGAGATATGGGCATTCAAGATGACTTTTTCCTGTAACATAAACTCAAGGCAACATGCCTCTACAAATCCCATAAACAAGTTCCAAAGAATTTGTTATTAATTATTATAGGTGCACCGATACTTTGGTTCGATATTGGATTGGCACCAGTATAAAGAAAATTGATTGTATTGGAAATTGGCTTGATGTGGTCTATAATTTGGCTAATAAATGCCCATGCATGTGCTTAGCCATAGTGCAGCACATAGGCAGCAAGAAGCACAGCCCAGAAGCTTGTAAGTCTGTTGTGGTGGAAGGAGAGAGGGGAGGGAAGGGTGGGGAGCAGATCAAGACCCCTCGCGGTGAGGGAGGAGTGGGGCTGGGGAAAGGGCTGGGGCAAATGCTGCCCAGCTGGGGCAGAGCAGGTGTGGGATGGAGCCATGGATCACCCAGGGGCGTGGGGGAGTGGTTCCCGCCACCGCGCACTGCACATCCAGGAGCCGCTGGTCTGGTGCTTACCAGTTTGTTCAGCAGCTCCTGCCACTGCACCCACCACTTGTCCAGGAGGGCATGAGGGTAGCGGGTTCGTGTGCCCTGCCCTGCCCTGTGCAGATCCAGGGGCACATGCCTCCCACACCCCATCCCCTCCAGGATGAGTAGTGGGAGCTGCCAGACAAGCAGGCAAGTGCTGGACCAGCGGCTCCTGGACAAGCAGCATGCAATGACAGGAGCACCCCCCTACCCGCACTTCCTGGATGAGCCATGCCTGCCGCACCCTGCCCTGGCCAGGCACTGCTTGCTTTAGCTCCTGCCACTACCCCAGCCCCAGCCCCAGCCCCAGCCCCACTCCTCCCTCACTGCCAGGGCCTTGATCTGCACTCCCCATGCTCCTTCCCTCCCCCTACCCCCCTGCTTCCACCACACCAGACTTACCAGCTGCAGCAGCTCTCCAAGCTGCCAGGCTGGTATCAGAAATCAGATTGTTATCGGCCGATATGCCTCCTTAAAAATCACCTATCAGTATCAGTCCCAAAAATCTCTATCGGTGCGCTCCTATCAATTATACATAAGCGTTTGTGGCCTAGCTATATACATTGCCCTGGCTGACATCTTAATATACAGAATGCAGTGAAAGCCACTAGAGGGCTCACAAACTACCATATTTTCTTTCCTATAACATGTACCTTTTTTTCTAAAAACCAGCTGCTGGAAATTAGGATGTGCATTATATGCACAGAAATACAGTAACCTCAGCTTCTAGCTCATAAACTTCTGCCAGGCAAAACAGAAAGTAACTGCACACAATGCACAGAGAGCAGAACAATGAGCAGGCTTGCCTTCCCAGCTGCTGCTATTTAGCTACTGCAAAGAAGAACTTTTTTCTTCATTCTGCCTTTCAAAAGCAAGGCATGTATCTTATTTCAAGGCATTCTATATGTGAGAAAATACAGTATTTTAATGGCTTTCTAGTTCCTGTGCCCTACAGACACTTACTCTTACTACTAATATAAAATGTAAGTGGGCGAAATTCTACAGCCTACCCTATGTGGGAGTTCAGGCTTGATCAAACAGTCCTTTCTAGGCTTAAAATCTGTGAAAGGGGCATTTAGAAAGGTTAAGTGTGTATGGTTATTATATATAAAATATATAATATCTAATACATGACATGCTACAAATTAAGCCTGAGAGAAGGTTTATAACTGCTCTTCCTATAACTTCTTACAGATCTTAAATTATATCCCATAAATGTCATCACTGTCCTCTGATTTGTAGGAGCATGAACTGCATTCCAAATGTCTGAATAAATCTTTCCAGTAATTCACCAAGTCCTGAACCAGGGGTGGTAACTTTGGGGTCATGACACTTAAAAATGGGGTTATAGGCCCCACAGAAACTTTGTTCTTGCAGACAGGCCATAAGTTAGGTCATTACAATAGACGGTAGCTATTTTTGGTCATTTTTGTATATGATATTTTGTGTTAATATAAACAGCAGCTTGGCAACCAATCTGGGATGTAATAATAACATGCCTGAGGGAGCTGTGCACGTTTTTATTATTATAATTTTCCTTTTCTTAATGTAATGAAGTATTGAGATGTTAAAAGCAATATATAGTCAAATAAAATGCTTAACGTATCTTATTTATTTCATTAAGTTGCCATATGAAAATAAAACTACACAAGTAGCTGACAAATTTATTGATGATCATCAGAATATGTGAAATATAGACCCTTGGCAGATAAGCATGTAAAGATGTGATGGGATATGGTGCATGATCCCCACAATTGTGTTTTCTGACATGCCACATGTGCATGGCAGGAGACGCAATTGTGGGAGGAAGTATCAGATCCCATCATGCCTTATTACCAGTCCAGGGTGAGCCAGGGATCATGGTCATGAATGTGAGTCACCAATGCAATGCTGTAGCTGGCAGAGCGAATAAAACACTGTCACGCATCTACCAATACATCTTAGGCAAGACTAAGGATGTCATCCTCCCGCTCTACTTGGCCTTGGTGAGACCACAGCTGGAGTACTGCGTCCAGTTGTGGGCGTTGGACTTCAGAAAGGTGTGAAGAAGCTTGAGAGAGTCCAAAGGGGGCCACGGGCATACAGGTCTGGAGAGCAGGTCATACGAGGAGAGGCTGAAAGACATGGGACTGTTAAGCTTAGAGAAAAGAAAACTTAAGAGGGAAGGAGAGGCATCTATTCACCAAGGCACCCCAGGGGAAGACAAGAAACAATGGACACAAACTCTTGAAGATGTCTTCAGATTGGACATAAGGAGAAACTACTTCACGATTCGAGTGCCTAGGGTCTGGAAAAGACTCCCTCCAGAGATGGTGCAGTCACCTACCCTGGAGAGCTTTAAAAAATGACTTGACGTGCACCTTGCTAGGGTCATTTGACCCCAGAAGTCTTTCCTGCCCAAGTGCAGGGGAGTTGGACCCAATGATCTTGTGAGATGCCTTCCAGCTGCCTAACATCTATGAATATATGATCCTGCACTGGCAGTAGCAAGTATCCATGGCTGGGAGCCCTGTCACTGATGGGGCTCTCAGCTGCAGGGGCACACCACGCCACATGTTCACTTAATAGTGTGATAGAAACCAGCCACAAAATTATTATACATTTTACATTTTTTGGGAAATAATTTTGTGGCTTGTTCCTTGTTTTATCACACCATTCATTACATTAACATGTGGCCAGGTAACAGCTTAAGACATGATTGACTAGTCATATTTTTGAAAACAGCCAGATATTTTTAATTTCCCTTTTTTAGTTTAGTTTATTGTGGCTGCAGTTTTAGTTTCACCACGCCTCTGTAGTTCATCATGTTCTTAAATTAGGATACAATCCTCATTACCCATAACATATAGAAACCACATGGACACAGTAGGATTCCCTAAACATGTTAACTAATATATATATACCAATATGCAAAGACTACTTTTATGTATGCTGCTTTAGGTATTTCCTAAAACACAAAGCACAGTGAACACCAGGAAGAGGACTCACAAATTATTTAGAGGTACTGTTCAATTCTTATATGTCATATGACTATGCTGCAAATTTTTCATGCCTGTAATCACTTATATGTATTACTACATTTTTGGACATTTGCATAAAATAGTTGACTATATATTTTGATTGAGATTCAGGGTTTTTGGGGGAGTTTTTTGCGGGGGGGATGTAAAAAGTATTTTCAGAAAAATGACGGCAATGCAGAATAACACCACAATGAGAGAAAGTATTTCCATAGGAGTCGTAGATGATAAAATGACATTGGGGCTTCTGATTTCCCAGAAAATTGGAATCTTAATCTTTTCCCCACTGGCATCAATATGATTTTTGTCACCAACTTCAGAAGCAGCAGTCGTATACTGTTACTGTGACTGAGTTTAGTTAATTAAGGATTCTCAGAGTGATTTCTATGGGTGAAATACCATATACCACACAGCAGAAGCCTGCTCAAGGCTTTGTTGAACCCACTGTTGCTATAACAGCTTTAGTGCAAGGCTCTTCTGCATTGATGAATATTGCCTTATACATGTGGGATAGAGAGGGTAGCAATTTTAGCAGAGATTCCCGCTAACATAATGGAAACTTCTGACGTTTACTTCAAAAGAAAAAGGAGAGGCCAATACAAGCATATGCTATGTTTATCGTATCAGTAGGCAGAGAAATTGCTAATTAGTTTGGTTTGGGGTCAAATAAATGGGAACAGCAGACCTCACTTGAAGTGGAAAAGAGCTGGCAAATAGGAAGAGGGTGGGAATGGAGATATCATCAAGAGACATGAGCATTTCATTTAGGAGGGAATTGACAGGCAGGAGTGGAGACAATGGGGAAGGAAGGGAGCTGGGGAACAGGAGGATGTGTTCTGTTGGTTTTGGAAGAAGAGAAAATAAGACCTTTAAAAAAAAAAATGCCCGAACACATGGTTATGCTGTGAAAATTCAGAAAGGTAAACTGACATTTCAGGGATATGTTTACTTGAATATTAAACAAACCCATGACAGCCTGTGCTGCTTACTACTCAGGGTTTAAGTCTCTGCACTGTGCAGCAAATTTAATACAGTTATTTACAGTCCCGGAGAAACCCAGAAAGCAGGAGCCAGGCAATGAGGCAGGGGAAAGCAGCAAACTATTTCAGCAAGCAGGTAAGCAGAAGGAGGGGAGAGAAACAGGAGATTTGATGTTTGCTTGCAGTTTCCAAACCACCATCCCTTTTACACAGTGCATTGGAGCTATTTATTGAGAATGAGAATATTCAGGAGCAGAGCTCTCAGCAGTGAGAGGTAAAAAGATATGAATAAACACCATGCACAAAGTTCCCTTTTATGCACTTCTATCCATAGGGGCTCTTCTGCCACCTTGTAGAGTTTCTTTCTCCTGTCCCACTCACCCAAGCACCCTTTCAACAGATACTCCCACTCTTCTAGCTAGTGGGCGTCATTGGTGGGGTACTAAAGAAGTTCCATCCAGACCTCCCTAACTAAAAGAAGGTGTTCTCAATGAAAACCAAAAGGAAATCATTTCCGTAAAATAAATTGCTACCAAGAGGCTGCCAAGCCTCACTCTCGCTGGGCGTTACAGACATGAAAGAGATGCCTGGGGAAAAAGATAGGAGAATAAAATGCAGCATTTATTTCCAAGTTTATTTCCAATTTGGTTCGTGTGCCAGCTTATTTATAATTTGTCCCTCTAGAGGCCAGCAGAGTATCAGAAAACAGACAGTGAAATAAGATGTGCTGCTGGAGAACCAGCTTGTACAGACCTATGATAATTTAAACCTTCTTCCAGCCGCTCTAATGCTGCCTCACTATGGTCTTCAGACTGCAATTAGAGTGGGAACATAAAAAACAGGCCGTAACATTACCTTTATCGTGGATATAAATTCTTTAAGTGGGGTCATAGATATCAGAAGTAGAACATACTTATTAAATAGATATATTAACCTTATTCATGTAGGAGGGATCAACTGGTTTAAGAACTAAATGATTAAGATTAGGGTATACTTAGGAGAGACAGCATGTCTTGTGGTTAGAGCAAGGGACTGGGATTCGATTCTTCTGGCTTTGATTTGCTGACACTCAACTTTGGTCCCTTCAGTCTCCCCATCTATAAAATAGATATTGTAATACTTCTGGCCTCACAGAAGTGACAGGAAGCTAAACTAATACAATTGATTACTTGGAGACCCTTTAGTAAAAGGGGCAGCAAAAGTGCAAAGTAATTAGTGATTCAACCTACCAAGTATGTGGTTGTTTTATTGATTAATTTTAGAGATCCATATTTTCTATGGCTTCCTGACTTCAGGTGCACTGGATTAATGCTTTCATTTCTAACAGATTTTATCCAGAGGCTCAAATCCTGAAGTCCCTCTACAGGCACACTGCCACTGAAATCAAGGGAAGTTTGCCTGAGGAAGGGCCTAAAGACTCAGTTCTGTGTGTTTTGCTTTGGTGCCAGGAAATATAATCCCTTTAATTAACAGGTCTGTTTCTTTGATAAGTGTTTAAGTGGTTTCACAGCAATTTCATCTCTTCAATTTTAGTCCAGGACCAAGGAGGCGTGGGTAAAGGGAACAAGCACAAGAGTAGAATTTTCCATAGTTTCTAAAGAGAGCTATATCTGAGACACTTTAGTTGTGTGGGTGGGCGGATAGATGGATGGATAGACAGACGGAAAAGGGAGTTTCCTTTATGGGATTCCAATAATTGGTATGTGGTTTACATTCCATTCATCTGAAGGACTCTGATTTTAATCAGAAACAGGCCTGGGCTACTAAACTACCTCTAGTGTTCAAAAACATGATCTGCCTTCAGTCAGTGCAGTTTTCTCACATGCATCTTTCTTTTGACACCCACAGCCCCCCAAAGAATACTGTGGTCATTTACCACCATCAACTTAGCTGCAGGTCCTATAATAGGAACTGCTTCAGAGATCTTTTTCCAGGGAGAGGTTTTCTGATTGCTAGCTTCAGAAGGAGAAACATTTTATAGTGTGGTGTTTGAAGCTGGCATGGATTTTTATGACGAGAATTTATTTAAGGCTGTCCAACTCTGGGAAAACCTTGTCTGGACAGTGTCATGGAGGTCTGGCTACTGAGCTTGGCTTCTGGTACCCAGGCATTGAAACTGACAACCAGTGAGTAGAGGCCCTTATCTGGCAGTGGACTTCCCCTGTTTTGAGGATGTGCACATCTGGAACCAGGGAAACTCCTTGGGTAGAATCAATCAGATTGGCTCTGAAATATTTCAACCCACACCCCTTACCCCCCACCCCTAATGAAAGTGTGGATTGCTTTACAATCCACTCCTTTAGTCCATGGGCTGGGAAACCAAATAATGAGTAATGCATGGCATGGGCTTTGTGGTATTTGGAACTCTGTCTGCAACATTAATGTTAGATATTATCTGTCAGTCCAGCAACCCCCTATAAGCCCTTCCTTTTCCTCCCAGCTCTGCTGCTCTCTCCCCATTTCAAGAGATCCACTTATACTACAAATGAGTTAACTGTGCCTGGCCTGACTGATCTGTGCAAATTGAATTATCTTTGGGGGCTTGCCTCCTGCTCCAAAAGCAGTGCACAATCTGAACACTTGTAGCCTGACAGCAAGGAAGAGACTTGCTAGAATTCATAGCAAGATCCCAGAAAGACCTGAAAAAGGAAGGATGGCTTTGGGGTCAAGGCACCAGCCCTAGGCCTTAGGCAATCCAGCTTTGGCTCCAAAGTCCACAACAGATTTCCTGAAAAAAACATTTAATCTTTCCATGCCTCAGTCCCTGTCTGCCAAAAGGAGGAACTAATATATCCTTTCTCCCACTGTTCATCTCTTTGGACTGTAAAATCTTTGAGACAGAAACTGTTCTCTTCTCCATGTATTTTCAACATCTAGTTCCCAAGGGGATCTTGAAATAGTGTAGAATTTGAGCAGCTACTGTAGCAAAGTAATAAACAATAACAGTACAAAGGTAGTACCAGAGCATCGTTCAGAGCCGGTAGCTAAGAACTGTCTAAGTTTATAGTAAGCACTGGAAGGGGGTGTATTGCATGCACACACCTCTCCTACACCCTGATTTCTTCCTTTTTTTTGCATCTCCATAGCAAGTACATGTTAAAACATTCACCAAATATAAAAGATGGGCTTCCTGCTCAGGTCACATTCATCAGAATTGTACTAAGCTAGCACCAGGGAGCTTTATTGTTTGCATATCTTATGCTGTTCAGCTCAGGAAGAGACTGCTCTCAGGATGCCCTGTTGAGGTCCACACTCTACAGTAGTGAGATTGTCCCACATAGGAAAAATTGAGTCTGCTCCAGCCAATGATATTATGCTGGAGAGCAGAACTTGGTCTGTCTGACTTAATTCTGGCCAAAATTCTTTCCCGTTTGGTTTGATACAAACTTTATTCAGGGTTTACTTGTGCCATTCAAGCTTCTGCTCTTACACAGCTTCTGGTTTGGCCCATAAGTATCCTGATTGTGTTCTGGATTTTACTGCCGTTAAGCCATGGTTTATGCTGAGTGCTGAGTTGCAACATGCAGCCAGCCATACTTGCTATACTTTCTCTCTGCTTCTGGATACCCAGAGTTTTTCAGGACAGCACCATTTAATTATGTTGAACATCAAAACATTTTGACACAAGGAGTGCTTGGTTATATCTTTTTTTGGACTGTAATTGCTTTGCACCACGTCTGATTAAAGGAAGGTGGATAAACGGAATAAACTACAGCCAGAGCACCACAGGGGACTCCAAACAGTACAACCCGTTCATTTAGTCATTTCCCCAGTTTTTTCCTCTCAGACTATGATCAGACAGCACCTTTACACATCAAGAACTAGGATCTGGCTTTTAATGTTAATTAAGGTGTGACTGCTTAAATTTTAGAGGGTTTTCTTGCTCCTCGTTCCTCGCTGGCCACAACTGTTCAAGTGTTGCTGAAGATTATTATGTTTAAGTATTAAAAATGCTTAGCTAAATAAGTTGGCTTATTTGCTTTTGCTGATAGTAGCAGTCCACCCACAGAGCCCTTTCAAATCTCTTCAATGTTTTGGAAAGTGGATAAGGGACTTATTCAGTGACGCGCAAGTTTTGCTTGAGCCAGGAATGAAGCGTGCATTTCATGAAATGAGAAATAACCTCAGACCACACACACAGTGTAATTTCTGAACTCCAGTTCCCTCTCCCTCCCGCTCCCTCTCCCTCCCTCGCACACACACGCACACACATGCACGCACGCACACACACATTCTTCCTAAAAAACAAGATGATGACTGACATCCTTAAACCCTTTAAGCATTCTTCTACAACTAACAGCAGAGGGAGGTTTTCAGAGCTTAGGTGGCTCATTGTTAGCAACAAACTGATGAAAAAATGGATTACTATGTACGTGCATACCATGGTGAAGAGAAAGTACACAAAAAGCCTACCATGTCGGAACACAGCTTTTTAAGGGGAGAAATTGTTGAAGCAAATATAATTGTTAAAGCTAACTTTACTGTGTGAGGATATGCGGGGGGAGGATATTTAACAATTTTCTTTTAAAAGTAATGTTGGCTCTGTAGCTACTTGTTTAGTTCCACTGGAATCAATGAATGCTTCAAACATTATTTCCCAGAATAATACAGTGAAGTAAAACAGATGAATCATAAAGTTATTACTCGCATAAACTTATATCCCTTCCTCTTCAGAGCCGGGAGCCTCTGTACCTAAACGATATGGTTTGTTGGGATGGAGTTCACATGCTCACCAATTGACAGGGAGCCTTAGGGCAAGCTTTTCTACTGCTGCTGCTCCTTAGGTGCATCCCCAGCTTTAGGGTCTGACTCCGTGGTTGCCTCTGGAGAGGACTGTGGCCGGTAAATGTACTTAACCAATGGCATATTGGCAAAGTCCCTGCTTCTGTTCTGGTTCTCCCCAGCAAATTACTTGGAAGGAGCTATCATCATTGTGCTCAGCAGGTGAGGAGGTCTCATATATCACCACTGTAGCAGTTCTGGTCAGTGCTCAGATGGAGGCCTATAAATGAATGGCAAGCAGGAAGGCTTTCATAACCTACTCATTGCTTGGTCACAGATCAGTAACAAATTATCCCCCACACAGCCTATCATCTCTGCAATACCATGTGACATCACGTATAAAGAAACACACCCATGGGATGATCCAGGATTGCAGCGAGGGGGGGGGTGTCGCCATACCCCCTTCAGCAGTGCAGCGTATACTCAGTCTGAACTCACTGCCTGCACAGCACAGCACAGCTCATGTGCTGCGAGCTCTGTGCTCACCACCTCGTCAGTGCAGGGGCTGGCTGGAGTCCCTGTTTTCATGCAGCTCCAGAGCCCAGGGGTTAACTCAACTGCTATTTGCCCTCTCCTTTCCTCCCACCTCCTGAGTTCAGCGGCATGGGAAAAGAGGTGACAAGCAGGGACTGCTCTCAGCCCCATGCACTCATTCAGCTCCAGAGCACAGAGGCTGGGTGTTGCCACTGTTCGTCCCCTCTTCTCCCCTGCTGCTGCTGATTTCAGTGTGGGGGGCCTTGAGTGGGGAAAGGAAGGGCAAACAGTGGTGCTGTTCACCTCCTGGGCTCTAGAACTGCATGAAAGCAGGGGCTGTGCCAGACTCCATGCCAACCAGCTAGTGAGCTCAGGGCTGACAGCATCCAGAGCTCTGGCAGCAGCTGTTATAACATGCTGGCAAGCTCAGAAAGGTCCCTGCACACGCACCACCCAATCAAACAGGGGTGCAGCTACACTACCACATCCCCCCAGGTCTACCCCTGAACACACATTGGCAAATGTGCACGCTAATGTGTGAATCCAATCTCCTGATCCCATCACCTCTAAAACATAGAAAATTCAGCTTTGCATCTAGATTCAGATGTGAACTGGACTTGGCCTGTTTCCATGGGTTCATCTCCAGCCACACACACAGACTTGCATCTGCTGTTAAGGTTGCTCCGTACTTTCCATTATAAATACCCTGCTTTGGGTTGCTTATAGTTTGGCCAAATTCTAATTGTTCAGGCTGAAATTTTCCATGCCGAGTGCCTGCCTCAGGCTGCATTTTTCTGGTATGCCTGAGCAAAAAAACCCCCAATTATTCCGTTTCTAACTGTGAGGTTCAGGGAAAACTCTGTTGTTATTTTTACCACTGGGGGGAAAACCACTTACAGCCGTTTCACTGAGGAATTGTATTGCTTCAGTGCTTTGAAGCAGGGACATGAAAACAGCAGAGGAGTTACGCTGGTATCAGGTACCAACCTTCTGTCAAAGATGTGCCTTTTGGTATCGTAAGCAAAATCTATCTAAATTTGTCCATGTTACAGCACTGCAATTGGCACATGCCTTACAGATGTCTATTAGTGACTGTTCTCAAGAAGATTATTTGCACTGGGCATGTCTCATTCCTGCACAGCTCCTCCCTGCCAAGCAGGCTGCATGCATCATTTCCACCAAACAACCAAGCATGCTCCAGATCAGTACTGCAGAATAGGCAGGAACTGTACAGGAATTTTCCAGAGGTTTCTTCTTCTGGTAGATAGGGGTCAGTATAGCAACAGAGTTGAAATTAAGAGTCAGTAAGGCTGGAAGGGACCTCAGTAGGTCCTCTTGTCCAACTCCTTGTTCACGGCAGGATCATCCCTGACTAAACCATCATAAATAAAACCATAGATAAATATGGCTTAACTTCTAAGGATGGAGATTCCACAACCACTCTGGGGAGCCTGTTCCAATGCTTAACCAGCCACATAGCTGATAAAGTTATTCCTAATACGCAGCCTAAATTTCTCTTGCTGCAATCCAAGACCATGGCTCCTTGTCTTGTCCCCTGCAGCCAGAGAGAACAGCCTGTCTTCATCCTCTGTGATACCACTCTTCAGGTATTTGAAGATGGCTATCAAATTCCCCCTCAGTCTTCTCTTTTCTGGATTAAATAATCCCAGTTCTTTCAGCCTGTTTTCTGTAAATTGTATTTCCCAGGCCTCTACTAATTTTTTCATAGTTTCTAGGGTCGGAAGGGACCTGAGTAGATCATCTAGTCCGAAGATGATTGTTTGTTGCTCGTGTCTGGACTCTTCCTAACTTGTTCAACTTTCTTGAAGCTTGGAGTCCAAAACTGGGCACAGTACTCCAAGTGAGGTCCCATCACTGCTGAATAGAGTGGAAAATCATGTCCCTTGACTTGCAAGTGACACTCCTGTTAATACAGCCCAATATATTATTGGCTTCTTTTTTTTTTGCAACAAGAGCAGACTCTTGACTCATATTCAGCTTATAGCCTGCTGGAGTACTGGAACCTAAGTAGTTCTTCCCGGGTCTGTATTTCTGTGTGCAACTGCTCCATTCCAAGTGCAGGATTTTTCACATGTCCTTATTGAATTTCAGTTCATTAATTTGGGACCATTTCTCCATCTTATCAAGGTCATTTTGAATCCTAGGCTTACCCTTCAGAGGGTGCATCCAGATGAATGCGTGTGCGCAGTATACGGCACTGCAGATGCCACACATAAAGCCCATGTTGCTAATTTGCAGCTCAGGGTTCTGGGTTTTTTTACACTGGGAGATCCTGTCATCAAAAGAGCCCATATCTAAAAAAAGCAGGGCAGTGCACATGGCGGTAGCATGCACCACCCAAAACTGGAGCCTGGCTGGTCAGAGCCACGTTCCAGGTGCTGACCAGGCTCCCTGATGCCAGGATGTTGTGGCTGCAGCCCCCAAAGGCACCCAGGGCCCCAGGTAAGGCTGCTGGAGCCAGTACCCTGGGGCCCCAGCTTCCCCTTCCCCACCTGGGATAACATGCCATGTGCCAGAGTGTTCTCTGGGGACAAGTAGCAGTGGCACATATTGTGCCGCTGCTGTTTGTCCCCAGGGAAAATGAAATCCTCAGTTGTGGGGCTGCACTCAGAGTGTCTACAAGTTCACCTGGCTGTCCCATTCATGAAGATATTAAACTATACCAGACACAGGACAAACTCCTGGAAAACCCCACATCAGACCTGATTGTCCCTGATTCTATCTGCCTTTTGTAATGCTTCTACCCAGGAGCAAGCCACTTGAGGGTGAGAAGGGAGGAAACACAGGACAGAAAGAGGGTGCAGACCCTGAGGGGTCAGTATGGGCAAAGGGAGAGTGAGACAGGCTAGAAGGACTGAAGCAGAAGGAAAAAGAAATAGACTGGCGAAGAGATGACAGAGTGCAAAGATGGTAAAATTTCTCCCAGGTGGAAATGAAAATTCATGTTTCACAGGACAGCTGAAAGGCAGTGTAAGATCTCATGGTTGGAAAAGTTCATTTTATGCAAAATGGGCTCAAATAAAAATTGGAGCAGTTTATTTACCTCCGAGTTGTGAGATGGCAAGCAGGAAGTTGAATTAACCTTCTTTCTTGTTATGATGTTTCATATTTCACAGGAGGGTGGGTGATGGAAGGCTCTCCTGGGCAAGGAATTTCTCTTGTGTTGAGACTGCTTTGTGAGCATGCAGATTTGGCTCAAAACAAAAGGCTGGAGCAAGGGTGTCAGCTTTCAGGTCTCAAGGTGTTGCATTTTGCTTCTTTCTTGTAAAATTACTAAGCTTCCATTTATGGTACATCACATTTATGTTCCCTAGATACCAGACTTACTGTACAGACCATCAAGTTGCTGAGAAATGAGAAACTTTATCCTCCAGTGTGAAATTTCTTGTTACAGTTGTCCCAGCACAAGGCCAGAATGGGATGTTTTGGACCATGGGTGAATGAATCATAAATACAATCTTACAGAGAAGATTTGCATTAGCTTCCCATCAGAACTAAAAGAGCCCAAAATAACTTAGCAAATATTATCAAAGATATTGTAGGCTATTGTAAGAGATGTAACTGACTCTGTCTGAGCCCTATGATGACTCTTCATGAAAGCACCTAGATGTAGAGGATGCATGACAAGGTGTGGTTGGCCTTCCTGACTGCATCCCCACACAGCCGGCCCATGTTCATCTTGGCATCAATGATGACTCCAAGATCTTTTTCTGCCTCTGCACTGACAAGAAGGGAGTTCCCCAGCCTGTAGGTATGGTGCTGGTTGTTCCTCCCCAGGTGCATCACCTTGCACTTGTCAGTGTTGCATCCCATCCTGTTCTCGTCTGCCCACCCCTGTAACCTGTCTAGGTCTGACTGTAGCCTATTCCTTCCTTCTAACGTGCCCACATCCCCCCACATCTTAGTGTCATCAGCAAATGTGAACAGGGTGCTTTTTACCCACTCATTCAAGTCGCTGATGAAGATGTTGAACAGTGCGGGCCCGAGGACCGAGCCCTGGGGGACCCCACTGCCCACATCCCTCCAGGTCGAAAATGACCCATGCACCATCACTCTCCGGGTGCGGCCCTCCAGCCAGTTGGTGACCCATTTGACTGTGTAGGTGTTGACACCATGGTCCCCCAGTTTCTTAATGAGAACGGGGTGAGGGACAGTGTTGAAGGCCTTCCGAAAGTGCAAAAAGACTACGTCCACTGCTACCCCTGCATCTAGAGATTTTGTGACCTGGTCACAGAAGGCCACTAGGTTGGTCTGACAGGACCTACCTCTAATGAACCCGTGTTGGTTGCCTCTGAGCATAATCTCCCCTGCTGGCCCCTCCTGGACATGTGCCAGAATAATTCTCTCAAAAACCTTACCCAGGATCGAGGTAAGACTAACTGGCCTATAGTTCCCCGGGTCCTCCTTCCTCCGCTTTTTGAAGATGGGAATGACACTGGCCCTCTTCCAGTCCTCTGGCACCACACCAGAGCACCATAAGTGCTCGTAAAGCTGTGCCGGGGTCCCGCAATGACCTCAGCCAATTCCCTCAGCGCTCTGGGGTGGAGATCATTTGGACCAGCTGATTAAATACATCCAGTCCCTCCAGAAGTTCCCTGACTAGATCCTCACTGACCCTTGGCCTAGATGCACCTCCCCTGGGGCCTGAGGGCAGCCCAGTGGGGGGGCTGATCTGGTCCCTGCTCAGGAAAATGGAGGCAAAGAAGTTGTTAAATAGGTTAGCTTTGTCATCTGGTGTGATAACCAAATTTCCTAGTGTGTCTTGCAGGGGCCCACGTTACCCGGTACCTTCTTTTTGCCCCCCAGGTATTTAAAAAAAGGACTTCTTGTTGTCCTTGATCCAGGAAGCTAGTCCCAGTCTCATCTCCGCCTTGGCCTTCCTGACTGCCCCCCTACATCCCCGAGCAACCACAGTATAATCCTCCCTGATGATGGCCCCTCCCTTCCATTGGGTGTGCACCTCCTTTTGGCTAGGAGACATTCCTGGATGCTTTTGGTGAGCCACGGGGGCTTATGTGCCCTCCTGCTCCCTTTGATCCGTGTTGGGATTACCTCACTTTGGGCTTGGAGGATCATCTCCGTAAGGAGCAACCACTCTTCTTGGACACCTGGCTCCCCTCCCCTCCGGGACCTCAGTGCTTCCCCAACTATTCTCCTTAGCTCATTGAAGTCCGTCCTCCTGAAATCTATGCCACCTTGCACTGGATGGTGAATTCCAGCAGGTGATGATCACTGTCCCCCACGTAGTCAAGCACCCACAGACCCCTCACCAGGTCATCACCCGTGGCCAGCACCAGGTCCAACAAGGCATCTCCCCTGGTGGGGCTGTGCACCTCCTGGGTTAGATGGAGGTCCTGCA
>NW_017728950.1:1690621-1766489 GCF_001723895.1 Crocodylus porosus | reverse complement strand
GGGGCTGTGCACCTCCTGGGTTAGATGGAGGTCCTGCATTTTGGCTAGGAACCTATGTGAGTGGTCAGACCTGGCTGGTTGCTCTTCCCAGCAGATGTCTGGAAAGTTCAAGTCACCCATGATGACCACGTCCTTTGAGCTAATTACCTCCATGAGCTGACTTAAGAATTCCTGGTCTAGTTCTTCCCCTTGGTTGGGTGGTCTGTAATAGACCCCCACCATTAAGTCTCTTTCCCCTCGACTGCCTTGTATTCTAACCCAGAGCACTTCCATGTGCCCCTCCTCTGACTCTGTGCATTCCTCCTTGAAGTAGAGTGCCACACCCCTGCCTTTCCTCCCTGTCCAGTCCCTCCTATACAGCCTATAGCCCTTGATATTCACTGCCCAGTCATGCGTTGGGTCCCACCACATTTCAGTGAGCCCCACTATGTCTGGGTTGGTGTCAGCTAGCAAGAGGGTAAGTTCCTCCTGCTTGTTTCCCACACTACGAGCATTTATGTAGAGGCATTTGAGGCCTCCTGTGGATGTGTGCACTGGCCCCCTAATCACAGCATTGCCCTGGTCCCTGTTGCTTACCTGTGTGTATGTTCTGCTCGTCGATCTAGACTGGGCTGTACTTGTGAGTGCTGCTTGGTTTAGCGGTCCAAGGCTTCCTCCTCCCTCATCTTCCCCTTCCCCCGACAAGCCTAGTTTAAAGCCTGCCGGAGGAGATCCGCCAACCTAGAAGAGAACACACTTACCTTAGGGGAAAGGTGGAGCCCATCCCACCCAAGCATGATCCTCCTTGGATCATGAACACCAGAACTAGTTCTACTACTCCATATGTGGTTGTAACAGGGCTAAATGCAGAGGAAATACAATCATTCTGCTCCACCTTGATATTATTCTTTTTTATATATCAAAGGATCACATTAGTCTGTTTGCCCACAGCATTGTATTGGGATCTCACATTCAGCTGATTGAAAGAGGCAGGAGAGTTGTGACAAAGTCATTGTTTTCTAGGATAGAATTTCCATGCCTGTAGGTATGTGTCGGGGGGGGGGGGAGGTCCGATGACACTGCTACTCGCCGCAGTCTCCACCCCCCTGATTTGGGGACTGTCCTCAGGGTACTTTACCCGGAGCTGCTCCTCTGCAGGCTGGATGCCTCTGGATCGCCTGCCACGACTTTGATGACCTCCTGGTTCAGTGTTGATAATCGGGTGCGTGCCAGTCCACAGATGAGACTCCTGGGTCCTAGGGGTCCCACGGTGTCGAGGGCTCCTCTGCCCCACACCCTCGCCCGTACCTCCACGGGGTTGAGCAACAGTCCGCTCAGCCTCCTTGCCAAGATATCGTGCCCGGGATCCGTAAATCAAAGTAGGCAAAAACAACTCAATGCTAACAGCCAGGGATTCCCCAGAGCCTGGAAGCCGCCTGGACCTTTTTGTGGGCCTCCCCAGTCTTTCCCTGTCCACTGTGTGGCTAACACCCCTCCTCAGGCTTCTGTTTAAGTAATCAACTTGCTCCAGGGCTTGCGGGGTCCACTGGGCCCTCTCCATCGCAGTGGCAGCACCTTCCCTGCTGTGAGTGCCCCCCTATTAGAAGGAATACGGCTCACTGGCTTCTGCCGAGCCGAGCCGGGCTCACTGGTCCAGAACTGTCAGTGTCTGCGCTGGGGCGGTTCCTTCCCAGATCCCAGGTCTCATTGGGGTTTGCCCTTACCCCAGAAGGTCCTCCCGTGCCTCCGGGCTACCTTTGTCCGTGCCCAGGTGATCCTGCCGACATCTGCACCGCCGCCGCTTGCTTCCGGTTCCTCCTTTCCAGCTGCCTTCGGCGTCTCCTTTATAGTGGACAGAACTGCCTCAGGGCCTTTCTTCCAGACACACCTGTGGATGGTGAGTGTTCCCACCCTGGCAATTTGTGCCGAGGGGCATCACACAGGCTGTTTAGCAACGGGGCGTGGGGTTTCGGGGGCCACCTGCTCCTCTCCTCCCCCACAGTATGGCCTGAGTTCTTCCTTCCTAGAGGTACAAATACCTTTGGGTGTTATGAAAGGCATAAGCCCAAATTCATTTCCACCCTTTAGGCACATAAATAACACACAGCCAAAGTTAGCTGTTTAAGAAGCAGTTAGGACCAGTGGCACTGGGGAGGTTCAGAAAGATGGGGAGGACCCTCCCACCTTTTAGTCCAAAGTCTAATGGTCCTGAACATGTTCAGAAAGACAAGTCAAGTTGCACATTCAGTGTAGCACTTAAATGCATATAAGTAGCCCTTATCATCACTTAGGCAACTAACTTTAGCCCTGTATGTACTATTTACTTGCCTAATGGGGAACTGAAATTGAGATATAGGGGTTGCTTGCATTCAGCTTGCCAAATGGTCTCAACTGCTTCACATGAGATGTGTTCCTCATTACTAATTGCCTGTCATCTGTTTTCTTGGCAAATGTCTCCAGCAATGATTTTGTTTTCAGTAATACAAGTAGCATAGGACCAAGAACCAGTTCTGGTTGGGATCCCACTAGGATCGCAGCAGCTTGATGATGTTTTCTCATTGATAATTACATGGGATCCGTCAGCCAGTTTTTATGCTACTCACTGTTGAGTTTGTTCCTTTCTCGTTTCTTCATCTAATTATCTCAAGCAAATGCCTCACAGAATTCAAATGGATTACCAATACATCAATGCTATTACCTTTTAATAAACAAAATAACTTAGGTTGACACTGTTTTCCCTAAGTCCCTGTTGATAAGCATTTCTTATATTACCCTCTTTTAACTCTAATCAAGTCCCATGTTAGCCATTAAACATCTCAGGGTTGATATCAGCCTGATGGGTTACCCAGGTCATCCTGTTTTTTGAACAGTGATGACTGTGGCTGTCTCCCAGCCCTCTGAAATGTCTCCCATGTTTCAAGCCTGCTTTGAATGCTCAATGAATGATCCAGAAAGTTGTCCAGAAAACTCTTTCCAACTCTTTTGGAAGAAAGTTAGCTGAATATGCTGTTTCACAATGCCTAGGTTTAACAGCTACAGCTTAATATCTTCTGAGTTCCTGCTTGAATGGAAAGGATGTTGTCATCACATGACACTAATGCATCATGTTTTCCCCCCCACAAACACAGAAATAAAATATGTATTGAATACTCCTGCATTACTATGGACTATTGTCCCAATTTGAACTATTAGGAGGTGCAGAGAATCAGTTCTTCCCAACTTTTCACTTCCCAACCAGACTTTTTGTAAAAAAAAGGAGAGACCCCTTTTAAATACAGGGATAAATATTCAAAGGGAATGCCACATTCTTTATGAGCAGATTCCCATTTTGATGCATCCTGCCCTTGTCCTTGAAGCAGTATACGAACAAATACGGGCAAGTAAAAGCTGGATAGATTCAAGTGCTTATCATGGATGCCAATTATGCCATCTCCCTAGCTTTTCCAGCTTCATGAGTTGCTAGAGTGAGTTTGCTGTGGAATAACTACTTAGCCCATTGCACACTAGTGAATACAACAATTCTCAATTAACTCTCACTTCAAGGGTAACACTACCCCACTAGAGGTTCAAGTAACCTTATTATAACCACAAGGAAGAAGCTTAAGTCATTTGCTTTGCCATCATAATTTCGAGATTTCTTTACGACTTTTTCCCCATTTTACCTATCTATAGAATTATCCAATGATATTGAGGACAATTTAGATAGTAGTTCAATTTCTAAAGCACTGAAACTTGGACTTGGCTTCTGTGGGAAACTCTGTTAGACAAAGTAATTTGTAAACTAGAAGAGAAAAACTTAGTTTTTTAAACTTCATATTTCATTGAAGATAACTTATTGATAGAAAAGTGTGGGACTGTCCCATTAGCAGAACAGTAATATAATCCAGCATGTCTGTGGCACAGGGAGCTCCTGCTGATTTAACGATACTATAAGTGAGTGAGTGTGTATATGAACCCACAGAAACAAGCCAAGCCCAGTTCACATCTGAGTCTAGATGCAAAGTCAAATTTCTGTGTTTTAGAGGTGGTGGGATCAGGGGACTGGAGTCTATAAAACAAGCTAAAAATAAAAATTCTAGTTAAGAAATTATAGTCTAAATTACAGCATGATGTGAATTTGTTTTCCTCACCACTGAGATATAAACCTCAACAACTGGAGACTCTTTGCTGGAATGTCTCCCACAGCCTTAATTACAGATAGGCCATTGATGCCATTTATACAGTTGTGAGCATTTACCTCAAACAATATAAATATACGTCTGGTATTTGTGTTTAAAGTTACTGGCATAGAATGAGTTTCAGGGCAATACAGATGATCTTGTTTACATGAGTGTCCACTTGATGGAAACAACTGAATATCAAACTATAGAGGGGGGAAATCCCCTTAGTATAAACAGTTTTCTAAAGTAAAACGAAAGCCTATTTTGAATCAAGCTGGTATTCATTTAGAGTCGGATCTTGCTCCCAGTGATGTCAATCACTGCTTTGCTATCGTCTTTATTAGGAGCAGCTTCAAGGGTTTAATACGTTAATACTAAAAGCAAGCTACTAACATTTAAGTGACTGCAAACATCCAGGGACAATTTATGCATGTTTTAGGATACAGTTCTATTGCTGTATTCTATCAAGAGCTCTTAGTAATATAATACTAAATAGTTCATTAGTGTGTTTTCAGACAAGACAAATGCAATGGGTGTTTATGCTCCCATCCAAATGACAGAGCATGGCTATTGTCATTAAACGATTATTTGGCTCAGGGGTACATTTGAAATTACTTGTCTGGGTTTCATGTTCTTCAGCAGTGGGGCAGGACCCATAAAGAACAAAAGTACAAAGTATTATTTATTTCACCTCTTGCTTTTACCCTGCCTTCTCGGATAGCTACCACTAGGATTCTTTCCAAATACATAGCTTGAACAAAGAAGCCTCCTGAAATAAGGTTCCAGTCCAAAAGGACTCAGTTAAGTGATTTGTTTGTATCATCTGATGCCGTTTTCAAATATTTTTGGTTTTGTGATCTGCACAGCTGGTAGCAGTCCTGATTAGGATAATGCCAATAAGAGATGTTCGGTTTGCTTAACTGAACCAAAAATTCCTTTCTTTGTTTTTTCATTGCTTGGAAACATTTTGTGGGAACCAAAATGAAACATTTCAATTTCCGTTTCATGTTATGTAATCCCCCCCTTTTTTTTTTTACATTTGTCAATTTCAAAACAAAAAAATAGAAACATGCCATCACCATATTTTTTAAATTCCTTTTGCCTCTCAGTTTTTTTCCCAGCCAGATTCAATCTGTAGTCATGAATAGTTCTGGTCTCCCGAAAACTGCTTTTTCTCCCAGCATTTTCTATTAATAAAAAAAAATAAAAAATTGTCATCTGTTTTTAAGTACAGAGGAAAAAAAATGTTGATTTTGAACAGGTCAGTAAGATTGACAGCTGTTTTGTTGACAAGCTCCTGCACCTCCCCCATGGGCTGGAGCAGAAACTTAAACTGTGTCTTAATGTTCCTGTGAAAGAAAATGGTTAATTTTGGCCAAATTACAAGCTTTTGAAAATCTCAGTTTGCACATGCTCAGCAGAGACTTGTTAGTATCTGGCGGGTAAATTCTCCAAGGAGTCTGACTTTGCTAAGCATGCAGCAGCCCAGGGGCTGAATTAGGCTTTTCCTGAAATTGTTGCTTCAGGGGGCTCTTGTGGAAAACACACAAACAGTGAGCAAGGAGACTCTCCTGTGCCTTCAGTGCTATCCCAGCTAGTGTGCAAGCATTGCAGTAGTAGGAAATGGCTAAATGAATCCAGACACACAAAAGTAGACAAGAAGTGGGATGGGAGGCGGGGGATGGCAGAAGGAAGCCTAGCTGGAAGAGGGGAGACTGGCAGTTAGTGGAGAGGAGGAAGGAAATGAGGAAACTTTGGAGAGAATGTGGATTTAAGATGAGCAAATAGTGTATAGGAAAACTGAGATAGTGAACATAGGTTAGAGGTGGGAGAAATGAGAGGAGATTGGGGCTAGAAAGCCATAGCCAGGAAAAAACTCTCAGGGGCCTAAGGCAGGAAAGTGCCCAAACAAGGGGTCTTGGAGAGGAGACAGGGATGAGAAGCCTGTCAAAGGAGACTGGAATTCTGCTACGGATCCCAGAAGGAGACTAGGACAACTAAATTAGGCAAGGAAACAGAGACTGGATTAGGGATTTAAAAAAACAAAACAAAAGGAAGGTAAAATACATTGTAAACAGGGTTGAACAGGCTCAGTGAAGCTGGGTAGAAATGTCTTGGACTAGCTAGCTTCCAGTACATTGAATGAAATCCAGGATTCCCATTTCCCACTGTTCCTTCCTCTTTACGACATAACTGTGAAATATACTGCTGGTTCACATAGGAGATAATCTGCTACCACTGTCTATTACTTAAGTGGTCTGTGTCATGGTTTAAATTATTCTAATCTAGGTCATGAGCAGCGTGTTACCCAATTCCACCTGGCGGAATTTGTTTTCCCCCCCAGTTTGCTCTATTTGAAAGCCTTGGAAACCACAACTGGATACACACTACCCCCTGAAAACCCTGAGTAGTAAGGTTACAACATCAAGCTCTCAAAATGTAGAAAGTACCAGGATTAAGGTTGCACATATGCAACCTTCATGGAGTCTCCTTGTGCAGATGAATTATGAAATAGCCTTTATTTTACACGAACATCCAATACATTTTTCCTACAGTACCATTGCCTCTTTCTGTGAACAGGAAAATGAATCAAGGAAGTGTAGGGAGGGCAGCAGTTGTCTATAAGGAAGCCTGCTTCACATATTGTAGTCACTGGAATGGGTGGTATGAAGGAGGGTACTAGAGGAACAGAAGAGACATCTAAAGACCATGGTGAAGGCTCTTTGCTTCTGGCATGGCTTATTACCCTCTAGGCAAGTCAATCAAACCAAAAACTTTCCACAGGGAGTAACTACATGTGTTCTTCATTTTCTGGATTTATTTATTCCCCCCCAAGTACTATTGCCACTTTACATAATGCTGGCATGTGTCTGCCATTCAGTGCCTGAAGTTATCCCTGAATAAATCCCATCAACTTCTGTCTCTCAAAGTTCATAAAATGTTGGTATGCACGCCAATAGTTTCACAAAAACATAATCACTGCCTGCAATTGTTCACTTTCACAATCCTGTATGAAGTTTGTTTTGCAGCAAGGCGGTTCCCAAGCCTGGGTACATGATTCAGTTTGCAAAACATGGTGAAGATGAAGTCTGCCCAAAACTTAGGACACACACGCTACATTTTAATCAAGGAGAGGGACCATACTATCAATAGGTTTCCTGCTTCAGTTGCATTTGTTGTGTAGACAGGGTCAGATTTCTTAGGAGTTCACAGGAGCCCTGTTTTACCCAACCAAGTAATTCCCACTGAATTCAAAGGGGATTACAGGTATGTGCTGAAGGGTCAAGAGAAGAAAAATCAGAATCCTACAATCTTCCAGATTTAAATAAGCAGCTCTAAAATCTAGTCATCCAGTGAAAACTGGCAGCCCCCTCCTCATGAAGTCAGTTCCTTATTCTACTAGGCTGTTAACAGTTTGCACGTGACCCACGCTTTGCAGCAACCATGTAGAAACCTGCCAGCAGAAGCCACCCACATTCCTCTTTGCTGTAACCCTGCAAACGCTAAATCCCCTGAAGCTTCCTTTATTTCTAAACCGAAACAAATTATGATCAGATTTCCAAGAAGGCTCAGGACTCTTATTTGTAGCTTTTGAAGGATATATATAGTAGTAGGAATTTTTTTGTATGGCACACTCATTTTCAGCCTTAGGTTGCAATTTTTATTATGCATGTCTTATTCATGACAAAACACCATTTTATAGGCATATCCCCAGTGCACCTAAACTCCATAGTTATGGCTTTACATAATACCTCCAGGTATAATCTGTCGGATTCCAACAGGAAAATACATGCAGGAATAAATCCTACTTCAAGACATTTTCTTGTGGTTCAAGGCTAAGAAAACTAATGTGTTTCCACATGTAAATCAACAGAATTTGGTGTACAAGTAAATAAAATGTATACGTGTATGGGGAGTTTTGATTTATCTAAGCCTATTCACCTCTTCAGAAACAAGTGGGTTTGAATATTCATCCCCCTGTGACATCAGGTAGTCAATGAAATCTTTCTATTTGGGCCCCCATCCTGCAAATGGTTGCAAAAGTTCCATTCTTATGCCCATGCCAAGTCCTGCTGAAATACAGTCAATGAATCTTAAGGTAAAAGGAATGACGGGCCACATCTAACCAAGTCCATTCACTCCTATCATTATTTATGTCACATTTACATGTGACTTTTTCTATTCCTCTGAAGCATCCAGAACCCCCCGCCCCTCACCAAAAATACTAACACCATCTCCATACCATAGCCAGGTCTGAGGTCAAACTGATTAGTTTCTGAGTACTGGAGAGTGTCAGATGCTATTTGATCTGATCAGCTACTGTTCTCTCACAGAACTGCTTCAGAAAGAGGAGATTAAAGACTGGACTGTAGGCAACAATATAATTAGTATCAAGCACTTCTATGATCCAGATCCATACCATAGTTAGCTATACCATACCTGCTTGGCATGCAAGAAAATGTAACAATTTTTTATTAATAAGCAGGCCCATCCGTGCATTATTCATTGTCTTTCCATATTAACAGGAAGTAGGAGACACAGAAGATGGAAGCACTGGATCCATCTCAGGGATGAAAGTATTTTCTTCAGCTGAAGCATAATTCAAAATCAGGTGATTAAACTATCTTTCAGTTTTTCTATTGAGGCTAGTTTTGTCTTTATGTGCACGGGAAACAAACTTCTTTAACTGTCTTCATTGGCTGTCATAAGTTGAAGTGGCTCAAAGCTGTAAGATTGTATCAAACACCAAGGGATAGAATAAAAATGGTAGCAGCATGTAGATTCAGAGGGAGACAGACATCTACCAGACTCATATTTATCATACTCATGCCAATTTCTTACAAAGCCCAAGCATGTTACTACTTCATCACATGCGTTAAATACCAAGTTGTCTTGCTTCAGGTACTTAAGTCAGATTTCCCATTATAGTTTTCAATGGCATCCAGTTACAATAAGTGCATAATGGCTAACACAGAGACAGAGCAAAGCCTATAACAGCTTCCCATGACCTAAAGGAGAATCTGCTCCAGATCAAATTTAAACTTATTTTCCAACGGGCAGTCATCCAGACCACAAAAACCACCACAGTTCACAGACTGCTGCTGTGCAGCTTCAGTGTCCAAGGTTTTAAAATTTCATAACATTTACCCTTCACATAAAACAAGTTATACAGCATATTCAATGCAAAACCCACTATTTAAATGGCATTGCATTTGAGGTTTCAGAACCTACAGAAGTCAGAGATTATGGTTGAGGTTCCCTTGGCAACATTAAACCCTGGCTTCTTGGTTACACATTATGATAAGGTCTTCCATCAAATGATCCCATAATACTAGGCAAGGTGATATATTATTCAGCCAATAAGGCATTATATTACTTGTTTTATAAGCATTTTTCTTGACAGCAGCTTTTTTTTTTTTTTTTACATGAGTGTTAAATAGAGGCAATGCTGCCAGGGAATAAGGTGATCAGTTGTAGTTCTGGAATATGTTCCTAAACAGTATTTTTTAAAAATAAATAGGCATCTTTTTGTTTCTTTTCTGAAAGACTGGTAGGGTACAGATCAGAGATCAGATCCAATGTTTATTACACACAGGAAGGTTTGCCTACATACACATGGGGATGTATGCGTGCATACTAATAAGAGCTAACAATTATTATTCACCAGTTTACTTGCTATTAGAATAGGTGCAGAGTATCTATTACAGTAATGTGGCAGGGCACATCTACAATATATATTTTCTGTACAACTGAATAAGAACTTTTAGTCTGTATTGTATTATATATAATTGTATTTGGTAATTAGCAATCCAAAGACCATAGTTTAGGGCATATGTACAAAGAACAGAATTATGGTTGAATACTCAATCTCAGATATCTTAATTTTGGGAACTTTGTGCTACAATCCTAGGCAGAATTCAAGGTAGGACTAATGTCACAGATTTATATTCAGATCCTATACATTCTACTTTCCTTGGTTGAAGCACTCTTGAGTCATGAAGAGACTGAATACAGACATCCCTATGCGATATGCAGAAGGTGGGGAGGCAAATAATACATAGTTTCTAAACACAGCACTCTTCCTTAGCTAATCTAAAGGGCTTTATACAATGGGCAAGCACCATTTTCCACACAAATAACCCACTCCCCCTAAACCCCCATGCACCTGCCTTAGAGGCGTCACAATTGCAGTTTACCAGACCGTGGAGATTTGTGCCAGTCCATTCTTGGAGCCTCACACTGCCCCATATTTTCCTCCAAAGCAATTTACCTTGTAAGGGGAATGCACGTCACCTGAAGTAGAATGGAGTCCTTCTTCTGTGTATTACAAAGATCCACAACCCAAATGGCCTCATAAAGGAAATGTGCTTTCAAGATCTCCACTAGAACTAGCCAATTTCTGTACTGCCCCCGCCCTCATTTCTGAGATCCCTTTGTGTTCTATTTGGGACCTAATCAATGTGGTCCAGTATCCCAGATAATTGTTAAAAAGGTTCACGTACCTTTGTAGGAGGAAAAAACCCCCAAAAGAATCTTTTCCCATTTTTCTCATTATTTTAAGTATATAGCTTGAGAGCATCTTGGTTTATGTAAAATTATTTAGAAATAATATTAGCAGTACTGAGCAAATCAGAAAGTGTAGGATTATCCTCTCATTATTAAGAATTTAAATCTACTTGGTGTGTTTGGTATGTGTTTTGGGCAAGAGCCAATAAAAGAGTTACCTACAAGTACCTACAAGTTAGACACTAACACCTAACACTGAGGTTCCTGGCCTTCAGAGTCGAGTCCAGAAGCCTGTGTTAGGCATTGCTATGTATACAATGCACGTGCAGAGATGGATGGCTCAGAATGACACCTCCAAAAAACTAGGACACTTGAGTGTGGAGCTGCCTGCAAACAAAGCTAAATACAGGGATATGTATGAACTTCTGCCTTACTCAGAGTTTAGGTACATGAATCAGGGCTCCTCCATTCATTCAAAATGCAGAGTCTAGAATTCTCCTCCAAGGACACGTATCCACAACTATTATTTTTGGAAGAATTGAGGGGGAAAAAAAAAAATCACAGTTTTTTGTTTTGTTAAATAGAGCTGGAGGAGCTCACCTGTTATACATGTATAGCAGTGGTACCAACATTTGGACCAACAGACCACTGTTAACCTCAGAAATTTCTCTCAGGGGCCACCATACACCTTCCAAGGACAGACTCCAACAACAACTGTAGGAAACTTGTTCCAGACAGTAACCATCCTCACGGAGTTCTTTTCCTGCAATTTAAGACCATTACTTCCTGTCCTGTCTCCTATGGCCACAAAGAAGTCAGTCCCATCCTTTAAGCATTTGAACACTTACCAAATTGCCTCTCAAGCGCCTCTTCCCCTAACTAAATAATTTCAGTTCTTCCAACATTTTTGTGTAAAGCATGTTTTCTACATCTCTAATATTAATGTTTGTTGCTCTCTAATGGGCTTCTTCCTATTTCTCTGTGTCAGTGGTTCTGAATCTTTTGTAACCCAAGGCACCCCTGGATAGACTCAAGGGACACCTCTGAAAAAGCTAGCTCTCATTTTTCTGCAGTCAAAAGGGTGAAAACTAATAGAGCAGGTTTTCTGTTGCAAAAAACTCGGAAAGACCACACCTATGGATTTCTGTTTGAAATCTTCAGGTTTATCTTGTGAATCATATTTGTAAATCTAACCTTGCTAACATTGTGTGGCACCCTAAAGCACCCCTGAAAAAATCACAAGGCACCACAGGGTGCTGTGGCACCCTGGTTGAGGATCAGTAGTCTATGTTTTTCTTGTAGTGCAGTGCCAAACTGAATGTAGTACTCCAGGTGAGTCCTCGCCAGCACTGAACAGAGGAAAAGTATCACTTCCTTTGACTTCCTGGTTACACTCGCGTGTCATTATCCAAAAACATCTACTGAACTGGATGCCTCAAGGCATTTAAGCAGAGGAATACTTACAACCTGGATCCTAATTGTGATCTGTTTTCTATACACAAAGACACAGTACTCTAGGCAAATGAAACAGGGAGGCATGTAGTGAGTTCAGGTGACTGTACTTAGACTGATTCCCCTTAACTCCTGCTTTAGGAGTTTAAAAGTCCTTCAGAGATCCTAGAACCTGTACATAAAATACAGTTCAAAATTGAAAATCAAGAGTACTTTAGGGAACCACCACACCTCTTCTACACCAAAGGTGTTCATAAACATTTGTTGTTGGATTGTGATGCATCAGATTGACATTTGATCATAACTGCCAGCAGTCATCTATTCTGAATCAGTTGAGTATAGATCATTTATAAAAGCTAATTTGTGTGCTAGGGATTCAAAGCTACTTTGCATGTAATGTATGTCACCTAAGGCAAAGGAAGTGGATGAAGTTGTCAATACAGGCCTCTGTTATGACTACATATGCACAGCCTCTTTTCCCCCATCAGTTCCTCTTTGATGGACCCATGCTTAATACTCTGATTACAGGATGCATCAGAAAGGCAGAGGGTGTACCTGCTCAAGTAGCAATCAAAGTGGGCTCATGGTGTCAGAGCAAAACTGTGTGCCCATACTCACCTATATTCTTGGCAGGTGGCAATACCACATTAGCTTCCTCATAAAAGAGTTTATCTGGGATTCCACAAAGATGCCACTGGTGGAGGTTGCAGGTGGGGTGTATCTGAATCAGTCTGTCCCTCAAAACTATCCTACTCCAAGCCATTTTATGGACATTACAGACTGCCTACAGCCCATCTGGGATTGTATGCAACTTTTGCCACCGTATCCTTTCACCCAACTGACTTTCCACTACCACAAACTGGGTTTGCTTGTTTGTACCATACCTGGCACAAACAGCATACCATGACATTGTGTTCTGTTACTGGACTCCTAAAGGTGAAGAACAAAACCTCTGAATACCAAAATATAGCTTCTTGAGACAAACAGAATTAACCCAGACAGCCATGACAAAGATCAGAAAGAAGGAAAAATTACTGTAGTAACATGAAAGTTACCCATGTAAACGGAAAATACTAGGGCGCTTGTACACGTGATGGGGGTTTATTCCTATGGATTGAAATGGTGGGTTTTTAATTCCAACAATTAAAAACCCACCGTTACAATTTAGGGGCTTCCACCACTGTTAGAGAGGGGCCCAATACTTTTAAATTGTTTTCCCCTTGGAGCCCACCCATGTCTCCTGCAGCAGAGGAACAAGGTGCTGGCGGGCCAACCAGTCCCTGAGCTACAGGGGACCCTGGTCCCTCTGTAGTAAGAGCACCCCCTGGGGCTGCCTGGGTGGGTGCTACCCCAGCTTGGGCAGCACGCACCTGCTAGCCACCTGCCTGGGTGGCCCCAGGGGGCACCACCAATGTGGAGAGAAGGGCTGGGGCCCCTACAGCTCAGGGCCCACCGGCAGCTCACCTCCCAGCCACGGAAGAGGCAGGAAGGCAGGCTCTGCAGAAAAAAGGAAAGGATTAGGCCCTTTGTTGCTTTTTTTGTTACTTTTTTTCCCAGCAGAGCCTGCCTGCACAATCTGCCGCTGGATGAGTGGCACCTGAGCTGCAAAGGGTCCTGGTCCTTCCTTCCACAGCGGCGACACCCTCTGGGGCCATCCAGGCAGGGTGCTAGCTGTGTGGGTGCTGCCCCAGCTCGCAGGCAGCACCCACCAGATCAAACTCTTCCCTTAGCCTGCAAAGGGAGCAGTGCCTGGTGGGCTTCCAGTGTGCAGGCTCAGGGAAGAGTTGGATCCAGTGGGTGCTGCCTGTGACTGGGGCAGCACCTGTGCAGCTAGCACCCCACTTGGGCGGCCCCGGGGAGCGCCACTGCCATGAAGGGAAGGACCAGGCCCCGCACAGCTCAGGGGCTGCTCGGCCCAGCAGCAGCTCATGCGGACAGGTTCCACCAGGAAAATAAATAAATAAAGGCAGTGAGGTGCCTGATCCTTTTTTTCCACCCCCATGGACGCTGCCCACCTCTCCTGTGGCCAGGGGGGCAAGCTGCCGGTGGGTGCTGAGCTGCAGGGGACCCTGTTCCTTCCCTCTGCTGGGGTGGCACCCCATAGGGCTGCCCAGGTGGGTGGCTAGTGGGCATCTTGGACTATCTTACGCTATGTCCCAAGGGCAATAAGACTGGAGCATAATACATCTCAAAATTGTCTGATAATTTACGCTACTAATACCAGTGAATATTCTTAATCACTTTGCGACTGATTAGCTTGGTGCCCGAGATGCAAGATTAATGTACATATCTATGCATCTAGAGATGTGCCAGGAACAGATTCAGTTGCATTAGATTTTTTCCACAGAAAATTCTCATTCTTTTTCCAAAGAGAACTTTCACATGCTTCTTCCTTTTTTGTCAAAGCAACAAGAGGCGCTCTCTCACACAGCTCCTCGATGACTGCCACATCTGTCAGCTTCCCGATGCTCTCTTCATTCTCCTCATTCAGCATATCCCAGAAGTCTTTTGGTCGTTCTTTTGCTTTCGATGCAGGCTCTGAAGAGAATCTTCTTGGCAGCTGTGTAGGCCTATTTCCATCACTTTTGAAGAGGTCACTGAGAATAGAGGTGTCTCCCAGTAAGTCTACAAAAGAGTTTTTCTTGCAAAAGAGTTTCTCACCGTTTTCTGACTGAGACAGGGATCTTTTTCTCGGAGACACTGTCCCCTCTGAGTCTTGCTGTCTGCAAGTGGCATTTGCAGACAGCACCTCAATTATTTCTGATTTACTGCTTAATGAGCCAGATGCCATAAAATCTTTGAATGCCCGACTGTTTCTGCCACTGATGCTATCTTGGGTAATGACAGTGGGCAATTGTTTATATTCGGCATTAAGACACACATCATCTTGTATGCAGGAGTTATTGTGAACTTGCTCTGCTTCTCCTTTACTTCTTTTTTGGCTACATATTTCTGTAGTACCATGGGGAGGATCTTCAGCTGCTGAAGCACTAGACCATGATTTCCCAAATTTAATAGTGGACTTTCTCTTTCTGGAATGGGCTGAACACACCTCATCTTCCTCACATCTATCGGAAACACACGCTGGAACCTCAATTGGAAAAATGTTCTCTAACTCTGGGTACTTTGCTGCATAAAAATCTTTCAACATTTTCTGTCGTATTTCTGATGTTGTTTGGGCAATGTGTTCTGCAAGTTCTTCCACTGAAGCCATATTGAAGTAGGAGACCATTTCCTCAAATTGTTTCCTGTAGCCATCAATAAATAAATTTTTTAAAAAAAATGTTAATTTGCCATCTTTCATTTACAAAAAACCAAACCCCACTAAGGATATAAAATAAAAATGGGTTCACTTAGGTTATTTACACATCACAACTTTAGTGGACATCTTGTATTTACAATCACGTATTTAGGCAAATATGATGTAGAGGCAGGAATTTTCAAAAGGGACATTCACACTTCACTTCCATTGGATTTTACATTAAACAGCCCCATGAGATGATGCATGAACACTCCTCACAGTAGAAACCAGAATCCAAGTCTCCTCCCTCCCATTTAACTGCCTGGCCACTGAACTAGTCATTTCACTGGCCCTATATTCCTAAGTCACTTTTAAAGCGTTATCCTCATACAATAAATGGAATGCTGTATCCATGACAACCCAACTTCTACATTTAACCTTTCATCATGAAGCTGTTTGCCCTTTAAATGTTTTGTGTTTTCATTGTTTATAACAATAGTTAGGTTTAGCTTGAGTATTTCCTGACAATAACCTTCTGGTTAACCTCCTGACAGATTCTGAACATGGACTGATATGTGTTTTACGATGACAGGACCCTGGCTCTGATGTCCGGTGTAATAAAAACACATTTGCATGAACCTCAGTCTGGCTTAGGACCATATAGACCAACCTAAAATACTTCACACCATCTGATTAAGCAGAACCCACGCTATACATTTTCTGTAGGCCTGATCTTTGGAGTTATCTATTCTGCATGCTTCAGACTGGCTTAATTGCTTCCACAATGTATAAAACAGCCACTAGTGTAGGCTTCTGGGCTTACACAGCCTTTATCTTTTAGAACAGAAATCAAGATTTGATGCTAAGAATCTTTGGGGAGTTCTCAGGCTCTTTAAATAAAAGATGCAGCTGATAAGGAGTCGGTCATTGGACTAAACAGAACCTACCACAATGTCTATTTTGCAGTGAGCTCTTTTTAAAGTAAGTGTTTTCATTTTTAATATTTCAGTCAATCTGAGAGAAGAAAATGGGATAGAAGTGTTGTTGGATACTGATAATGATTTACAGTACATAGTTTCATAGTGCTTAGGGTCAGAAGGGACCTAAACAGACCATCAGGTCCGACCCCTTACCCCAGGCAGGAACGGGTGCCGCGGTCATATCACCCCAGCCAAATATCTGTTCCACCTTGTCTTAAAGGCCCCCAAGGTAGGAGAGAACACCACCTCCCTTGGGAGCCTATTCCAGAGCCTGGCAGCCCTAACTGTAAAGTAATGTCTCCTGATGTCCACCTTGAACCTTCTCCTTAACAATTTGTGGCCATTGTTTTTAGTAACCCCAGGCAGTGTCCAGGGGAACAGAGCCTCCCCCAATTCTCGCCCCCACCTGGTGAGTTTGTAAACAGCCACCAGATCCCCTCTCAGCCTTCTCTTGTGGAAGCTGAAGAGGTTCAGGCCCTTTAGCCTCTCCTCGTAGGGCCTGCCCCACTGCCCCTTGACCATGTGAATGGCCCTCCTCTGGACCCTCTCAATGCTAGCCACATCCCTCCTGAAGTGTGGCACCCAGAACTGGACACAGTACTCCAACTGTGGCTTGACCAGTGCTGCAGAGAAGGGAAGGATCACCCCCCTGGACCTGCTTGTGGTGTGTATTAAAAGACTATCATCATTATTTTAAAGAAATCCCAATCCCATAGGAAAGAGAGCTAATAATAGATGATTATAATTCAGTAAAATTTCCTGATTCACAATGGTGATGAGCACAAGATAAAAGCCTATGTCCAACTCTAGTCCAGAAAACTAAAGATGACACTCAATGACTGGCAATCCATTTAAGAAGCCTAAAAGTGAGGAGGGACCTAAGCTAGGACCTCATCTCACCAAATGTGTGTTTTTTACTCATTTCAGAATTACAGAAAGGAAAACATGTTAAACTGAGTAATTCATCCTAAACTGCTACCTGATCCAATGGAAAATTTGGATAAAAGATTTTAATCAAAAGAGAACATCCACACAGCCAAACAAAAACAACTACAAAATACTTATTTTAAGTATATGGTAAAGTTTCAATACACACTGGGTGCGTCTACATGAGACTATGTTGCTGCAGCTCATTGCAACAGTGATGTACCATTGGCAGGCACAAACTGTGATGCCTACACTACTGCACAACAGAGCACTGCTACTGCACAGTAGGGTCGGAAACAACCCACGTGCCACCAGGACGGTGCAGCAGGAAACTGCTTTAGTAAGTACTAAATGATTGCGCAGTAACAACTGCGCAGTTGGGTGCGTATGTAGATGCACCCACTGACTGTCAAGACCTAAAACTTCTTGTTTAGATATCCTTTTAAAACTAAAGTTAAATCAGAACACTGTGAATTGCATTGTGAATGCATCCCCCCTCTCAGGACCGCTGGGAGATTATCCATTTCATGTAGGGTGCAGATAACGTTAAAGACTGCTTTTCTGGGGGTGGGGGTGGGGGTGGGTCAATGCTACAATCAACTGACTTTGAAGCAAAACCTTAAGGTGAAAATTCTATTAGTCAACTTCTGACACTTTAGCCACTCAGGGTAGAATTCAATTTCCCTTTGCATGTCTGACTGACAGTTTTCTAGCTAACTGGCCGTCTCTGGCCCCTGTCTTGTGCTTTGGATACATAAGCACAGTTTGGATACATAAGCACAGTTCTCTGCAGATATACTATACATGCAGACTAGGGACAGACATTACACATAAACCAGCTTAAGTGATCAGAAACTGGTTTAAGCCTGTAACAGAACAGATGTTCAGTGAACATAAACCAGTTTGAAAATGGCTGAAACCAGTTTGAGATAAACCTGGTTGAATATAGTATCAGAGTTAACCGATTTGGCTTAAACCAGTTTATGCAATGTCTGCCCCAGACCCCTTGCTGGTTTAAGATAAACCAGACACCCGCAGCACCCAACATGCTGTCTGGGCTGGGCAGGGCTCTCTGTTCCACATCGGGGCTGGCCCCTCCCCTCTGCATCTGCCTAGTTTCTCCATGCTAAGAAGGGATTATTCCCCCCACCTCTCTGCTTTAGCAGACACTTCTGGATTAGCCAGCAGACCACATGCTGGCTACAGGTGCTGTGGGAGAGACAAAGGCAGACTGGCTTTTTGGAGCTAATCAACAGGTAGCTTAATGTCCTTCCTTGGAAACTTTGAGAAGAGCTGTTTGCTCCCCTCCCTCCCCCTCATCACTCTCTGTTAAGCAAAAATTTCCCCCTCCCCTCTGCCTTTGTCTGTGTATTAGCCAGCAGACCACATGCTGGGTCTGTGCTGAATCAACAGAGGGCTGGCAATGTCTCTCTGTTGTTTTCTTAATGGGGCAATAAACAATGAGATAAGAGTGATAAACACTGTTATCAGCTCCCCACTCCCTCCCCCCAGCTTGCTTGCCTGTCAGTTTGCTGCAGACAGTATACAGAAGCAGGGAGGGAGAGTGAAAAGCTCTGTATCATCAACAAATGCATGTACTGCACCCCTGCTTCCCACCCTTGCCTCAGAGTGCTAGCCTAGGGCTGCAGGCTGGCAACACCCCCACTCTTTGAGCAGCGAGTGGGGAAAAACCTGGGACTGAAGGCAGGGAGGGGGCTCACACCCCACCCTAATCAGAGCCCTGCTGGGGCCTGTCCACACCCCCCTCAGTTCAGCTCTGTAGAAGGGCCGGGAGGGCTGCTCTAGTGCCCCCTGGCTTCCAGCCTGAGCTACCGCAGGCATGTGCCTGAATTTCCTCAGTCCAGACAGCTTGTCTGTATGGTTGGAAACCGGTTCAGCCTAGCCAGGTTAGACTAACCTGCAATGGTTGAATCAATTCAGGCTCAGGCTTTTTGAATGTCTGTTCTTAGCCGTATAGTGTATATAGTTACATACATGTGGAAGTACCATAAAAAATGAAGGGGGAGTGTTAGAGAGGTGGAGAAGGACCCTCCCATGTACAGATTCTAGAAGCTGAAGGGTTAGGACACTCATGCAGAACTGGGAGACTTGGGTTCTAGACCTTTGTCACCCACAGGAAGTTTGAACCTGTGTCTCAGAGTGCAGAAACAAATGGTGCACAAATAGAGGGAAAATAGCAAATAAACATCTATATCCTTTGTTGCACCACATCAGTGGCTATGACAAAAAGTAGTGTAAGACAGTGTTTCTTTGTTGAGGTGGTCATCTATTTGACTGTGGGAGGAGTGCAGGCAACCTGGAGCTGCCCACACTCTTCAGCCACCAAGGGACAGGTGTTCAGGGGGTTTGAGTGACCCAATCCTGCTCAACCAAGAAATTCCCAGACAGGATTGAGCCTCTTAGGCCCTGGAGCACCTGCGTGGCATTCCCTGCTTGCAGACGCAGAGAGCTGAGGGCACCCGTGGGTCCAGGACAAAGCCACCCCCTACTTGATCTGCAGGATTTGGCTGGAACCAGTTCAGCAGTGGTGTGATTGGGATGGAGGAATTTTGTGCCCTACCCCAAATATGCCTTGCATGTCCCTCCAATCCCAATTGCACCATCATTTTAACATCTGTCAGGGTCTCTCAAGTATTGGTCTTTCATCAGAAATGAACTCCTAAAGTTTTTGTTCATTAATACAGTTAAATTTTAGTCTATTTCTGGTACCGCAGTACTTCAACACCTGATAGCCCGTCCTTCTACAAATCTCGCTGCCAGACGGGTACAATCATTTTTTATACTCTCTACCCTATTTACTATTTCATCTTTAGACTGTTCCTCAGGCTCTGTATACTGCAAAAGCTGCTATGCTAATTTCCTTAAGTCAGGCCTGGAAAATGCTACAAATAAAACAGAACTAAATATTCAATACTGATACTGCAGTATGATTCTAGGCAAGTGCAAAAATAAAGCCAGAGTGCCATCATTCTGAATAATCATTAAAACCAAGGCATTTGAAGCACTTCACATGCCTTTGAAGTGCTTCAAAGAGCAAGTAGACAGACATACATGCTCTCTGAAGGGCTCCAAAAATGACAACTCAAACAGCATCCATTAGAAAGTACTTCCAAATGATTCTTTGTATACCTCACAGAGACTGAAGTACTCTGGCAGGGGTTGTATGTCTGTCTGTGGCTCCAGCGTTTCAACATGGAGTAGAATTTGAAGTGCCTGAAATGTTACATCTGTCTAGGACCTCAGGTCACTTCAGTAGTTATTCACGCTGAAGTTAAGAGTTCCCTGATGTTTTAAACAATGGCTAAGTTTATCAGTAAGCTAGGCTTACTATTAAACCTCAGTAAAAAAAAAAACAACTACAAAAAACACTTGCACACTACACAACACTTTCTAATGCACTAAACTATGCGAGTCTCACAGCTGAGCTTCTGGCTACCCATATATAACTCGTTGCCATTCAAATCACTTTGGGATAACTTTAAAAGGTTCAGATCTACAAACATTTAAAATGTACATAATCAAACACTGATTGCTCCAGATTGTGCCTCTAGTCCCAAACATACCGATGTTCAGTTTTAACTAGAGATTTCCTGCAAAATTCAACTGGCTTAGTAATAAAGGCCTACATGCAAACAAGAGGCCTGTTTTTATCCCTGGCCTCTCCATGTTAGGCCTCTATTACATCAAAGCCTAGCAGTTTCTGCATTTAGCTGCAGCATCTCAAATATCCCGTCTACAAACACCTGCTTTCTTCCTGAGGATTATTCACTTTAAACTTCATTAGAATGCTCAGTCACAGAATTCAGGAGCTTGTTAAAATACAGGGGCTAACAAGAGGCTCCCGCTCTCATTTCACATGAAAAAAGATTATTTTATTAATCATGTCTGAAACCATGTAAGGCAGAGGTTCTCAAACTGTGGTCCACAGACCACCACTGGTCCGCGAGCTCCATTCAGGTGGTCCGCAGAAAGGCTGAGGAACAAGTGAGAATATCTGTACTTGTACGGTAAGACTACTGATATTAAAATATGAGCTGCGTGCTTTGATTTGTAGAACAAAAAAAAGTTTATTAATGGTCTGCTGAGACCCTCAGCAATTTTCAAGTTGTCTGTGGGGAAAAAAGTTTCAGAACCACTGATATAAGGCTTTGAAATTAGTTTTTAAGAGTATAAATAGTTCAGGACTATGAAGGCTTGACACTGACATCTTATTTTACCCCACATAAGGTACTACTATCCAGGAAGATTCAAAAAAGCTTCCTTTTTCTTGACAAAACAAGTGACCTAAACTATAATCTTACAGTTCTCTCCTTCGGATAGAAAACTCTTATAAGTTGTTCTCTAAAGATTCCAGCATTTTCCTGCTAGCCTATGTAAAGTGAAATTGCTCCTTATAGTTCATTTTTGCCCTCTAAAAAGCATTTTGCCATGATTAACAACCCACACGGTACACAAAGTACCCAATTAATACTTTTAGAGAAGAAAAGGATTAAAAATGCTGTCTTAAATGTATACTTTAACTTCCAAGTGCTATATATACACAGCACTTTTTCCATGTAACTTAAACTTACCTGATAGTTAAGTTATATTAAAAATCAACAGTACAAAGCTACAGAATAGATAAGCAAATTGAACTGGCTCAGTTTCAAGCTATTCTGGAAAGAGTGTATAGTAATTTATGCCAACATTCCAATATCAGATCAGCACAACATATATTTTAACCACAACACAGATAATTTACCCAGTTGTTAATGTGGATCGTCATCCAGTCTTTTGTTCAAAAAGAACTTAACTGCCAGCACTTTAAATATCCAAAGCCATGCATCTGTTTATACATATTCCTCTATGCATCGGCCTTTCACCTTTCCAAATGTCAACTCTCCAGATTTCAGTGTTTGCAGAATTTTACTGCATGACTTCTTTCAAGTAGAAGGCAGCAGGATTGTTATGTCCCCCTCTATTTGGTAACACTACTTGGTATTAGTGCTATTTTTTAAAAAGCCTGTATGGTCTTGCTTCAGCTGATTTTACAAAGTCACTCTCTCAGCATCTTGACTGGCTAGAAAAAATTTCTTCGTTTCTGTGCCTGTGTAATACCTAACTATTGTAACAGAACTTTCTCTTCTGCTGTTCTTGTCGCCTGGAACAATGTACCACTATCTCTAGACTACTGGAATTTAAGCGCTTTTATTGTTGTAACAACCAGTAGTGAAAATCAGGGAGCAAGAAAGAATAGGTAAGTTGGTCTTTTTTCCCCACAGCCTCGAGAAAAAGCAGTAGAGGGGAAATATGTTTTAGAAAATAATGAGCCCTACACTCAAAAAAAAAGTCGAGTTCTCTATACAATCTTTCAGCTGTAAGTGATGAGAAGTAGCCAGTCTAAAGTCCAACCTGCAACATTTCTCATTTTTATACAATTTAATACTAGCTTGTAGTTCTGTGTAGGGCACATATACACCATGAATCCTGGTGTGATAATATCTGTAGCTATGTAAAACATGTCATACTGATTCAACATGCTGAAACAATTTGTGGGTTCATTTAAGTTCATTAATCAATTCTAATACTCTGTGTATAATGTGAGCTAAATTCTTCTCTTGTCATAGGAAGCCACCAGTATTTCATGTTTATGCCTGAAGTTTATGACAAAAGGAAAAATTAATTTAATTGCCTGAAGAAAAACTCTTTGAAACCTGAGGATTCTTACTTCAGTCTTGCCACTCCCCTCGCCCAGCAACTCACCTGCGGATTCCTGTCGGGGTCTTTCCAATCAAGAAGGTGGTTGAACCTACTCTGTGTAGCTTTTTCTTTTTCTGAATGATGGGATGTGTAATACAGAGGTGAAACTGCTTGTCAGCCATCTGTTGCCTTCTCTGCTGCCCTCTCTCAGTGCTCTTCTTCACCGATGTGGCTTCTTTTGGATTTTCTTCTGGGCTTTCTTCATCTTCCTAACAGAAACACAAGAGAGAAAAACACCAAACCTTTCTTTTGTATTTCAAAGAACAGATTTACTCTGTCATGGTTCAGCAGCTCAGTTAGTATTACTCTGTTTTCTTTCATAATGTGCCTCTGAATATGTTACACACCTTGTTTCTGAAAGGCAGAATGAAGGAAAAAAGATCTTTCTCTGAAAATACTGGCCAGGAGCTGTAAGTAACCAAGTAGCAGCTTCTGCAGAAAGCTTCTGCTTGGGGAGGACAGGGCAGGCGGTGAGAGTAAGTGTCCACAGCCAGCAAGCTAGGAAATCCAGCATGCCCCTTGTCCTGCTCCCTGAGCAGCATTACTTATGCTTTCCCCTAGTAGAGGCAAAAATGACTATTACTATATTCCCTTGCTTATACTACACACCCCCAATTTCCAGCAGCCAAATTTTGAAAAAAAAAGGTGCACTTCTTTATCACCCTTAGTCATGGTTCAGCGATTAAAACAGTCACTTGGGACTCAAGAGACCACGGATCAATTCCCCATTTTGTTATAAAACTTTGCGTGCAATTCTCAACAAGTCAATTTATCTTTCTGTGCCTCCTGCCCCCATCCTTAAAACAGGGAAAACAAAGGAGTATTGGTCTTTCATCAGAAATGAACTCCTGAAGTTTTTTTCATTAATACAGTTAAATTTTAGTCTATTTCTGGTACTGCAGTACTTCAACACCTGATAGCCCGTCCTTCTACAAATCTCGCTGCCAGACGGGTACAATCTGTTGTAGCATACATTATTTAAAAGATTGGGAGGTTCTCAGATACTACAGGATTAGGGCCCAAATACATTAGCTTAGCACTATAGGGCTCCCTAAACTCAGTTACATCATCCAGACCCTAGAGCAATGTAAAAACAAAATATTCCACATATGAATAGGTTATTGTCTCAATAAATACATCACTCCTTTCTTGCCTCATTTAGCACTTACACAAACCATCTGTATTCACATTTAGTTTCTTAGTAGTGCGTTTGTGTTCTATATGTTACACGCCCCCCATGCCTTATGCAGAATTCTCAATTACTTTAGACCAAAAAGCAAGAAAACTTTTCACACACACAACAGTTTATGAAGTACAGATGCTTGATATATAATATTTAATTCCCCCCCATCATCTTCTGTGAACACTGCTTTCAGTTGAAGTGTTTTAAAAAACTGCACTCACAGGTTGCATCCAGACGAGTGCAGACGTTTGGTTCCACAGGGACAACTAGCAGCGAGACACCTTGGGCTGCTACTAGTTGTCCCTAGGGAATGCCCATGCCATGCGCCCTGTGGTGCACGGCAGTTTACCTCAGGTGCGGCAGGAGAGGCTGGGGCCAGCAACTGTGCTGGCTCCAATAGCCTTACCTAAAGCCCTAGGGTCAGGGAATCTGCAGCCATGTCACTTCTGTAGCTTGGTGACTGGCCAGGCAGCTGAAGTGTGGCTCCAGCCGGCCAGGCTCTGGTTTTGGGTGGTGCACATGTGACGTCCTGCTTTTTTTCTGGGGGTTTTTGACCTCTATCTCCAGTTGTCATAACCACCACTCCCTCCATGCTGCAAGGTTGCGGCCCAGGAAATGCCTGAATGCGCAGTGTGCGGCACCGCAGACCCGCCTGAGCCAAACAAGACCACTTCAACTTTATAGCTGCTAGCATATTCTACAGGTGACAGCCAATAGATAAAAATGCCACTGCTAAAGGAAGTATAGGTGTAGCTCTGTTGGTCTAAGGACACAGGCAAACAAGATCCTTCGGGGGAATCTTTTTTGGGTGAATTTTTTCCAGCTATTTAAGTTGGTCTAATACAGGGACGGGCAATTATTTTGGGTGGACGGCCACTTACTGAGTTTTGTCAAGCCATCGAGGCCACATGACAGGCAGCCAGGGGCAGATAAATATTAATTTTCTAAATTTTTTAGGGGCCCCACGGGCCGGATAGAATGGCTTGGTGGCCCACGGGACGCATTTTGCACCCCCCCATCTAATAAAAGATATCAGATTCACCCAAAGAACCTTGACTGCTAAAGGAAGCAACTCAAAAAATATAAAGAAAGTTAAGGCTGATAGTTCAGCTATAATCCTGCTATCTTGCTTCCATATTTTGATAGCTTTATGTGAACAAATACTATTACTAATAGGACACTTCCCAACAACCTTAATGCATACCTGAAAGGGAATAATAATAAGGCTGCACATTAAATATTATGTTAACAGAGATCATACTGAAGAAGAGTAGGTGTACAAAGTGGTCTGATTCCTATGGACATGAGATTAAGTAAGGTTATAACTGAAATAGTCACCCAACATTTTAGTTACTCTACAACAATATATTTTGTAAATTTAACTAATTATGCATCAGCATAGCCAATTTCCTAAACAGATCCTTTCACTCTATTTAGGTATTTAGGCTAATCCGTCATAAAATCTCTTAATTTATATTTTTGAATAGTCCCCTCCCGAAGTACAGTGCAGGGGATCTTGGGAAATTACATTTTAATAATTGAGTAGTGTACTTGGAGAATACAGTAGCAGTGGAAAAAGAAGTGAAGGGACCAATCAGAAATGAACACTGGGATTTAAATATTTATGGGAAAAAGTAGAAACATCAACTTTCCAGTCATGCCATGAACTCCCTCCTGTTGTTGAACAGATAAAAAAAAAAATCAAAAAGCACAGTTAACATGCTAATCTGCCACTTCAGTATTTCTCCTATTCAATTTCTGTTTCATCAGGTCCATTTCTTGATTTCAGTGGGCTGTTCACAAAGTTTGCAGATCGTGAGATCTTGTATCTGTTCTCAATACATTACCATGGCAAGTAACCCCTCAAATAACAGAGAGAGGGAGACTGTAACAGTAAAGATAAATTAAAATATCAAAAAATACAAATCTGTACTTTGGTAAGATTAATGCACAACTCCAAACATTAATGTTGCACTGCAATCTTACACAGACTACACAAAAACTGAAGTCAAGACTTTGATAAGTCGAAAGGCCTCTAGCTGCGAACAGGAATTTAATGAGTAAGGCCTGGTTTAAATCACGGGCCCAGCTCACTAATATCATGGCCTGATCATGGCAGGGGCCCATTTTCACATTCAGATAATGGTGCCCCACCCCCCCAGCATCTTTCCCAGCTGCTCTCACTGCCACAACCTGGGCCCTTGTGCCGCAAGGGGATGAAAGGGAAGGGGCGGGAGGGGCTCTGCATAAACCAGAACAGCCACAGCTCAGCAGGCTGCCACATGGACTTTTAAGGGCAAAGGTCAAGCGTGAAGATCTCCCTTTGGCTCTGACATAGTACAGAGGCAAGGGAGGGAGCAAGGGAAAAAATGGTGAAACCTTCTCAGGGGCTCCAGCCTGTTTGGGAGGAGGCAGCTGCAGAAGACTCCAGGAGACCCCAGGAGCGATAAGCCCCCAGCCCTGCCTGCTGCAGATGCACAGAGAGAGGCAGTCATGTCCGAGAGCAAACCTGCAGATGAGCACCCGCACACTGTGGAGGCCCGCGCCAATGCCCCTCCACACAATGCAGGAGCCGCTGCCCCGCTCCTTCCACAGTACGTTGCAGCTGCTGCCCAGTCCAGAGGCTGTGTGTGGGGGCGCTGCCCAGGGGCAGACCTCTTCCCACCCCATTCCATGGCACCAGCTTCTCCCCTTCCTGCTGCTTGGAGCACACTCAAGTCACATTCTTTGTGAAAATCACTTAATTCTGTGGTTTTCAAGAAAAACGTGAAATCACAATGTACACCAGGTCCTTCTAATGAGATTCGCAGACTGAAACTTATTAGCAAATATTATACATTTTATTCTTAAAATAATATTTTATAAATATCCTATTCAATTTGTGAATTAAGAAAGATTGTTTCTGTATTATATATGGGTATAATAGAATTTTACCTTACAAATTAGTAACCAAATGTTAATAGAAATGAGAATGATGGCTTATTCTGATGGGCTGTATTCTGAAATATCTGTAGCATAAGACTGCACTGTGATAATGACCTGTATTGGCTATACTTTGTCTCAGGGAATCAAGTCATAAAAAACTTTCATCATTTAACTAATGTTACTCTAGATAGTGTAGAGCAATGAGGGCCAATCTTTTTGGCAGGACTACCAGAAATTACCCTCCTACTCTCCAACTCAGTGCTCTTTTCCTGACCTATTTGCCACTGTTCTGCGTTCCCCCCACTCCCAATTTGCTGTTTGCCATGTACTCAGGCTGCCCATACCATTTGTGGCACTCATGCCAAAGGTAGGCCACCACTGCTGTACAGCATGTTAGTGTTTTCCCTAAAAGTATTTAAAAAACAATGAAAATCCAGCCATTCACCTCTTTCTTTAAAAACACTGAAGTATGAGACAGCAATGCTTTGGTTTACACATCTGTTTAAACATAAAAGATTAAAAACCGTTTTTTTTTGGTTTTGGGAAAAAGCCAAATGTTGTAAATGTACTGAGAGTCATAAACTTGCTTGTCTTTGCAAAGAACCAGAATTACTGTAAAAACATACTGCTCATTGTAAATAAACTCTTAGAAATAGCATCTATAATTCTAAGAGGACAAAGACTTCTAAGTGTGTTTACAGAAGTTTGTTAACAAACTCTTTTTTTTTGCCCATATTAACTGGTTTAGAGCTTATGTCTGGAAGTAGGAAAACTACTATAAACAGAATTTCCCTGAAGAGCTAATGCTAGTGAAAGCCTAAAGCAGTGGTTCGAAACCTTTTTAGACTTGAGACACACCTTGATGAAGCCAAGGCACCCCTCAGCAAACTCAAAGAACCCCTTGGAAAAAGGCATGCTCTTAGTTTTCATTTGATTTTTGACTACAAAAAGATAACAAAGCAGTTTCTTCTGTCGCAAAGTCAAATAGACCATAACAGGTTAGAATGCTTTTAGCACCATAGATTCCTATTTGAAATCTCTGTGTTTGTCTTACGAATCATGTTTGCACACTTAAGACTGATAACACTGCATGGCACCCCATGGCACCCCTGAAAGGCTCTCAAATCACTCCAGGCCTAAGGCACTACCGAAAGAAACGATGCATTATCTTTGACTCTCACAATTCAGATTTATGGAAAAAAAAGTCAATTGGTTAAACAAACCACTACAACTTACACTTGCACACAACTACTGGCATACTTTGAACATTTTCACAAAATATAAACTTTGTCAAATTCTAATCCAAGCGCAAACTCGAACATCTAAGACCTTTCAAAAAATTACCAACATGGGAACTTTGTACAAGAACAGAGGTTTAGAGCAGCTTTCCTTGATATTTCCCCTCCATGTTCTCTTAAGAATTGGACCAAAGTCTGTTGACCTAAATGAATCTTTGATTAGGGTCTAAAATAAAAAAGTAGTTCCTAAAGGTAGTTCTACATAGAGGTAAGTAAAAAAAAAAAAAAAAAAAAAAAAAATACTCCATGCATCATTTCAGTGAATTCTAAAAATTCTCTGACCATTTTTTACTTTCATGAATCATTTTTCCACGCAGTTAAAGGATTGAAGTCAAAGTAACTGAAAACTTATTGGAACATTTTGAACAAAGTATAACTTTACTCCCATGCCCACATAGCAGTTTTTCAGCCACTTATGTGGAATTTTTGGCACTTACACACAGTTTACAATCCTACCGAGTAAGTGCAGGAGGTTATGTAATGGCAAGGCAGGGTCTATATGTGCTTTTGCTGGGCAAGCACTAGTCACAAAATCCTACTCAGCAGTAGTCCAAGAACAGGGGAGCCTCACAGGCTTTAACCCAAATAACTACGCAACTAAGGTTAATTCTTTTTCTTAGGATTGTGATTTCAACCACTACCTAGATATAAAACAACGTAGTAATCCATTTTCTCCCAATGTATTTTTAAAGACATATTTAGAATTTTTAAACACAGATGTTAGTAAGTGACATATGCTGAAATGCAACCCATGACATAATATGGAAACACACCCACCCTTCAAATTTTGGCCAATCATTATATCTTCATAAAGAGATATGATATTTCTATGTCAAACTCCAAACCCCAAGCACTATATATCACATTTTCAAATTAAATATCTTAAATTAATTTATTTTGTATTGCTCAACCACTTTTCAAAAAAAAGTCACTGAGGTGCAAAACTGACAGGATTCCGATGGGTCAGTGAGTCTGGTTTATTTTTAGAGAAAGTAATGTGTATTTGCAGTGCATGGGACCATGTTAAGAAATCCTTCTTCTCAATAAGAAAGACATGTCAGTTTTAATTGCATAGCTGATAGCAGGTTTATTGGTCTTCTAACAAATTCACCGCACCTATTCCAAATAATCGGAAAGCCTACAATTTATTCTTACTCTTCACTCTTATTCTCCCTTCCAAACAATGTATTTGAAACAAGGTCTAGTTATTGGCAAAGTTTTTCCTTGTATCCAAAGCAAAGTGTTATTTACTTGCAAATGACACTTATTATTTGATTCAATTGAGAGCATATGTCAGTTTTCCCCTCTACCAGAGGAAAATCTAGGCTAATGAGTAAACATTAATTGTTTTTTTAAGAACCTTATAAATGATGGGTCCAATGCGACACATGAAGGTCTTTCAGTACTAATCAATGACTTTGCAAATGATAATATTCACTTAATTAAGTAAATTATATATGGTGGAAAGGATAAAGATTAAGGCTAAGAAACTATGAAAAGCTGCTGCAAGCATCATAAAGTGGAACTGGGGAAACCCCAGCTCAAAGTGGAAAAAGGAGTAGATGGAAATGTCATCAGACCATCTTCCATTTGTTTCTCTGTCTCTCTGCTGTGACTGCACAATTGCACTAACTGTAAAGGAAAACTTCCTTTATTGTGCATAAGGAAAGAAGGTGGATATTATCCAATTTGTGCATGGGGAGGGAATAGTATTTTTAAGTACGTAGCAACCTTTAGGCTGTTACTGATCAAAAATATCTCAAGAAAGTGTTTATTTTTACCTCCTCAAATTTCATTTACTTTACACAATTTTCAAAATGAATATGCAACCACCATTTCTATCTTCCTGGTTACAAACGATACTTTTCTCCATTTATTCTTCATTTTTTTGTGATGCCTTTTCTTCTCAAAATCATAGGCAAGATATTGGTGTTTGGAAAAAGTATGTTTACTTTGCATTTGCTTTCTTCAGGTCATAGTCCAAAGTTACATGAAGGCAATAGTCAAGAGTTCAACAAAATAGGCAGCATCTTCATATTTCAAGTGCGATCTGCACTCTACTACTACATCTATAGATACTTTCAGGAGTAAGAAGGTGAGAAGACACAACCTAATAATAAAGTACAAGATACATGTTTTGCAATTTAAGTGTAAAGCTAAATGTGCTGTGTCTCTTCAGTCCTGAAACTCAGAAATCTCTGCAATATGTGATCAACTAAATGATCTCTGATTGCATAGCATTTTGAACTTTTTAAAAGTAAGAACAAACCTACAATAATTATTTTCAATGACCCATGTCTGCCTCTAAAGGAAAACTCACTTTCACATCCTTACTCTCTGCAAATGACACTACTGACCTCCAAACAGGACTGGCTTTACATGTTATTCAGGTAACATTTGTAGGATGCCATTCAGCTCTCTCCTTACCCATGATAGAGTTGTCGGGCTATCTTAATCTGGTGAACTCCCTTTTTGCCTGAGAGACTCCACTGTTTTTGGTCTCCTCTCCTGAGTGCATAGGGAAACCAGGAGAATCCCAAATTCAGTTTTTCCAATACAAAAATGAGTACAAAAATCACTGCTGCAGCCTGTAGTTGCTACAGTAAAAAGACCTTATAAAAAGTGAATGGGAGCCTGTATTTGGCTTTTCTAGCTAGTTCCTAATCGTGAAACAATTCTTTATGCCACCTCCCTAAAGGACTTGAATTTTCTTTAAAAATATAATTTCCCCCATTCTGGGCACTTCCACATAATTGTACCCAAGGTTCATCCTCCATCCCTTGTTGAATCCCATCTGATTAACATGGACCATGCCTTCAATCTATCCAGGACATTCTGGATCCTAAGCCCTACCCCTTCAAGTGTCTGCAACTCCACCCAACTTGGTGTCATCTGCAAATTTGCTAAACGTGCCCTCAATCCCATTGTCCAAGTCATTAATGAAGATATTAAATAATACCAGACACATGACTTACCCCTGGCAAACCCTACTTTATACCTTCTCCAAACTAGACATTGAGCCATTGATGACTACTCACCGAGTATCATAGTCCAACCAATTATTTTACAGTACTTTTGCCTAGTCTGTATTTTCCCTGGCTTGTTAACGAGACTGTTGTAAGAGACGGAGTTAAAAGAACTGCTGAAGTCAAGGTGCATCACATCCACTGCTTTCCGCCCATCTACAGAGCTTGTCACCCTATCAAAGAAGGAAATCAGGTTGGTCAGGCATGACTTGCTCTTGGTGAATCCATGCCGACTGTTCCTGATCACTTTGTTTTTCTCTAGGTGCTTCAAAACAGACTTGTTGATCCATGATCTTTCCAAACATAGAGGTCAGGCTGACTGGTCTGTAGTTTCCCAGATCCTCCTTCTTCGCCTTCATAAAATAGGTACTATATTTGTCCTTTTCCAGTTATCTGGGACCTCATCCAACCTCCATAAGTTCTTAAAAAGGATAGCCAATGATTCCAAAATTACATTAGCTAATTCCCTCAGTACCCTCAGGTACATCCTGTCCTGCCCTGCCTACTTGAAAACATCTAGCTTGTCTAAGTAATCCCTAACCTGATCTGTCATTACTCTAAGCTGTTTGTCTTTTTCCTCATCTTGGCTGACAGCTGCACTTCCAATCTGGTTGCCCCTGCTTATGAAGACTAAAGTAAAAAAGGCGTTAAACTTCAGCCTTCCCTTCACTGTCCGTAATTAGATTGCCTTCCACATTTCGTAAGAAATGTATGGTTTCTCTGTTCTTCCTCTTACTTTTGACATACTTGTAGAATCCCCTTTTTATTGCCTTTTATGCCCCCAGCTAACTGCATCTCAAATCATGCCCTCGTCTTCCTAATTTTCTCCTTGCCTGCCCCTGTAAAGGGATTCTTTTTTGAGTTTCAACTCATTAAAGAGATTGCTGTCTAGCCAGGCTGGTCTCCTGTTGTAACTTCCATTCTTCCACTTCATTGGAATAACTTGCTCTTGTGCCCTTAAGAGGGTTTCTTTAAAGTCCAGCTAGCTCTCCTGAACGATTTTTCCCTTCAGAATTTCCTCCTAGGGGATCCTACCCACCAGGTCCCTGAATTTGTTCAAGTCAGCTTTCCTGAAGTCTGGTATCCTTCATCTGTCACTCCCTTTCTCTCCTTCCCTTTGGATCTTGAAGTCTTATCATGGACACTACCACACAAGCTACCTTCCACCTTCACATTCTCAACCAATTCCTCCCTGTTTGTGAGAAATATGTAGGGAAGAGCTTGTCCCCTAGTTGGCCTATCATCTGTATCAAAAAGTTATTCCCAAAACACTCCATGAACTTGCTAGACTGCTTATGCACTGCTGTGTTGCTCTCCCAACAAAATGTCCCAATAATTAAAGTCCACCATGAGAACCAGGAGGAGCTGCATAGCTCAGTTGGTAGGGTGACTGACTGAGGACTGGAAGGACCTGGGCTTGATCCCAGGTGAGAGCAGTGGGTTTCCACTCATTGTTTCTACTTCCAGTGTGGCCCCGAAGCTTACCCACTCTCCTATCCAATGGGCAGCTAGGGGTAAATGACAGCCAGAGATGACAACATCACTTCCTCATGCCAGGGTTAAAGAAATGGTGTATCCCTGCTTTCACTACCCCAAAGGTCCTCAACGGCCTGGAAACAGGACACCTAGAAACGAGAACCAGATCCTGCAATTTGGAAGCTTCCTAGTTTGGTGGCTTATAGCAGACACGCACTGTGACATCCCCCTTGCTGTTTTCTTCTAACATTTACCAAGAGGTTTTCGAAAGGCCTACCTTCCACTTTGAACTGCACCTCCAAACACATGTACATCACCTTATATATAAGTCAACACCTTAAACTTCTCCAAGAGGAAATTAATCCCTCTGAAACATCAAATCTTTTACATTGCTTCATTCTATAGACATCTTTTTGCAATCAACAGGACAACTCATAGAAGTAACTGCTCGAGAGAAATGTTTTCAACCTGGTGACACAGTTAACATTTCATAAAATCAAACAGATCAATCACCAGAAGTTTACTGCTTTAACATCCCCATGTATATTTAAAGCAAGGATAGCCCTCACAGAACTCAAAGATGAAAAGACACACAGAACTAAATTTGTTTCCAAGTAATTACTTTGATTTGCTATTTAACAGAAATAAAACATATGCGCCAGGTCCTCAGGTTTATTCCAGCCCCTTTGTGATATAAGCAATTCCAAATCTATCCCGAGCTGCTGAGGATTCCTCAGAAAGAATGACTGTCTTTATGTCATCACCTCTTGACCCAAAGTAAAACATATCTGATAAAAATCGTCTGTGCAGTGTATGAGTGTGCAGTGCTCTGTTGCTCAGCTACTACAACAGCCTGTTGGGAGGATTTATCAGCTGGCGCACATGTAAGCATTCCACAGGTCTACCTTGTGCTGCAGCAAATCACAGCCTCTAGCTGTGACACAGTCTATGAAGATAGTAACAGTTACCTCTGCCATTTTCCATGTGGGTGGAAAAACGATTAGTGAAGAAGAACTAAAAAGCAAATTAGTATGTTCTGTGGTGTGAAAACTTCTGAAATCCCCAGCTTTATTTGGTAATAACTTCAGTAAAAATCACTAAGAACAAGAAGTGCATGTACAGCTCTGGTTTAGGGTCATATGCTGCAGTTTTAGCTCTAACTTCTTAGATGACCACCGCCAAATTGTCATGTGATTCTATCAACAACTACATATGGTATCAGCTTGTGTTCACAAATATTCCTTTGATTTTCACCAGATCAGCTTATGCAAGAAAAAACATTTATGTACCTTTTATTTCTATCAGGTAAAAAAAAATCATTATACCTTAAACAGACATATCTGTAACAGTCCAACACAATTTGTACCCACTACAGTGAGGAAACATTTGCTACCAAGAACAAGTAATTTGGGCTCCTCCAGAAGAGACTGAAGTTCTCAACAGAGTGCTACACAGTTCCTCTTTTTCCTCCCTTTCTGTGCATCTTTCAAGCTTGTCTTTTCTAATGTGTTCAACCTCATACTGATACCCCACTCCTGAAAGTCTGTTCTTTTGCTTGAGACTACAGTGCTAATAAGTTACACATTGGCAGGTCAGTCAAGGACAGATCTCTCTGTTCTATATTAGCATCTGCCTCTCATTGTCTCTTCCCTAAGCAGACACGTCCAAGGCTAGCAGCAAATTTCTTTTTTCCCTCTTCCCCTGGCTAATACTATGAACTCATTCAAAAGAGACATAACTTTATTACATCTGGAAAGCTGATCATAAAATCAACAGTCATCAAACAGAGGACCATTAGCCAGTCTTAAAACTTAGGTCTATTGTAACTGCTTGTTCCATTAGAGGCTAGGGGAGCCTCATACATGCCTTCAAACTCCCCTCCCACTTATATTAAATAGCACCAGAACAACTTCTGACCACGTTTTACAATATTTCATATGCAGTATTTTAAGACATGCTTAAAGGGTTAATTTCATAATATACCAAAACAGTAAACTTAAATGAAACAACATTACCAGACCAATCATTTGGGAACAATTATTTTGAAACACAATAGCACTCACTATCCTGGAAGAACAGGATAATGGAATGCTACCTCCCAAAAGTCTGGTCATTGTAAACAACTATCTTTGCCTGCTGAATCCAAAATCTATATAAATACATTGTGACCAAGGCTAACATAGCTAACAGAAATCCTTTGTTTAAGTAATCTACAAAATGTCAATGTAATACAAATACGATAAAAAGCAGTTCTTAATAACACAACTTTTGTATTTACAGTATTCTGAACAGCACTTAAACCTGCATTGGGTATACAAAGGGCACGTTTTTTCCTAGGCTGACAGCATGCTTAGTTCTCTCATTTACACCAAACTGCAATAACATAAAGAGGGGTTTACCATTAATCCAGGTTTTACTACAAAGCATCCCGTTATTTCCCTGTCAAACACTGGCAAGAGTGCCAAGTGTCTGTCATCCAATTCAGGGGATTAAGTCTTCTTTTATAGTGTGATTCTTGTACCAATTTATAAAAATACAGATATAGTTTCTTAGAGCTGGTCACAGTCTATATTTTGGCCTGGATTCATGCCGCAGAGGTTGAATATGACAGCTGGCAGGAAGCTGAGGGGAGAATACATCCTCCCCCTTTTCAGTCACCACATTTCAGTTGCCATAGTGATTAATCCTCAATTGAATGGCTGTCTTTGTACATTTCTTTTCAGTAAAACTTTAAGTAAACTTAAGTTGAAAACATGCAGTTGACTGAAAAAAAAAAGGCTCCACATAACCAACAGGTACAGTACGAGTTCTATGACTAATACTTTTCCATATATTAAAAGGGTAAATTAGCTCTAATGTAAGATATTATCAGTTTTTCAAAATATGTAAGTGCGTCCTGCCCCCCTTTTATGATTATTTAGGGAAGTATATTTTTTTTCCCATCTTCAAACTCTCTCTCCCAACCCTGCTTAAAAAAAAGGGTCCCTTCAGAAAATGCACTCAAAAACAGCTTTAAAGGAACCTAAAGAAAAGCCAGACTTCTGTACTTCTGAATTTTCTGTAAACTGTTTCACATAGGTTGTTTTTGCCAGTTAACACAGACATTAATTAGGGCCATAATTAAGGAATCTAGGCATTCAGTTCAGAATAGATTTGAAACAGTAGAAGAGGATGTTTTATCCTGGCTCTGGGAGACTTGGTATTTCTTATGTTAAACTAAGAAAAAGTTCACATAAGAGTGCAAGTTATCCAAAAAACAAAGACAAGTAATAGAAATAAAACGTAAGCCAGGCTTCTTTGGCCTTTTATCACCATAGCTATAAAAGAATTAAAAAATGCAAACTGAAAATATTCAGTGGACCAATATTCAACTATGAAGTGAGCACCTGTATTTTTTCCCCATACTATTCATCTCTCCCTAGGAAGAATGTTTAACAGCTTGGCTGTGTTATGGGACTAGCTGTCTTGACTATTTTTCTTTTTCTTTAGCAAGACAAAAACATGGACAGTTCTATCTAGGTTCTTCACCTCTTCTTGAGTCTACATTTGTACTGAATGAACATTTATTTTAGAATACTCCTTAGGCACCCTTTGAATACTATTTCCTTTCCAACTAGTTTCATATCCTAGCTGAGAAGAAAAACAAAATTGCCTTTGTACCAAATAGCAAAAAATAGTTAATGAAGATAATTTCTCAACAGTTTCACATAAGGTCATCACTATTTTAAGCAAGTGTGTGCAGAACAATGAATATTTTAAAGAACGTTTATAATATTAAGGATGAAACAACCTCTAGAACCCACTAAATTAGTCAAGTGGGCAAAGCATAGCAAGGTTTAATACAGAAACTATTTACTTCGACAGGTTTACTTGTTAACCAGCCTTCTTCCTACCTGTGCACTGGAAAGCCATCCTACCTCAAATTTCACTGGTGTTAAATAAGACACGTAGCCAAGGTTGCTGCTTGTTCTGTTATTCTTAAATCACAGAGTACTCTCTGTTAAAATTAATGGCCCTTGTATCTAGGAGGCTTTGAATGTAGTGGTATACAACTGCGTGATAAGATTTGAGAACTGTAGATGTCCTTGGTATAAATTTGTTCTTGGGAGAAGACAATAATGTTGACAATTTTGAAGAGCAACAGATATTCTTCTGTTTCATAAAACAATTTTATGAAAAGTGTCGACTGTACTCAGATTTTAATACTTCCTTTTACTGCTGTCACGTTCACTCAGTTCCCATATGATTAGCTACCATTGTATTACTTTGTATGAGCCTGAATTCTTGCTACAGAGCATCCAAATGACAGTTCAAGATTTGCTTTAGCCAAATAAAAATAATACAATATTCTCTGAAGAAAGTTTAGACTGTTATAATTTCACAGCATAATGTTATGTCTTTTAATATCTTCTATTTCTGCATTTTCATTCTAGTTTTCTCAAGGGTGACAGAAATAAAGAAAAATAACTCCCCCAATCTCTAATCATGCCCCTTATTTCTTAATCTTAAATTAATCTACCTCAGTTGGTGTGCCAGAGACAGATTTTAGGGAATCTACATTTCTCCCTCTCTTTTAGAACTACTAGTCCATTTTTGTATATCTTAAAAATATATTAATAAATGTAAGCTTTATACAGGTGAAACTAACATGATGAACTGGACTGGGAAAAGGACATTTTGTTACTTAAAAGGATAAAAGACTTGCTACAAAAAGAAAGAAAATGAGACCATCATAATGCTATATCTCTGTCCAGTGACAGCTAGAAAAAAATAAATATAAATGGGAAAAATTTAAGCTAATCTGAAAGTCCTCAGATGAAGAATGATTGACCATTCTGCAAATGAACTTATGCTAAGTTCTACATAAGGCAAGGTGTCATTTAAAAAGTTGAGACTACAGTGGGCATGAAAAGAAAAAATAATTATGATCAGCCCCTATTTAAAAAAAGCCTGATTAAAACCATGAAGAATAACATCCAAGGAGAACATCAAGCCTTACTCTCTATTCTTCAAGAACTTTTAGAATTAAATTAGTGTTCCGGAAATTTTTAGTAGGTTTATACCTTAAACTCCACACAATGACTTCAGATCTTCAAAATATTGTTCTGACCTTATTTTATAGTATGAAACAGTAGCTTTTTAAAAATCTCTCAAGGGTATCTGAATGTTGCTTTTCTTCATTTTTCCATAATTCTCTTCATGATGCCACAACAAATAATTGTGACAGGGACTGCCGCCATGTGCAAAACTGACTGCAAATTAATAAAATATCCAGCAGAAACAGATGAGCACCAGAGTAACAATGACTGTTTTCATATAATATAATTTGTAATAAAAGTAAAGAAATGGGAAAAGAAAAACAAGGAGAAATGAGCAGCAGCAGTTTGTCTAAATGGATCGTTTTTTCAGAAAAAATTCTATAGGACATCAGGTCTTTAAGCAAACACATGAAACTCAGAGTCCTACATCTGAGGAGAAACAGCCATCTAAGGGGATTATTGCTAACTTAATGCATGTATGTCAGACTAACACCTGGAAATAAAATCTATATACAGCTTTTTCCACTATTACTGATAGTTGTGCTTCCTATTTCAGTCTCATCAAGTGAACCAATATTACTGTTCCTTTGTTTTCAGAAAGCGATAACTTAAATCACATTAACAAGCAGAGATACCAATTAATTTGTAACACCTGTGGGCATGCAAATTCCATGCTACTTCAGCTGTAAAAAGAAATAAATCATATGAATAATAAAACTGAACTCTCACAGCCTGCGTTTTAAGACATTACGCCACAGTACTTTCCTCAAACTTTCCTTTCACTTGTACTGCATTCCACTTATGCTGTCAGCCATGGGTAGGCTGGGATATATCTGTAGAATTCGCAAATACTTTTGACCCAATGTTCTATTTAGGAGGGATGGAAAGTATTTGTATTTGGATATTGAAAAGGTATCACTTTTTGCTAGTTGGCCTGGTCTGAACTTTCCAATGTAAAATTGCTTTCGCATATTTTGGTTCAATTAATTACAGTAAATCAACAAACACCAGAAGCAGTAAGGAACCACAGTATTGTGGGAATGATGTTGTGTGCTTATGTCTGATTAAGAGTTTTCACCTGGCATACCAGTTCCCTTAGTTAATGCATCTGTGAAGACCAATCAAAACATCTGCCAATCAACCATTTTTCCAGGCTCCAAACATTTGTGTTTTATCAAAAAGATCAGCTTAAATAAGTTACAAATGTTTGAAGCATGGAACAATTGAGTAGAGAGTGCTCAGTTCACTTTACAATCAGATGGCCATTGTCCATCTAAATCTGAATCAAAACATGGATCTGTATAAAAGCAGTTAAACAAACCAACACACAAACACTCTCACATTTGATGTCTGAAAGCCACATGAAAATCAGAATGTCCCTAGAGATTTATGTATAATAAGCAATAGCTAAGAACAAAAACTTGAAGTTGTACCTGATTTCATACTTCTGGCTTATTATTATTCCAAAAGTTACATGAAACAGGCTGATTATATTCATGTTTTTCACACTTCTCACTAGACATTACCTGGATGTTAGAACTGCTCTTGTATTGCAATACCTAAATCCTTTATGGCTTGCCAGCATAGAAATACCAGCAGTAATTCATTGGGCCTCCATTTGAAACCACTCCTTCTCTGGCTTCAGTGGATTGATCATTCATGGAAGCCATTAAAAGAAAAAGTTAAGATGAGAAAAACACAGTAAAAACAACATTTTTGAAGCTGCCTCTTTACCTTGGCACTGTAGACTGGTACATTAGCAGGGAGCTGGGAAAATTGCTTCAATTCAAACACATCTCGCAGAGCCCACCGACTCATATGATTTTCAGCCTTGCTTGATCCGACCACATTCTGGTTTGAATGAATATAAGCCACTTCTTGAACACCATCTAATACGTGTAAAAAAAGCACTTAGGAAACATTTGGTCATCTCAGAATACCGTATATATGCTCAATTACACATATAGATTGTAATTTTCAGAGGAATTAACATGGAAGTAATAAATTGTCTTAGGTAGTCCCTTTGCCCTTAAAATCCTCAATTATGACATAGTACCAGTTTTTAAGCTGTTTGTTTACAGTTGTAAGCATCTCAAAAAATATCTCGTTTTAAAAAGCAAACAGAAAGGGAAGCTTTAGCTTCAACAAACCTATATTTCTGAATGAATTCCGTTTTAATATTCAATAGTACCACTAATAAGCAGGTACTTTTTCATCACGGCTGTCTTACTTCTGAGTAGCCAGAGGCCACAGGCTGCCCCTACTCCCACTCTACACAGGGGCTCCCCGGCCCCCCAAGGATGCACCACCCTGCCTCTAGGGACAGGGGCAAGATGGATGAGGGAGGGGGGATTTAGAGACCTTCGCAGCAGCAGGAAAAGCTGTTGAGGGAAAGAGGTAGGAGAGAGAGAAATCAGCAACTGAGTGAGAACCCACAGGCTGGAAGTTGGACAGTCCTGTACTACATTGTGCCAGTGCCAGTGCAGATTAAAACCATACTGAGTGACACAAAGAACTAATCATGTAGTATAAAAAAGAAAAATAACATTGCTGTCTAAACTTTAGGTTTAACATTTCTGACTTTGACATAAATGCATCGTAATTCTTAATAATATGTATATATTTTTGCAGCAATTGCAAATGTTTAGGGAAATAGAAATACAAAGATATTGCAGAGTACCCCACCAAATGAGAAGAGACAAAAGGACAGGCTAACCAGTAAAAAAATCAATAAGACTATAAAAGGGTAGAACAATACTGAAGAACTCTTAATAGAACAAATATAAATAAGTGACCTAAAACTACTGTTTGTGTGTAATATCACTTCATCTTGAATTTCTGACTATTTTGAATGAAGCAAATACCAACAAAAAGAATCCCCAAAAATAAATTAATTCTCACCTAAATATCTGTCCAGTGAGCTTTGTTCCTCCTGTCTGGCACTTGCTTCCTTACATAGAGCAGTTTTGGGGCTATGGAAGCGACTGGGTTTCACCGGTGTAACAGAAGCACCTTTAATTTGACAGGGTGATTTGGATTCAAAAGGAATTCTGTACCTCTGAGTTTTGCGCCTATGGCTTTGCTTAGTGAAGTGAGCTTTTTCAACTGGTAAATTATCTTCAGAAGATGAAAATTCATCTATAGTCTGTGAATCATTTTCCTTTTCTAGTTTGCCTGTTGTCTTTACTTGCAGCATGGTTTTGGAAGAGTTACCAAATCCCTTGTTTAGATTACACTTTTTTTTCCACTTGAAGGAGCTAACATGTCTTAGTTTTCTTGGCTTGGACTGTAGGAACATTTCAATATCATCAGACTCATCACTAATATCACTTGTACCTGGTATATCTGTTGTCATCTCTTGGGCATGTTTCAAAAAGTTGGTTTTTCTGGAGGCTGACCAGGTATTATGGTTCAGAGATTGCTGACAGTCTCCCTTAGATGCAAGAATGGTGTTATTTTTGGTATCTGACCCTTCAGATTTTCCTGAAAGGGGCTCATATTTATTAACACTTTTAGTAGGAACAGGTGCCTGATGAGCTGGAACATGGGAAGGAAAGATGATGTCATCACTCTCTTCTGAGCTGCCTTCAGTCTCCATGACTATAGCAACCTGCTTTGAAATGCACTGTTCCTTATTTTTACTTTCCATGTCCCTTTCATCCTCAGATGCCGACAAAACAGGCAAATCTGCAGGTATCGTCAAACTCTGTATATCTGTTTTTTTCCTACTATTCCGTGACTTTGTGGTTTTCCACTGCCCTAAAATATGGTTATGACTCTGAGTTTTCTGAAGACCAGCACACTTGCCATTTACATTCAATCTCTGTCTCACAGACGGACAGTCAGAACTTGAATGGTCAGAACCACTGGAATGATCTCTTTCCAGGGTGGTTTTAATTTCTCTTTCTAACAACTCAGAGAAACCACACTGCATTAATGTAGGTTGCCCCTGTGGATTTGTGTTACTTGCATTGTTTTTGTCTGGTTTTTTCCTTGAGTTTCCCATAATTTCATCACTGCTACCTTCACTTGAAAAATCAAATTCCTCTTTCATCAATTGTTTCTGAGGTCTGATACGATCTTTATCTTCTTCATAACCTGGTTCTGCATGCTAAAAATATTGAAAACAACTGTCAGACAAGTTAAATTATAAATAAAACAAGTTAAAGATTTAAAATTAGACATTGTTATAGAAAAAAATAGATCTTAATTCAGGAACTGGGACTTCATTTAATTATAGAATTCAATCTATACAAAGTGACTAAAGAGTATATACAATAAACAGGTAGTAAGTAAAGAGAAAATTTCAACAAAATATTGCATACAGGTTATGACAAACAGTGAACATTAATATATTTTTTCCTAAAAATACAGCAATACATGCTGTCTACAATTTGGCTGTTAGTGAACAATTTGCATTTGTCCAATGAACATACTATTGGATTTATGTTTCAGAATCATTCATTTTGGTGCAAACTTCTAATGGTTAAGTTGTTTAGCCTGAAAGATCATTCAACTGTGCAAAATACTGCATAATAAAATTATTTTAAAAGAAAACCGACAACAGGGTGGTCAACCTCTTACGATATGGCAGCCAAAACACCTAATTAAAACAGTTTAAAAGAGCAGGGAATACAAACAACCTTCTTCTTTAGAACTGCTTAAGGTCCAATATAGCCAAACACACAAACAATTATAATTTAACAAGTACAAAATATTTTGAAGTTACAGAAGTTTAAAAAAAAAACAAAACAGGAACTGAACTGTATACATTAAGTACAGACAAAGTTCAAGGTGTATATGGAAGATCAAAACAGAAGGGTAAAAAATTAAGGTCTTGTCTACATGGAAACATATTTCCAGTCATGCGAATAATTATCAAGGTACAACCCCGTCTGTGGACACATTTTTTTCAGTAGAAGACTAGATTTTCACTTAACATTATAAACAAAAAAATCCCACAAACACATCTATAATTACATCCGCATTGAAAATGGAGGATAAATTGATATAGCAATAAGCAGTTTAAATTCACGCCTCCAGCTGCACCAAAAAAATTCCCAAGAAGATGAGACCTAAGATTATAGACGATCAGCAATTCAACTCTGTGGGGCACAGTTATTTGTCTTTGTTTCTATTTCTATCAGAATTATCTTCAAGAGCTAGTTGAGAAATTTCTTAAACCCTAAGCCCTGAATGATTCATTAGAACCAAAACGTCTGTGAAAATATCAGTTTTTACAAGACTCTTACTGGGTTTTTTATAAAACTCTTACTGGGTCTCTCAGGTCCAGAATGAAACTTTTGGTCAAAAACAGAAAGAAACCCACCCAAGAACCAAAAGCTTGTAAACAGGGGACTCACTCGGGTTAAGGGAGATGAGAATAGTTTTAAAGTTCTTACCTACCTGATTTCAGCTGAATCTGAGTCTGTCCCAAACACCAGGGGTGCTTGTACATGAGCACAGAGCCTGCTCCGACACACTAATTACAGTGCATCAGAGCAGACTCGATTAATCAGCCTGCTGGAGCACGGTAATTACTGTACTCCCGCAGCCTCCCATGTCTTGTGTATCAGCATCCTTGCACTTCAAAATGGTGGTGGGGGCACTTGAACTAAAGCTCATCAAATGAGTTTTAGTTCAAGAGCCCTGCCACCACTCTGAAGAGTGAGGATGCTAATACATGAGATGCTGCGGTGCTTTAATTACAGCAGCTCTCAGAGCCGCTGTAATTAAAGGGCCACTCCCACCCCCAGAGCACATGTAAAAGTGCCCCAGGATGCTAACTGTTTTGAAGAGAATCTTACTTTTTCTCTCTCTGGCTTTTCATGAAATGCCCTTAAAGCATTTAAAAAAAACTGCAGGCCAGAATAACCATTTCTGGCTCAGCTTTATTATAGGCTATCACCACATCCCATTCCCATATTTGGTTACCCCAAATATAAATAATAATAATCCTTCACAATGAAACTAGATAAAAAGCTCACAGATTCAAGGGATTAAACTGATAGATGCTTCCATAGAGGCAAAGTTTATTTTGCTGTAATTTTAAATCCAGCATTACTCTAAACAGAATTCATTGTAGCTATTTTTGCTGTATATATGTGCCTATTCAGCAGTTTCAAGGCCTGGGGGAATTCTAATCTCCAAACCAATGGAGCTTCCTGCTCAATTCCCTGGCCCAGAGTGAGACAAATTATTTAGGTTTTGTGTAAAGTGCTGATGTTTACTTTAACTATTCTGTTTTAGGCACTATAAGAGCTAGATCCTTACTTAGAATAAACAGGCCTGGAATCACTGAAGTCAAATCAGTTTAGGTCCAATCTTGTGGTTCCAGATACCATTTATCAAATAACTCACTCAGAATGTAGCTATTCAACAAGTCAATATTTGTAGTTGTACAGCAAATGAATACGTTTTAAAGGGAAAAGATATCCACTAGTCTGATGATATTTTAAGGAGTATTTTAAAGGTATTTTGATAAACTATTACCTGAGATTCAGCACATTCCATTGTCTGAACTTTTCTTCTTATTCCAAGGTAAAGTAACAAAAGGCGGTAAAGTAACAAAAGGCTATGGTTATGTCAGAACATACTACTTTTTGATGTTAACCCTTAACTTTTGTTTCTAGCTTCTGATACAGATATTTGCTCTACATACTAACTGAAACAAAGGAAACTTTCACACTCCATTCTGTATGACATACACAAAGGCAACTCACCATTTCTGATCTACATGATGGAGGCTCCTCCTTCAGCCAAGTAGTGGCTGTCATGACTCCGGCTTCTACTTTTCCCTCCCTCTAAAACAGCCAACAGATGAAAGGCAAGCATGTTTTATATTGGAGAGAAGGAAGCATGTGTTTTAATGCTGCCAGGTAAGAAATCAAACCTTTAAAAATCATACCCTTTCTATCTAGGTGCAAACATTCAAAAGTAGATTCATCAATCAGATAAAACTCAAAATTGCCACATTTCTGTTTATGGAAAGACTCACTGGACTGGCAGTGTGATCTCAAGCTCCTGCTAAGCAATGAGCGAGTTCAATACAGATGCACATAATTTCATTACATGTAGAACAAATTTTTCAAGCACCGTACTTTCTTTATTGACAGCACCAGTCAAGATTACTTTTTGTCTTCCTTGCAAAAACAGCTTGGAGTTGAAATATCCCCAATATGAATCTTTCCCATGTTTACATAATCAAAAAATGGCATTAAAGATTTGCTTAAAAACCATCACGAAACCATCACTTTGGTTGAGATTACCCCAGAGAAGCTTCAATTCTGAAGTTAAATTGCTTAGAAAGGACTATGATGGACTCATTTAAAGAAGTTCTTAATGTTCTAAGCTTAATTCAGAGATGATGCATACCACATTACATTAGATACCTCAGGGGTATGTAACCTGTACAGTGTGTGGTTGGGGGTTCTGGACAGCCCTGCAGTAAAATATAGTTACAGAACTAGATACAGGTATAACTGAAGAAAAGTGGAAAAATTACACAATTGTGATATTTTTCATTAAGAACAGAAAAGGATTTCAGTGATCTCTTGACAAATCTAAATTTGGACACATTTTCCACATTTTTTTTTTTAATTACAGGGAATTTTTTGGCATGAATGGAAGTGAGAAACTAGAAGCCAAAGGTTAATTAAGGCACCGTGTAAACTGGAATTATTAAGTTTCACAATACTGCTCTGCAAGACATCTCCATTCACATTTACAGTAAAATACTTTAAGAGAAGAAAAATACATGAAGCTAGTATCTAAAATTCAGAAGGAAAACTTCACACCTCCAGGATGTCCTTTGTAAGGCAGGACCCGTGGGTCCAAAGTTTGAAAAGGTTACGGATCCCAAAAAGCTCTCCTTTATGTTCCTTTGATCCTTGCACGGCCTCAAAATATCGCTTAGCATTTTCACTTCCAACTACCACACAGTGAAGTTGCTAAAAACAGAACAACACAAGAGATTTCAAAAGTGTTTGCTCCAATAACATGTCAGAATTTCCTGGCATTCACATTATATACACAGCTTTAGTTGGAGGCATATACAATATCCTAAGGGAGGACATTTTGTTTGAATTTCCCTGGCAGATGTTGCCATTGTGTTATGATATTAATTTGACTAGTTTTTTAAATAGGAAAAGAAAATATATTTTAAGCCTACTTATTTCATTGTTATCTACCCAAGACCAGAAACCTGCTCTCTCAACCTTCTTAGACATCAGTATTCCACTGCATCTTGACTATTTGCAGCCTATTTTTCTTTAAATATTTATGTGGTCATTCTTTCACACACTCAGATACTGTGAACACTGAATATGGTCAATGGATCATTTGTCCTGGGAAAATTTAAATTATAACCTGCTCTAGTGTGCAGTGAAAAGTGACTAAGTGCTACAGTTGTGCAAGACTAATCAACTTAAGAAAATCATCGGTGCAGCAGACAACTGAACATGCTTGAAAAATCAGGTGGGTTCAGCTGTGCTTCAAGTGACTTCAAATGTTCAACATTTTTGTAACCAATGTACTTTGACATAAAGAGCAGTAAACTGGCCAAACTTATGGCTCTTATGGGTACCACAATTGTAATTCCATATTTACTTGCATACCACGTGCACTGTTCCCCAAAAATCAATCCTCCAAAATGGGGGAGTCTTAAATAGAGAGGCTATGCCGTAATGACTTCCATTTCATTCTGGACTGGCAAGCAGCACAGTCAGAGTCCAGTTTTAATTCTCTCACAACTGCTGCTGATTTGGTAATAACTTTTGGCTGAGCATCCAAAAACTGTTGCCAATTCAGCAGTAGCTGTGAAAGGGTTAATAATATAGCTTTCACCTGAAGTAGCTAGTGAACTGTCTGAGGTCAAGCGAGCTGCTGCATATATTCAGCTGTCCACCAGAACTCTGGAAAAACCTTTTCCTCTCCAGTCAGCTTCCCAAAAAAAGACCTTATTTAGGGCCATGTGGTATGCAAGAAAATATAGCATTTTTCTATAGCTCTTAGGATACTGGTAGCCTTTAAGGGATACATAATGGTAATTCTGGCATTAGGAAGCCAATTGTTAAAGGACAAATATCCACTTGAAACACACAAGTCAGTCACAAATTACAGCTGGATGGAGCCCTAAATTTACATCACTCTACTTATACTGTAGAAGTCATGTGGCCACAGCTAAAGATGCATACATCACAGACTTTAATTTGCCTATTTTTATATTTATAGTATACTAGTTGTTATGTTTTCTGGCAGTTTCTGGGGCCCCACCCTCAAATTGTATACCATTATAAAGAAAAATGTATAAGTCATTTCAAAATCAAGTATATTTCTCAATAATATAATCTAGACGAAATGAAACAAAAGCTTTTCAAGCAGAGTTATTTGCATTAAGTCTATTATTTACACTTTAAAACACTAACTACAGGTGTCTATTTGGTGATGCCTTGCACACTTTTACAGAATGGCATGATAGTGAAACTACACAAATATGAGTGACTCCTAACAGGCAAAGTAGGCTTTTTATGCTTTTCACCACTGCCTGAAAAAAATCAAAAGGCAGTGAACAAAATCTTAGAGAACATAAAAGTAACTGCATGCCCTTCAGTGACTGAAAAAGAGCCTTGGAACTCAAGAGCTGTTTGTCTCAAGGTTAATACTATATAAAATATATCTTATGGAAACAAAATACTTGCAGCAAGTTCTGGATAAGGTCACACTTTTCAGCAGTTCTCTATTAATGAAATCATAAGAAGTGAAATTTCCTCACTTGCATATACAGGCAGTCCTTGACTTACAATGTTTTGAGTTGCAACGTTTCACACTTACAACGTTTATAAATTGACACCCTGTTTCAACTTTATGACGTCAATTTCGACTTTGTAACACTTGATGTGACGCCAAGCCATTCCAGCGAACAAGTTCGCTGCATCACCCATCTCCCTGGAGAACATCTGTCCAAACTTCCTTGGACACTTTCTTTAAGAAAGCAGACAAGACTCCTGAAAAGTCTCCAGCCAAGAACCCTTCAAAAAGTCCAATCAACAGCCCTTCAAAACATCCAGCAAAGTCTCCTCAAATAAGTCCTTCCAAATCAGTATAATTGCTATTTACAATATAAATACATTAATGTAGCTCTATTACTCACCTAAAATTGATTAAGTACAAAATTACGGGGTATTTTTGGTGAAAATAAGGTATTGGTCATTGGTTCAAGAACTAATTTCCCGTTTATAACACTGTTTCTTATGGGAAAATCAGTTCTGAGTTACAACGTTTTGACTTAAGACATGGTTTTCAGGAACCAATTGTGTCATAAGTCTGAGGACTGCCTGTACAAATACCTTCATGTGCAAGACAAAATTTAGGAACTGCGCATCCAATTGGTAGTTAAATGCCATATTACCTGCTTATACAGATACACAGATATTCACTTCAATGATCCGTCTGCTAATGTGGATATATTCACAGAAGCTTAATGAAAATCCCGTCCTTAGATATGCAAGTCTTAAGTTACCATTCTTGTACTTAAGAGATTTTTAACAATTTACAAATACAACTGTATGCATACCTATGAACTCAGCTAAATGAACTAGTGCTTTATAGCTCATTGGTTAAATATTTGTTCTTCTATGCATGTTAGTACTTTGCATATTTGCAGTAGTAATGTGCATGTACACATCCAGTTCTGTACACTGAGCTGCACACATCTGGCCCTAACATGCCTGCTAGAAATAAAGCAAAAAGTTTTGTTAGAGCTTTGCAAAGCTGACAAAGAATGTCCTATTCTGTTCTAAAGTCATGTTAAAACCAACTAAAAATACTCAATATAAATTTACTTTACAATGCTTTCAATTAAGGTTTCCCAAACATGCATTTAATTAGGATTTCAGATAATTATTACAATGTAGAAAGGAATAATTTTTAAAAACAACATGCTTGCTAATGTTTAAAGGGATGTCAAAGCTGGTAGGTCTAAATAATGACCTATTCTGACAGCATTCCCAACAGAAAGTCTTAGCTTCCAAAGCTTTCCCCGTGTTTATTTTTCAAATTGATCGCGGCTGCCAGCAAAAAGAAAACCCTCTAACAATGAAAAAAAAGACTTATAATGAAAGCAACAGTGAACAAAGTAGGATGTATATACTCCCCATTAATATCAGTGTAAGTATGTTTTTCAGCAAGTGATGAAACAACAGGATAAAACTTTCCAAAGTGGAGTGTTGAGGACAGCAGATGTTAGCTCTTAAAGAAATGCTAAGTAGCTACTGATACTTTACAAACAAAATAATTTCCCTTATCAAAATTAGATTATCAGTAAGTATGCAGCAAAAAATCCTGTTATTTACCAGAAAATTCTCAATTAAGTGAACACTACACGCAGAAAAAAAGTTAGGAACTAGTGAGTTTCTGCTGCTGTTTTGTGGATGTAAACAATCAATATATGTGACTTCATTCTCTGTGCTTTCCATTCAGAAAATAAAAGCTTGTGCCCCAATTCTTGTTTTGTTCTTGCTCTTGATTTCAAACTGTTCTGAAAACAAGACAACTTAATAAGCTCTTTTGTATCTACTTCTCACGGGGAAGGGAAAGGCCTTCAGAATTCTCATAACTCTCCTGGGTTGTGAGACACTATGGCCAGGCACAGAAATTACACATAAACTGGTGTAAGTGATCGGAAACAGGTTCAAATCTGTTATGCAACAGTGCTGGGGACATAAGTTACACTTCTACTGGTTTAACTGATCAGATACTGGTTTAAGCCTGTAACAGAACAGAAGTTCAGTGCACATAAACCAGATTCAAAATGGCTGAAATCGATTTAAAATAAACCTGATTGAATGCAGTATCCGACTTAACTGATTTGGGTCAAACCTATTTATGAAACTTCTGTCCCAAACCCCTTCCTGGTTCAAGTGAAATTATAGCCCCCCAGGATCCCACTATGCTTTCTGGCCCTGGGCTGGGCTGGGCTGGGCTGGGCTGTGCTGGTCTGTCTGCTCCAGTGAGCAGGGCTGGCCCCACCCCTCTGCTCCCTAGCTGGAGCAGTGAGGGCTGGCTGACAAAGTGGGGTGGGAGCAGGACAGGCCTGGCTGGGGATGCAGCCCAGTCTACAAAGGGAGTACTGCCTCCCCATGGCAAACCTCAGCTGGGGCCAGGGAGGTGAGCTAAACACCCCTTCCCCTGCTCAAACTTATTGCTGGCTCCAACTGTGGACTACAAATCCCAGAGGCACCTGGAAGCAGGAAGAGGAAGTGATGAGCAACCTTGCAGAGTCTTGCTAATACAAGTCTAGACTGAAAATCACAGAGACCTCAGGGGCAGCAGGAAGAGGAAGTGAACACAGTCAGAGAGCAGTGCTCTAGCGCCCCCCGCCAGCTTCTGGCCTGAGCCACTGCAGGCCTATGGCTGTATTTCCTGAAACAAAGGTAAATGTCTGTCCACTTCTGTTTCAATTTAATCTGTGCAGTTTAGACTAACCTGCAAAGACTGAATTGATTCAGCTTCAGGCTTTTTGACTGCCTGTACTTAGCCCAGAAGTTCAGTGCAAATAAACCGCTTTCAAAATGACCAAAATCAGTTTAAGATAAGCCTGGATGGATGTAGTATTAGACTTAACTGATTTAGGTTAAATCGGTCTACTGAACTTCTATCCCAGACCTCCTCCAGATTCAAATTAACTCACAGTCCCCTAGCATCCCAAGATGCTTTGCACTTTTCCTGCAAAACCCCACTCGCAGAATGGGTAGGTTAGCCTTGGCCCAAGCTGTCTGCTCCAGCTGAGTGGGGAGGCATGTAAATGTCTGTTCACTCGCTTACAGTTCAATCTATGCAGCTTAGACTAACCTGCAAAGATCGAATTGATTCAGCCTCAGGTTCTTTGATAGTCTGTGCTTAGCCTATAAGAGTGAAGAGGAAGTTAGGGGCCTGCTTCAAAAACATGACAAGCAGCAATTACTGTAACATTTACCATGCTAGTGCTACCCTTAGACAACTCTCAATGTTAGTTCTTCACCTTTTTCTCCTTCAGAACAAGCAAGCAGATCAGGGATATCAACTCATTCAGCTCGCTGGACCACCAGTCAGATTGGGCCCAGAGACCAGCTGCATGTGTCAGATCTAGAACAGACGCCTGGTTCTGCACAGGCACCACCATGTAGTGTGCATCCAGGACTGGTCCCATGTGTGCTGTACGGTATGTACATATTGGCTCCAGTCTCACGCTCCATATGCAGCACACCTCAGCCTCAGTCCAGAGCATGTCATTTACAGAGCGTGGAGCCAGTCCAAGGCATGCGCTGCATGCAGTGCCCAGGCTGGACTGGTCCTGAGTATTGGATCTAGCATGTAGGGCCAGTCTGGGGGCCTGATCCAGACCAGTCCGAGATCCAGCATACAGAAACGGTTCGGCACAGGTACCACACTCAGTGCATACCCCAGACAAATTCTGCATGCAGCACACTGGGTCAGGGTCAGGGCCAGTGCATGCATGCTGCATGCAGCATGTGACACCAGTTCAAGATTGACAGGGAGCACAACAGGTTGGATGATAGCGTCAGCAAAAAGCACGCAGGCCAGCTTTTTGACACCCTTGATGTAGATGAACATAGAATTAACAGCAGACAAGGACACTCGTAAGGCAGGTACTGAACACTTCCCAAGTTTATTTAGCCCAGCTTCTAAAACCCTCCCTTTGGGAAAATGAAACCAGTAGCCACCACCCCCAACTCTTCAATCAGACTATATGGTGTTAAAAATCTACTGGTATCTTAGAATTTCAAAATAAAAATGTTAATTTCAGTTAATCAAACCTCCTTCTTTTTTTACCTAGCTTTCATGAGTAGTGGAATAATTAAAACAATGGTATTTGCTCGTTGCATCATTAGTCTCTGAACTAACACCCAGGGAAGCAAATAGAACAGTTCACAATGCACAGCTACTATTTCAGACCCTTTGCAAACCACATGTAGGTTGCTTCTCAAGGCTCTCTTTGAAAATTTCATGGTGAGAAAAACTGAAAAGTCTGTCCAGGCCCTCCCTGTGCTCTCTCCTCCCACCCCTTTTGGGAAATTTTAATTTCTCTTAATCACCAGACTGAATGATGTGATACTGGTTTTGCTGAAGTGGAAAGTAGTGAGGCAGCAGTCAATCTTAACTCCACAATGAATTAAGAGCCTCTTCTGAGACTGCATTCCAGTTTCCCCTTCTCATCTGAGACCTTACAGGAGCAGAAGAAAGAAGAATAGAATTTTCTTCATCTTCACAAGTCACAGAGCACTGAAACATGCACCCACTCTCATAGCCTGGTACCAAGGATTATGCTGTCTCAAGCACCGAGACATTAATCCACAAGCCCCTAATTTACAATATGTCTGCCAGTCACTGCTAACAAGTTAGGATTTATTTGAAAGCTTCAAAATAAATTAGCAAAACACTTTAATTACAATTTTTTATAAAACAGAATATAACTTAAAATACCAGTAAAACTATACTCAACTTTGCTAAAGGTTTGCTTTTATTCATCCAGGCATTTGACTATCATTATGGCTTTAAATGTATTGTGATACTGTACGAACTTTACCTGTTTGTAGACTTGGCGTAAATATATCATCTCCTCCACAGTGCCCAAGGATATTAATCTGAAAACTTTCACATCCCTGCACTGACCGATCCTATAGGCTCTGAAAAGACAGTGTCCGAGTCAATTTCAAGAACAGTATAATATTAGTCATCCAATGAGCTCTTGTAGAGATTAGTAAAATCACAATTTATAAAATGAGGAAACACTTTAAAAAAACTTCCTCAAAATGTATGTTTAGAAATTAACTGTTTTACCATGCCAACTCTTCCTATTCGTGTTTCTCTTTCATTTTTAATTTTGTGCCTTCTGCATTAAGCCATATATAGTTGAAACAGCTTTCACATTCCTGTACATCATAGGACCAACCTCTCTCCTACCTCAAAGCCCTCTTCGAAACACATCCTCTATTTATTCTTTGAAAATTAATCTCTTTTTGCAATCTGCAATCTCATTTTGTACATGATTATTTTGTATTTACATTATATGCAAGTTAGATCATAAAACTTATGGGCAGGGACCACAGTCTCCTTAACATTATAAAGCACTGTGCAAATTACATACATTACATAAATAATGTATATGAAGTAGAAGTATTTACATCTTTGAAATTACTAATGGATTATTTTTAGAAACTGCAGAAAAGACTTAAAGAATGTCAAGAGATCACAGAGATGCAATTTTGTGAAGCAGATTTTGTGAAGGCTATTCCTGCAATAATACAGTTTTGCAATATTTTTTTTCACATGCGGATTAGGGTGTGCAGGGGAGAAGGGAAGTTTTTCTGAAGGTAAATGAAATAGAAAAAATGGTCTGTCCTCTCAGAACTTATAAAAGCATGGAGGCCATAATGAGCTAATAATAATGTGAAACGGCACATAAATGCTTCATTTTACTCAGTAAAATGCGAGATGCTTCAAAACACTGAGCTGCTTTATATATCTTTTTTTAAAGCATTTTCCCAGCACAAACTGCTCAGAAAAATGTTTTAAACAGGACACCAGACACACTTAGATTATGTTCTTTGTCCAAACGCGTTTTATACTATAACTTCTAATGGTTGTTTTGATTTTATAATTTTTGGTAAGGTAGCCTAGCAGAATGGGATAACTAATAAATATTGTTTAGAGGTGCACTGCTATAATCGGTTGCATATTGGAAAATTAACATTATCGGCCAACAGTTTTGGCTTGTGTAGCCAATAATTCACCGATAAATTCCATGTGCGTGTGACAGCCAGGACTGCAGCCAGACAACTTGGAAAGCAGTGTCCTGTCGGTAAATCTGAGGGAGGGGGGAGGCAGCGTGGGGGAAGAATCGAGGCTTCCCCCCAAGGTGGGGGAGGGAGCGGGGCAAGGGCAGGTACTGCCCAGCCAGGGTGGTGAATGCAATCCTGGGGCTAGGAACAGGATGGAGCTACAGGCAGCTTGTCTGTGGAGCATGGGGGACGGTGGGAAAGGGGGTGGTTCCCTGCCACTGCATGTACTCCCAGGGGAGGCATGGGGGGGATGTGCCCCCTGGATTTGTGTATGAGGCGCAGGCGGGCTTCCAGCTGTGGTGGCACTGGGAGGGGTGACTATGGGCAGGCTATGGGGACTTTCTGGGTAGCTTTAGGCCCCCAGGTCCTGCCCTAGTGCCACCCCTGCTGAGGGCACTCCACTCTGCTGCCTTTCTCTTGGGAGCCCATGTGGGAAAGGCAGCAGAACAATGCTCTGAGCAGAGGTGGCACTAGGGGGTGTTTGGGGGGGCTATAGCCACCCCAAAATTCCCTGTAGCCGCCTGTCCCAGTGTTGCCACTGCCCACCCCATGCAGTTGAGCCTGCCCTGCCCCCATCCGCCCCAAGCCCAGCCCAGCTCCCCGCTAGGAAGAGGCTGGTGAAGCACCTGTCCCCAAACCCACAGTAGGTAGCCGGCCTTAATCTCCTGCACAATTCTTTTTTTTGGGGGGGGGGGGGAAGAGGGGGAGCACATGTCCCCTCATGCCTCCTCCAGGGGTGAGTACAGTGGTGAGGATCTGCTTCTTCCTCACACCCCCCCAGATAAGCCACCCTGACTCCATCCCACTTCTGCCCCAGGGTCACATTCACAGTCCTGGCTGGGTAATGCCATAGGGGCATCGATCTTCTCCTCCTACTCTCCTTCCCTCCCCCATGCCCCTTCTCCCTCACACATTTATCAGCAGGATGCTGCCCAGCTGCACTCCTATAAATCAGCTATCAGACCAGTATCAGCTGATATGGCTGGTTAACAAATCAGCTATGGGTATCAGCCAAGGAAATATTTATCAGTGCATCCCAATATTGTTTCTTGTCTAGAATACCCAAGAAAAAAAATCTCTATGTCACTCCAGCAGAAAACATAAATATTGGCCTGTCTGTTTAATAAGGACTTCTCAACACTACAAAGAGAGACTAAAAGAAACAAAAGCATTTTTCTTCAGGACTTATTTTCTCAGATGATTCTTGCAGCATAATTCTTATGGCAGCATAATTTTTGCATCCTGCCATAACACACTTGTATACAAAAAATGAAACACTATTACAATCACAGCATTTTACCACATCTCTTTTTCCATTCAAAAGTAGTACATTAAAAAGATACTAAAATTCAGGGTTTAAAAAGGGAACGTCAATCCTAAAAAAATTATTTATCACAATATTTCTTAATCTACTATGAAGAACTAAAGAGCAGAGTGCACTTAAAAGCATCCTATATTTTTAGGGAAACAATGAAGAAATTGAATTCTAAGATCAAATGGAATCTAGCATTACATCCTCTTGAGTAATTTTGAAACTGTACCTGTCAATGGCTTGTAGATCATTGGCTGGGTTCCATGTTGGATCAAACAATATAACAACATTGGCTCCAACAAAATTGAGACCCAGACCTCCGGCCCTGGGAAAAAAAAAATCCTAAGTAATCCAGCAAGAAAAGGAGTGAGATAGCAACAACTTCTTTTCAATTCAAATAGAATGATTCCTAACTTTCTATTTATTTAAGCAAAATTGTTTTGCATACTTACATAAAATATGCATCTTTCTGAATATGTTTCCCCATCCCAAATTAGCATGTCCCAGTTATCCACAAAGCTAAGCTGCCCAGAGTTCCACACTTCTGGAAAGGGCACCCATGCTGAACAGACCTGAGGGGAGGTTCCAGACAAACTACAACCAAAACCAAAGTCCTCCACGGTGGCTCAGGCAGAGAAAGATGTCAGGATCTCAGCAGCTGGAAAGATGGAAGAAGGCTGCACCAAGATGAAGGTCTCCTGCCATCTAGGTATCTCCCTTGCCACGGGGCTTACATCTCTACCTTGTAAAGATCGTGTGGTCACTGTTTCCATGCACCAGCTTCCTCACAGTAAACAAAGTAATGCATAGGATTCTACAACATAAAACAACACGCTCTCCTGTACCAACTTCCAAAAGCCCTGCAGCAATGGGTGAGTGGTGACAGATACAGAACTACTGAATCTGGCAGTCTTGAGCCATGAATCTAAATGCATGTGGCAGCAGCCTGATGGTCATCTTGCACATGGGTTGAGACAGGGGTGCAATTTGGCAGTTGCTACTGTGACTGAGCAGTCCTATTCAGCATCCCCTCTGCTCACCCCACATGGGGAAAGGGCTAGAAAACGTGCACTAAAGCTAAACTGCCTTATCTGCTCCTGGCTGGATAATTGTGTCCAGAGGGTTCAACTCTGAGGTTGAAAACATCACATGACAATGATTTTCACAACACAGATTATTTGCAACTTGATGGATAACCAAGACAACAAACAATTAGAAAGAAAAACTGCCATTGTCTCCAGGTAATTAGTGAGATACGATATCAACATTGCCACTCTGAGTGAGACAAGATGACTAGATGAGGGTCAGCTTCTAGAAGTAGAAACAAGCCCAGGACAACAGCATCCATGGTGTCAGCTTCACTATCAAGAATCAGCTCATCAGTCAACTTACAGAGCTCCCTGTGGGTATTAACAAATGCCTCAGCCCAGTGGTTCTCAACCTATTTGCTTTGGTGGGCCACACTTGCATCTCTCGATGTGTTACATGGGCCACACCCACACAACTTACTTTCTGTGCATTCATTTAACTGGATGTCATGTGGGCCGCAGCAGTGTGCTAATTGGGCTGCATGTGGCCCCCAGGCCGCAGGCCATAGATTGAGAACCGCTGCCTTAGTCCCTCTGTCTTAAGCTGAGCAACAACCAATACAATACCATCATTAGTGCATATGCCCCAATGCTTGATGCTGACGCTTATGTCAAAGAACAGTTCTACTCCAGTCTTGACCATATACTAACACCCCCAATTAGGACAAGATCATTCTCCTTGGTGACTTCAGTGCCAAAGTCAGATGTGACCTTGAATTCTAGAGTGGCACCATTGGGAAGGAAGGAGTAAGGAAAGTCAACTCCAGTGGCATCCTCCTTCTGAGCAAATGCATGGAACAGGATCTTGTCATCACAAATACCACCTTCACACAGTAACAAATACAAGACCACACAGGGACACCCTCACTCTAAGCACTGGCGCTTCCTCGACTATGTTACTGTTAGAGCCTGTGAACGAATGGATGTCTGTATCATGCAAGCTATGTGAGGAGCTGATGACTCCTGGACAGATCACCATCTTGTCAGATCCATTATGAACATCAAGCTTGCAGCAAAACACCAAAAGCAATGTGAAGGACTCTCAACACCAAATCTATTCAAGTCCCAAAGGTTTGTAATGATTTCCAACAGTCTCCATGGAAAGCTCTCAGCCTTGCCCACAAATGAAGGCAACATCGTGGAACTCTGGAAGGCTTAAAACTACCATTCATATGGCCTATGCTGAATCCACTGACTATACCGCCTGTCAACACCATGACTGATTTAACGAAAGCAATGCCAAGATCCAAGCCTTCCTTGACTAGAAGAGAAGGGCTCATTCTGCTTGAAAAGATGATACCTCATCTTAGCAGGAGGAGATGCATCAGGTCTTCAAACCTGAAGCTCAAAGGAGGATCCAGAAAATCAAAAAACAATGGTGGCAAAATAAAGCCAAAGAGATCCAGCTCTACGCTGACAAACATGACATGCATAACTTTTCCTAGGCAATTAAGGCCAACTATTTCCATTATCTGTCATTATCTGGCCTGCCTTCCTACAGTCCAACTTTCCTGCATTGCAGGATGGTGCAGAGATCCTCAAAGACAATAAATCTATCCAAGCTAGATGGAGAAAGCACTTTGAGGCATTCCTGAACTGTGAGTCAACTGTGATGGACACCACCACTGAATCCATCCCCCAACATCCTGAAAAGGAACTCCTTCCAACCCTTCTAGCCTTGAAGAAATCTGGTGTACCTTCAAAGAAATCAAGATCAACAAGCCTACTGGATCAGATGGCATACCCACTGAAATCTACAAGGCTGGTGGCAAGGCACTGTTACTGAGACTCCACAAATTTATTTTACACATTTGGAACAATAAAGAGATCCATGGGGACCTGAGGAATGCCAGAAGCATGACTATCTTTGAGAAAGGAGATAAGTCTGTTTGTGGGAACTATCAAGGTATCACCCTCCTTTCCACAGCAAGGAAAATTCTTGCTCACATCATCCTGAACCATCTTCTACCTCTTGCTGAGGAAGACCTTCTGGAATCTCAGTGTAGTTTCAGACCATCCCATAGGGCAACTGACATGATCTTTGTTGTCTGCCAGGTCCAAAAAAAAGTATCAGGAACAGCATCAGGACTTATATATGGCCTTCATTAATTTCATTAAGTCCTCTAATTCCATCAATCGCTAAGCCTTCTGGAAAGTACTGGCCAGATATGGATGTTCAGAAAAGTCCATCGTGGTCCTAAGGCTTCTCCCTGCACCCTTCCTGACTGACACTATGATCCCCTTCCCCTGCTTAATCTGCTGCTCTGCTTTCTGCTTCCTGCCCTGTGCTCCCTACACAATCTACTGCTGTTTTTTGCTCCCTGCATTAACTGCCCCTGCTGCCTGACCCCTCCCCAATCTGTTACATCACACATAGAGGATGCCTGTGCCACTTGAGTACTTTTGACCTTGACAAGCCAACTTCCCAGAGTTTTATAACCAGCCACTGCACCTTCAGCATAGTAAAAGTGCTACCTCTCTACTGCAGGGCTATCAAAGATATGGACTGCAGGCCAGATCTGGCCCACAGAGGCCTACCATCTGGTCTCCAGTAGACCTACAAGCAGTATAAGGGCACACTGGATGGCCCTGCATGCCACAGGGGCCCTGCTTTGGTTGCTCTGGGATCATGTTGCACGCTCTGGAGCATATCCTCTCCATGCGGGATCCAGCACACATCCAAGGAGCAGCCAGAGCAGGTACTGTATAGCCCCAGAGTAGCCAAAGTAGGCACCACATGCAGTGCAGCCCTGGAGTGACTGCCACATGCAAAGCCTGCTCCAAGATATGCACTGGATCCTGCATGGAGTGGACACATGCTGGAGCAGGCACTACAGCCCCAGAGTGGCCACTCCAGGACCATGTCACACATGGTGCTTACTCTGGCCACTCTGGGATGCACACTAGAACACCAGTATGTGGCAGGGACATACTGCAGCAGGTGCCACATGCAGTGTGGTCCTGAAGTGGCCAATCAAGGACATGCACCATATGCAGCACCTACTTCAGAACACGTGCTGGATCAGGCATACAGGGTCAGTGGTTGGGCCCAATCCAGCCACAGGCAACTCCCACACCACTCACCTGGCCCAGAAGGCCAGGTGACTTTGACACCCCTGATCTACTGCATTCTTGTCATAATCATAGAGTGAGTGAAGATTTGGTCCTCAGCACTCACTATCTCAACATATATTCACTTAACTGCCCCTTCCCCTGTTGCTTCACTTCACTTCACTTACGACTATTTATACAGAGCAGTGGTGCTCAACCTCTAGCCTGTGGAATAATGTCATTTGGACCACGCAGCTCCCCATTGCTTCAGAAATTTGGGGTTGGGGCAGTGGTGGCAGAATTAATTGATGTTCCCTGCTGCCAGATTTCAGACCTATGAAGAGTCCTGTGGGCTGAATAACATAAACCTACCCTCATATACAGGGTTGCTTCACAGTCTAGTTCCACGTATGTAGTCAGGCCACTGCGCAGTAACATCCAGGCATGCTAGACTGGACCAGTGCACAGCCACTTTCTGGTGCAGAGTGGGGCTGGCATGTAGCCACAGAGGCATAGTCAGGATCGGGCTGTTGCATGGCCAGATCCAGCACATGGGCTGGGCTGGCAAATGGAGTTGCATCCACAGACAGATCCCCCTGCACTGAGCCTACGGGGGATCCAACCTGCTGACTAACCCTGTGCCAGTCATTCAACCCAAGGGAATGGAAGGTTGGGCACCACTGTACTGGAGTGCTAGCACTCTAGCCCTGACACAGCTAGACTGCTTTTGAAAGCTGTAATTTTATGTAAAGGGAGCTTACACCAAATATTTCCTTAATCATGTGCGATGAGTTTTAAGAGTAAATACACGACTTCTACCAAAACTGCATACAGTTTAAAAGGCATGTGAAAGCTATTCTTAGTGAATGTACAGCTATCAGAAGCATTTTTGGCAATACAAAAAAGTATTAGTGTAGCAGGGCTCTTTTTGAGAAAATAATTGCAAGAGGGCTAAGTTAAGTACAGAAAGGAAATGACTAATAAGAAAAAAAACCCCAACTACTTGTTCATGATGCTGTCCTTTAAATGAATATGAATGTTTGTGAGAGGATGGAGTTGCAAGGTTTGGTGTAAGGAAGTCCTATTTACTCAATTCCAAGATGAGCCCCCCTCCACAACATGGGGAGGGAAAAAAACCCTGATCTTGGAATTGAGTATGAAGTGGTGGGGTGGTAGGGTGGCAGTCCACTGCTGCAGCTCTCACTCCAGCCCCAACCCCCACCCCCACCACCAATATCCCCCTACAACATTCTTGGCAGCCTGGGGCCCTGCCCCTTCCTCAGCTGCTTTCCCTTGCTCTGGAGCTAATAGGCTCCATCCTTATTCCAACATGTACTTGATCTTCCCCAGCCCAGCCCAGGAGTACCAGCAATATCAGGAACCTGCAGGGGGTGACAGGAGAAAGTGGGAGTGGAGAGGATGGGGGCTGTAGAGGGGGACAGGCACAGGGGCAGCAAGTGATGAAGGGGCATCAGGCAGCAGGGGACAAGATGTCAGAGGTTAAATCTGCTTGACGTCACCCCACCTCCCTACTGTCCTGTCCATCCGCCATTGCTTTCCCCACTGCACCAGCTGGGGAAGAATTAAATTGAAGATGACCCCCTACTAATTAGATTCTATACATGGAAAATTATACATTAAAAATTTTTCATGTATAGCATCTATTATTAGGGGATCGTCTAAAATTCATGGTCATCTTGGATTTGGGTAAATATGTACTTTTATAAACGGGACTTGGGGGAGTGGGAAATGAATTAACGGCACCTTCCAGAAAACATTTACGTGGCTCCAAAATGCTGTTTAGGCAAGACGGACCTCAATCTGGCAAAAACTTTAAGCATACAGTAGACTCCCGATTTACGCGAGTATTGCATTCCAGGGGAATTTCGTGTACGTTGAATTCATGCAAGTCAGGACAACTTTCCCCATAGGAAATAATAGAATAGTGAGGGCTTGCATACCCCAGACATACTGTAGTCATAGTTTTTTTCCCCCTTTTATTGGCGGAATCTTCTTTAGGAGGCATGTCTAGCATCCCACCTATGCTCCTTGAGGTGCTGCTACCACAATGGCAGCACAGCTCCACTTGATTCCCCCTGCAAATCTTGTGAGGCGTTCATGTATATATGCGAATCTTGCGAGCGTTTGCATATGTACGTGAATGGCGCACCTCAAGGGGCATTTTCCAGTCTGGACCCTAATAAAAAAATCGTGTAAACACGCTTAAGTCGGAATTGCGTGAATCAGGGGTCTGCTGTATGCTTAACTTGAAACAATGAAGTCAGCAAAATTACTCTATTGCTTAAAATCCGGTATGTGCTTAAATTTACTTTACTGGACTATAGCCAAATTGAGAACAAACAAACATTGCTAAGTTGCAGGAATTGCAATTCCTGGAAATCTTTTTGGCACAGGTTTAGCCACAATCCTCCAAATACCTCCACAAAACGATGAAAGTTTCTGGGTAAGCGTCTGCAAGCAAATTACTATTATTCAGCGTACATTAAAATAACACTTGAGAGATTGTTGTAGGTGGGCTTTGACTTTAAACATAACATTTTCTCACTGAGATATCCCAAAGCTGGAGAAGTTTATTCAGTTTATTTAAAAAGCTGCATCTCTTGAATGGTTTACTTTGGATTCTCTTAAGCTAGTTTAAACATGGTGAGAAAAGGTAGAATTACAGGGAAGTGAATGAACGGAGAGGGGGGAAAAAAGGGCATGGCAGGGCCCCACCACCTTCTGGTCTTCATGGAATCCTTCTCAGTGTAAATAAAGTTGTGGCCTTTTCCTTCCAGCTGTGGTGTGGTGTTGGGTTAATTAAATCTGGAAAGGGAAAGGATGTGAGAACCTGCCAATGTTAACGGAGGTTTCTGGAGGATGAGCATTGTGGAAGTTTGAAATATTGAATAAAAATCTTTTTTTTTTTTTTTTTTTTTTTTTTTAAGAATATTCTACTGTATTTTGGAATTTTGGTACATTTCTTATTAGAGAGGATGGAATTCAGTTTTCGCTCTTTACCAAACCCTACAGTCAGACCAAAACATAATTCAACATTTTTCCACGTGGTTTCTGAGAAAAAAATCCAAATATTTGAACTTGAAATACACCTCAGATTTAGTTAGTAAAAATAACACTGATTGAATAGGAGAATAAACCAAACATGATACTTGCATTGAAAAAGTAAAACTCTATAAAGCATTATAAAATTATTGGGTATGCTACCATATTTCAGGTGTACTGAGGTAAAAAAACAAGGCCCTTAATGGCTCCTCTGTAAAAGAGGTGAACTGTGAAATCAGTTTATGTAATGCCAACTAAAATGTTATTTTATATTAATTACTGTGTTATTTTAAGCAGTTAACATGCAAGTCCTACTAAACTGGTAGAGAACGAGTATGCTTCTAATGTCTTAGTCCTACATTCTCTGCTATTAAAGGATTTTACAACTTTTTATTTTATTTTATTTTTTAAAATCAACCAATATTTTCAGGAGCTCATGGAAATAAAGGGCTGCACACTGGATCAGACCAATACTTTTGTAATGTGCCTGACCGCTTAATACCATGATCTTTAGAATCATAATGTGTCTGTAAGGAAGTTTCTATGCACAGATGGCTGTGGCGATCCTAAGTTACACAAGATCTTGCAGAATTTCAAAGTAACAGAGCAGGTTCAAGGGAAGTGCATGCATCAGTGCTGTCCAACTGGCAGCCTGCAGGCCACAAGTCAGCTCAGGAAGTTAATCTGCAGTCCATCCTGTCACCACTCCTCCACCTCTGCAGTGGCTTCTACTGTTGTCTCCAGGCTCCCACTCCCTCCTCCTGTTTTAACTACATGCCCCCACCCCTGGAGGCAGGGTAGGGTGGGGCAGCACTGTGTGCAGGGCTGAGGGAGTCTGTGGCCAAAGAACCCCATGCAGTGTACCAGCATGGTATAGCAGGAGAGCAGGCATACCCATCGCACAGTGCAGGGGGAGAACAAAGGCAGGGTGCGCAGAGTGCAAGGATGCTGGCACAATGCAGCATGTGGTGGGGGAACTTGCTGTGTAGCTTGATGGACATATGGCATGGCATGGGTTCATGGAGATAGTAGGGAGATACTTGGTAGCATGCATCGTGTGGCATGGCACATATGTGGTAGTGTGTCGCTGGGGGATTTAGCCCCTGGCCACTCAGAAGTTGGAAAGCCCTGGCATGTACAATTACAGCACATATTCTATAAGCCAAATTGATTTGAGCAAATCCCATTACTTTAAGGGCAAAACATCAGTATTTTCTTTCTTTCTTCCCTATCAGTTTCCCTTAGATTTTTATGGTAATATCTTTTACTGAATGAATGAGAAAGAACCGTACCAATGGAGTTACAAACTCTGAATGTTTTACCATCTGAATCTGTAATTCCAGCAAATCACAGCTTTGCTCTTCATAAGATTGATAAGTTGCCATAGTTTTAAGTTTTCTAAGCATGGCAAACCATGTCTATAGCATTAAAAGCTCTTCCAGCACTGTCAGCACAGTTTTACTGTGCCATAAAACAGATATTTGACAAAAGGTTGAGATGTTCCAACAGACAGGTTACAGCTATTATGAGTATGTCTACAAGGCACAATACAGAGTCAAGGTATCAGCTCAAGTACCAGAAGTAATATAATCACACTGGGTGCAAACACATCTACTAACTTTCTGACAGTTAAGCCAACTTAATTTTTTTAAGTCGACTTAACTGTCAGAATGTGCACACATACGCAGAGTCAACTTAAATGCAGCACAAGATAATACACTTCCAAGGTATATTATCATGGGTCGCATTAGTCTATGACAGGGGTAGGCAATTATTTCAGCTGGAGGGGCGCTTAATGAGTTTTGGTGAGCTGTTGAGGGCCGCAAGGGTAGCCCTGCCCCTTGACAGGTGCTCCACTCCCTGGTTGCCATCTTGGGATCCAAAGTCCCGCCCCTAACCCCTGACCTTGCCACCTGCAGTCCCTCCCCTTGCTCCAGAAGTACACCTTTGGGGGAGTTGCCATCTTGAAACTGGAAAAAAAAAAAAAATCATATACAAAAAAGTCAAACTTGGGCTATAATTTATTTAATTTTATTTTTAAAAATATTTTTGTCCTGATTTATGTGCGTTTGCATACTGTATCTAGAGCTGATTGCATAATAGTTCAAAATACAGTCTTGTATATTGTGTGTGTTGGGTATGGCTACGGTGGGGGCGGTGGGTGTGAAAGGGTGAGGGTTATATGGTTGGGGTGGTGGGGTGGGAGGGTGTGTGTGTACGTGGTGGGGGGGGAATCCTCAGCGTCCCTGGAGTGAGCAAGTCCCTAAAGCTGCAAGTGATGGCAGGGGGCAGAGCCAGCTCCACCTGGCCCCATAACACCCAGCTCCTGCCCAAGTCCCTGGCTGCACATGTTGGCAACTTGTGGGGCCAGCCCCACAGCACTTCTGCCCAAGTCCCTGGCCGGGTGTGGTGGCAGTGTGCAGGGCCAGAGCACAGCTCCTGCACTCCCACTTCAGTCCCCGGCTGCAAATGGTGGCAGTGTGCGAGGCCTGCCCCACCAGGTCCCATAGTTCACAGCTCCTATGCTGCTGCAGTGTGCAGGGCCAGCCCAGCCTGGCCCCATAGTGCAACAGCTCCCCACACTCCTGCCACCTTTCTGCCAGCAGGAGCCCCTGTCCCAGCCCAGTGTGGCTTTTACCTGCATTTCTAGGTGTGCAGGCAGAGAGGGCTGGATAAAGCCACAGGGTCACAAGCAAAAGCCCCTGCCAGGCAGTGGCTTCTTGTCTCTAGCACCCCCTACCTCGGGCTGGGGCAGATCAGGGCATGACAGGGTAGGAGGGTGGCTGCTTAGCAACCAGAGCCACAGCCCAAGGTCAGGGCTTACAGAGGGGCCCTGCAGGCTGGATAAAATTGCCTGGCAGGCTGGGTTTGGCCCGCAGGTTGCATTTTGCCCAACCCTGGTCTAAGACTTAAAATGCATGCTGATGGCTGTCATGTGGCTTAACTTGAATCAACTTACATAAGTCAATTTAGTTAAGTTGCCTTATTTTAAATGAACTTAGACATGTGTACACACTCATTGTTGCAGCATTCTGCACAAGCTAAAAATCAGCCTCACTGAAAAAGCAGGGAGACATCAAATTGATCAGCACACTGTCCTACCATCGCTGTCCTACTTTTGGTTTCTGAGCTAGTTAAGGTATCTCTCCAGAGCAGCATGTTCTGCCATATAGGCCTATCCTTTTTGTGACTTCAGCCACACAAACGTCTTCAGCCACATATACTGTGAAAGCCTTCATTTACAGAAAGTGGATTCAGTAAATTTACAGTTTCCAGGGATCATCCCTGACAGTCTTGTGAAAGTCACGTTATCAACATGATTGTGTTCTAAAATAAATGTAAAAAGTTATAAGATCAGGTAGTTCTTAGTTTCCATATACAATTCTATTAGATGAAAAACTTATTTAAAAATTCCCATTTTTTTCAAAAAAAATCTTATAGACATTATGTTTCTAAAAATATTCATCTAAAGACAATGCAGAAAAAAATTCAAAACAGAAAGTACCTATTTCCCCACAACATAAGAGAAGCTTACAAATCTAATAACAAGTTATTATTGTTTGCTTTTAATTCCTTAATTTTATAGGCTGTTACTTCTTGTTTAAAGTTGTACATAGACTGTCACAGTGGAATAAAATAACCAAATTAAAATTGCTCTACCAAGAGGCCATCCACTGCTAAATGCGTTTTTGCAGCCAAAGGAAAGTACGAGCAGATTTAATGGAAATTAATGTTTCACTCCTTGAATGGTGGGACTTTGAAGAGACATGCAAGTTGACTGTATAGAGCAATACGCTAAACAAACAAACAAACAAACACCAAAATCGGCAAGAAACTATGAACAGAAGAATACTGACCCAATTCTGTCAACTTACTATGTGCTTAGAAATAAAGAAAGTACTGAAAAGTTTCATCAGATGGATGACTGCACAAAGGATTTTGGTGTAATGTGCCCGGAGTCTGATTTAGAATCTCTTAAAGAATAGGACTGAAAGACAGCACCTTTACATTTCCAAAAGATTACAAAAGACTATTTTAGCTTCCTCTATTGCTTTGTTTCTGTTTGCTTGACATATTCATTTTTATACGGTAGGTACATTTTTAAATACTGTAGAATGCTGTATTTGTTTCTTAGGCACATATATTAGTCTGCTTATTATTGCATTGTATATGCTGGGGTTTTTTAACCAGTGAAATAAGAAACCGTAAATATATCCGAACCTAAAGAGACTCAGTGATTGAAGGGGTTGGACTAAAGCAATACTGTTAGGCACTGCCTGCTCACCACTGGCCCTTTTGAGAACCTTAAGAGAGAGGCAACTGTTGATAAAAAATTCATGTAAATCCTGTCTTATGAAATAGATTCTATTTCTGCTTAAGAAGCAATGAGGATGAAGTAAAACTTAAAAGTATACAAGACAAATATGCCTGATAAAATATTATAAATAGAAAGCCTTTTGTAACAGTGCAGACACTAACTCTTAGGTTAACTACTGTAGCAGTTTGTTGCCATATTTATTTTCTGTTTATCTACAAGGGCCAAAACCTGCTAATCTTTCTTTTAAGAAGTCTCACCAAAGCTGGCAGCCAGATTCTTCAATTCCTGTTGGTTATACTCAGCAAGCGTGTCACTAGCTATTGGATTCTCTCTACTCATATCCCAGTCCAGATGCACTTCAGAGCAGCATGAAGGCAGTTCAAATACATGCTAGCCGGCAACAGTCTCCAAGGAACTGGCTGACCAGAGCTGTCTGACAAAGAGAACTTATGATGGCATGGGGTCTTCCCCTTCTTGCTCCCAACACTCATGCTGTGTCAGAAAGTGAGGAAAAGATAATATTGGCAACAGTTATACTGGCTGCGTACTATATGGAGTCTTGTCCCAGCCAAAGAGATAGGGTTAGTCTCTGCTCCTCTTCCATCACTGCCTGGCAGCAGTAGCTAGCCAAGGTAAGAGATAAAGGCTGCGTAACTAAGACAGAAAGCCAAGAATGGTTAGTTTACTATTTTCATTATTTTTGGCTCAGTACCTACATCACACTGACCTATTCCAATGAGCTCACTATTGACCATAAATTAAATGCGTCAACTTTTCTGGTATACAACTTAATGAAAAAAAGGTTTGCAAGACAGCTATAACTTGTTAGAGGTAAGTACTTTAAAGGGGTCATATTTCAATGAAGTTGGCTCATAAATTGCGCAGATATAAAAGGTGGATTTTTTTTTCCCCTATAGTAAACGTATATTCAACAAGCTACACCCAAAAAAATTCCCATACAATTGCAGGTTTCGCACAAACAATTATTTCTGAAAGTTTGCCTTTGGGTCTATAGCAGAACAGAAAAATAATTTAGTGTGCCACTAGATTACATCAGCAACTGTTTATCAATTTTCACTGTTTTGGCTAGATCGGGATTTAAAATTAACACTCACCAGTTTCAGATCTCAGTGATCCTATAGAAGAAAAGAGTGGAGTACTGTGTATAAAAAAAAGCACTACAAGAGTAAGAGCCCTAAACTTAGCTGTATATAGCTGATGACTAATGTAAAAGCTGACTGTAATGCCATCACTCCTCTAAAAAAGAAAAAAGAAACAAGAAAAGCAAAACTTTACTTTTTTTCTAAATATCTAGTAAGGCCAGACACAAAATAAAGATGAAATTTTCTTACATTGTAGAGACAAGGCAAATATTAATATCTTGCATGCTGTTGAACTCTCTTACTATCTTAACCCGGTCCTCCGATTTTGTATTTCCATCAAGTCTTCGGTAATCTAGCCCCGATGCCATACAGTATCGCTCCAGCACATCTAGCAACTGATAAAGAGATGGGAAAATCAGACTATTATTAGTACCTTCTAAAATAAATATAAAAAACAACTTTAAGAATCAGATTTCCTGAATATAACTTAAAGTAATCCATCGACCAATAATTATGAGAATGAGCATTTGTTCTACCTTTCTTCTGTATTGTCAGAGGAATTGTGTTATATTGGTCCATATAAATGTGACTTCTCTATGTTTTACTTAAAGCAACAAAACCATTAAAGATCTTGAACTGTCATTTACATTATTTTTTTAAAATAGAGACATTTTATCGAGGTAAACTAAACATTTAGTTAGATAATCCTGCATTCTGATAGTTCTAATTCTGATAGTTTGCATCATTTTACAAAGCACATCACTCCCAAGAATATGGCATATGGGGCTTATCTTTGTGTGTTGCACCTAACATGACTCCTATAAGTACACACACATACATACCCCTCCTTCCCAATCCCACTCCGAAGCTTCCCCTCCTCTTCTCTCCCTTAGCACAAATTAAACAATGCTTTCTACTCAAGCTACTTGGCACATCAGGGGTCATGGGTTGAAGCTCTAACGCCACTGATTTTCAGACTAGTGAAGTGGAAGTCACTCAACTATACTCTGCGCTAATACAAACACCCTACTTCAATGTCATTTTGCAGTGCACTGGTTCTTACTCATACTATGCTAACTGACATGGTGTTAACTCAACCATAGATAGTCCAACAGGGTAATGTAGTGAAAAAAGTCCCAAGGAACAAAGAACACTACAATTGTTTTGTCCTTTCCACCAGCCTTGAGATAACATAAGGTTACAACATGTTTTCTTTACTGCTGCACACTGTCCTTATCAACACCATTTCCCATACTATATGTGAGAAAGAAAATGTGGCTGACAGCTGTTGATGTCTCTAGAGTTTAGGCCTCAGGACTTATTGCTGAGGTCAATTATGATGTGAATCATATGGAGCTCACCTTGGTTGAAAAGGAGAAGAGAAGAACTTTATCCCTGTTTTTTCTGAAATGATTTAAAAGCTGCTGAAGGACCTGGAAATGAACCACAGAGCAGCAATGAACTGACTTCATCCAAAATAACCTCATACATACTTATCTTTTCAAACATTTGCCTTAAATACGGCTCAAACTACAACTTCATGTTGCTGGTAAGGGGAAAGGAGGCATTCCAAAGCAAATATAGTAATGACTACAGTTATTCCTACCACCATCGTACATATGACTGCAGTAAAGAAGATCCTAAAATACACACAGAGGCACAGCTTTCAATAAGTTTTTTCTCTGATCGCATTATGAAAAGGTACTACCAAAAGTTAAGTTCTGAAGGAACTATTTGTTTTTTTTCTAGTTGCCCTTCAATTGATATGGTAGGCTACAAAACTGTACTATACACCACCTACCCACTGTACTAGTTTTTATATTTATTTTTAATTAGTGAGCACACACTCTGAAAAAGAGCTAACCTCATTTAAGTCTGCTGCACTACATCTGAGTTCAGAATTTCTTGGAACGTGTCTTCTTAAAATAATCAGAGAGATGTAGGCCCCTCCCTGCTTCCACTCTTCTATTGCTCTGTTTACAGTAGGCGCTGGCTTCCCAGACTCTGCACAGACCTTGAAATGCCAATAATCCGCCCACACACAATGTTCTTCTAGTGGGGAAGCAAATAATCCAGGGCCTTGTGTATAATAGTGATACTGTTATTTTCAAAAGAAGCATGTCCACATCTGGCAATGGCAGTTCCAGAGTACCGTGCAGAAGCAATACACAAAGGGGAAAAGAAGAATTTTCTGCACCATGTCTGTAGTTTTCTCCCACTGGGCAATAAATATTTAAACGATTTTATTTATTCAGCGATAAATACTTAAACCGGTAACCTACACAGATTTCACTAAAAGGCCAACCAATCTTTGACATTCAAAATAATAGAGGGATGTTTGTATTAATTTTACCGTTCCGGATAAAATCTTGAATACAAAATAGTAACACCATCCCAGTCAAAACCTTTTCTGTCCTGAATTCAATTCAACTGCACAGTGAAAAGAAAAGCAAAGAATCAGATAAATTTGAATCATTTCAGCATGAAACTATAATTTACAAGTTGTAAAATGGATGAAAGAGGATTTGTTTTACTGGAGAAAAGGGATTTATCTTGTATTGGATGTCCTACATTTGCATTTCATAACCGCATCAAGAAAAAGGAAAGAAAAAAAACAGTCCTGCTCTTAAACAACAAAAGGAGTTTCACTCCTGTATTATCATCATAACTGAAGCAATAAATATGGCAAAAATAATCCCCCATTGGAAATTCCACAAACAAATCTACCCTGTTTGCTTAAATAAAATGGATCAATGTCATGTCCACTGGGATTTTAGGCATTCTGGAATAAAAACAGGGACTGTGACAAACCAAGGAAAGTAATGAATGGTTTTGTGCTAGAGAAATAAATTGTACATTCCCGTATTATCCTACAGGTAGGTTATTTGAGAGCTGGGGGGAAGGGAACTATAAAATACAGGCAAAAATATTTAAGAGAAAACATAATGTTACAATTAAAATAAGATTTCTCAGTATGGCATGCATGGATTTAAATTCACAATTCCCATCAGCATTATCAGAAGTTACACAGTGGGATCCTGTACACCATGTTGAAAGTTTATACTGTGTTGAAATGTTACCTCTTAGATTTAATCTAAAACTGTATATTTCTGTATGGCTCTCCATTCTGTCTTCAAAACTTCAGTTTCTTCCCATATATATGTCCTCACCCCAAACCAGAAAGGGTTTTTATTTTTATTTACATGGTACTCCCTCAGATATACTCATTTTATTACTAAAATGAGACACCAGCAAAATAAATGTCTCAATCTGACACCTATTCCCATGAGATTACTCAAATTTAAAACTGGAAATATTACATAGGCAATTTCAAAAGCTACATTTTATTTCAAACTCTGGGATTTTTAATGTGTTTTAAAATTTAGAAATTAGTCAGAATTTGAGGGAAACAGAAGGAGAAACCAGGCTAGGTAAGATGTTGCCCCATATGATGGTCCATGTATGCTCAGAATAGGTTATCTGCAAGCTTTGCTTTTTCAAGGTAATGAAGTCAACTTTCCTCACACTTTACCTGTCATACCTCAACAACTAAGTGGAACTGATTTCAACACTACAGCACATAGGTTGTGCACTAATTCTAAGAAGTTCGACTACACCAAATTTAAACAAACACTTTTGTAGAGATAATCAGCCACATTATTCTGAAGTTAGGCAGGAGGCAATTAGGGTGGTACCTTACAGAGCAGACTAATTTATTTACAAAGGCATGAGATTTTGTAGGCTACAGCCTACTGCAACAGATAGTAAAACATACTTTTGTTTATGCCTACTGATAAAACAGTTTTATCCAGTGATATTTGTTTTGTGATGGAGGGTCTAGGCAAGACCTTCTAAACAAAGTTCTCTCTTTAATGGGCCTGGAACTGGAGAGATGACTCAGTCTTCCTTTTTGCATGTAGGTCACTGTCTACTTTAGAAAAGCAGAGGAGTAAGACCTCTGACAGGCTGTATCCAAAGAATGAAGGACCATGGCAGTAGTCACTTTTCCAACCTTTGACTATACTACCAAACATAATGTAATAACAATAGTAAAAGCAGAAAGGATGAGTTACAAAATCTACAGCTTGTGAAGTGACTGTGAATGTTTATATAAACTTCCATGTTTCAAGGGTGTACTTGGTAGCTGTGTTTGTCTGACACAAGAAGACATACAAAGAACTAGAACTCTTAGTTCTTAGTAGCCATGTTGGTCTGAGACAAGAACACATACAAAAATGACATGCAAAAGGAACAGCCTTCCATCTTCAGCTCCCTCTGTGCAAAAATGAAGTTTATTTCCTACCTGTGGGGCCTTTTTACCATCTCGTACCATCTATACTTTTCCCAGAGCATGATGAAGGGACTTTGATCCTGAAAGCTTGCAGAAAAGGACAATTTTCTTGTAATTTCCCAGTTGGTCTAATAAAAAGGTATCATTATGGAACAAACAGTTCTAGTGTTTTGTATAAATAGACTTCCCACATTAAGTGGAAGGAGGGCAAATAAACCTCTGGCAGTGAAAGAACTGTAAGTCTAAGCAAATGTAGCACTGTTACTGGCATGAGACTCCTTAGGGGGCAAAAAGCTATGGCTCTGCTTCCCTGGGTCTTGGACCTATGCTTGGCTGGGGGGTTAAAGGTAGCAGAGCAGTTATATTCCCTCAGGTATCCAGGTTGTAGCCATATTGGTCTAGAGGAAAAAGCATAAAAGAGCTCATGGACAGAGGTGATCTTGTTTTAACAAAAATCTTGTTGGTCTAATAAAAGATATCACCTGTCCACGAGCCCTGGTTACATTCCCTCTGCATTCCTGTAAAACAAGAGGTTGGGTATTAGATATTCTGGCAGGGGATCATTTATAAAGTAATATGAACCCCACAATCTTCGCTGTTGCTGGATATCCAAGTATGTTAATTTCCTACACAGCAATCATTCATGGTAATATTTTTTTTTAACTGCTTTAAATAAGTTTAGTTGAACCAACTGTTTCGAATAGTGCTAATTAGGTCTTGCTCACCAAAGCAAAAGGTTCCCATATAGTGCATTTCAAAACTGTTTTTTACCTTTAACAAATGAAATCTAAAAAAAAAAAAGTATAGAAACTTCTGTTAAAAGATCAAGCAAGTCACTTCCACATCCTGTTACTACAAACAAAACTTTAATAGCTATATTTCTGCTTAGCTTTACAAAGCTTGGTTACATTTATTTCCCTGTAGATGTGTTAATTTTCCTTTTATTATTGATTTAAAGGTGTTTATAAAATGGCTTCAAAGGCTTAATTCTTGGTGTCTCCTCTCTGTGCGGTTTTGGGCAGAGTAAGACGCCTTTCCAAGAAGCCCGAGATATTCCGGATATATTTGCTCTCATAGTAAAAATGGATTATTAGTTTAGTTTTATAATTCTGTAGAGAATACAATATATACAGGGACATCAGAGAATATTTGGATTAGTGAGAAACTTCACAATATTATCTGAAACAACCTGGTCAAAGTACAATTAAATCTATTTGAAAATACTGTATATTTCACATCAGGGGAATTATTATGGTTCCATACTAGTACTCCCCAAACCTTAGTCCCTCCCTCACAGAAATGAAACAAATCTACTGTCAATACCAATTGCTGAAAATGCCTGTCAGGATATGCAGATAGTCTGCAACCTTAACCAAAGCCAGTTTCCCTTTTCCACTGGGATAGGGCAGCATTCCCCACACTGAGAAATGCTGTTCTACACAGAAATATAAAATACAAAATCTGAATTTCCTTAACACAAACAGCTGTTGTGTTACATTTAATCATAAATTTCATCCCATTGTTAATTAGGGGTGCACCGATAGAGATTTTTGCAGCCAATACCGATAGCTGATTTGTAAGGAGCTATACTAGCCAATACTGATCTGATTTCCGATACCCAGCCCAGCAGTGTGGAGAGCTGCCTCCAGCTGGTAAGTCTGGTGTGGTGGAAGGGGAGGGAAGGGGCATGGGGAGTTGGGCAGATCAAGGCCCCCGCAGTGAGGGAGGGTGTGGGGCTAGGGCAGGGGATGGGATAAGTGCTGCCCAGCCGAGGCAGGGCAGGCTCAGGATGGAGCTGCAACTTGTTCAGGGGTGTGGGGGGCAGCTCCCACCCCTGTGTGACACTCAACTGGGAGCTGCTGGTCAGGCAACTTGTCCAGCAATCACCTGCTGCTGCTCCCACCACTCATCGGGGGGGGCCTCCAGATTTGTGCTGGGCGGTCTGGGGCCAGGGCTGTGCCAAGCTCTTTCGGGCAGGGTGTGGGGGCTGCAGTCTCCCTCACTGCGGAGACCTTGATCTACCCCCCTGCCCCCAAGCCCCTTCCCTCCCCACTCCCCTTCTACCACAGACTTACCAGCTGGAGGCAGCTCTCCACAACTGTGGGGCTGTGCTCCTCACCACCTGTTATGTGCTGCAGCTGCACACATACATGGGCCATTTATCGGCCAAATTATCAGCCTGATATGGCCAATTTGCAATATAGTAAATTTTCATAGTAGGTAGGGTCGGAAGGGGCCTGAGCAGATCATCAAGTCTGACCCCCTGCCATGGGCAGGAAAGGATGCTGGGGTCAAATGACCCCGGCAAGGTGTCTATCTAGCCTCCTTTTAAAGACCCCCAGGGTAGGAGCGCACACCACTTCCTTTGGAAGTTGGTTCCAGATCCTAGCTGCCCTGACTGTGAAGTAGTGCCTTCTGATATCTAGCCTGAATCTACTCTGTCAACTTATGGCCGTTATTCCTCATTACTACCGGTAGTGGTCAGGGGAACAGGGCTTCTCCCATTGCTTGCTGGTCTTCCTTGGCCAGTTTATAAACGGCCACCAGGTACCCTCTCAGCCTTCTCTTGTGGAGGCTGAACAGGTTCAGGTCTTGTAGCGCCTGCCCTGCTGCCTCCTGATCATGCAAGTGGCCCTCCTCTGGACCCTCTCGCTGTTGTCCACATCCCTCCTGAAATGCAGTACCCAGACTGGATGCAGTACTCCAACTGCAGCCTGACCAACATCATATACAGGGGGAAGATCACCTCCTTGGACCTGCTTGTGATGCATCTGTGGATGCATGACAAGGTGTGGTTAGCCTTCCTGACTGCATCCCCACATTGGCGGCCCATGTTCATCTTGGAGTCTATAATGACTCCAAGATCCTTTTCTGCCTCTGTGCTGATGAGAAGGGAGTTTCCCCAGCCTGTAGGTAAAGAGTTTCTCCCTGTTCTTAACTCACCCCAGCTGGCACCTGAACTCAGATCTCCCACGTGGTAGACAGAAACTCTACCACACAGCCACCAGCAATGGTAATTTTCTTTATAATCAGTGCTGATCTGATGCTGAAACGATAGAGGTGCACAGATAGATTAGTAATTAAATATACTCTAAGGTTATATATAGCAACTATTATTTCAAATTGGTTGAAATGAAAACTATTTTTAGCAGTGATGTGTCAGACTGGTAACACCAGAAATAACCAGGCATTCACAGAGCTGTCATCAAAGCATATTTTAGCAGAACTGCCTTGTATGGTAACAACCAAACAAAAGAAGGCTTGTTCTACAAAAGTGGACAAGCAAAGCAAAAAGTAATACGAGATCACAGGTTCTCCTAGCTTTGTGCTTTTTTTCTTTAAATCAGCTGAAAAGGCTGGGGGGGGAGGGGGAGGAGGGGAAGAAAGGGGGAGAACTACCAAATTTCAGATGTCTGTTGTATTGTGTAAGGGTTGATGGCAGTTTTACTGAGAGTTCAGCTTATGGGTTTGTATAGGATGGTTTGGACAGGGGATGATCCTACCTCAGGCAGCGGGTCAGACTAGAATGACCTCTTGAGGTCCCTTCCAGCACCGCCTCTCTATGACTCTAAGGATAAGCTTGAATACTACAGACCTCATTCCTCATTTTAATTCACTATACACAATGACTACTCAGAATTATTAATTACACTTCCCTTTAGAATGTTCTCCATCTACAAATGCTCACCAAAAGCATCTGGGAATGTCTCCTTGCTAAAAAGGAGGCTTATACCCAATGGAAAGAAGGGGTCATCACCAGGGAGGACTATTCTGTAGTTGCTCGGGGATGTAGGGGGGTAGTTAGGAAGGCCAAGGCAGAGATGGAACTGGGACTAGCTTCCCAGATTAA
>NW_017728950.1:1610201-1690521 GCF_001723895.1 Crocodylus porosus | reverse complement strand
AAAAAAAAAAAAAAAAAAAAATCATATTTTTTGGCAGACGGATCTCTGCATTAAAATAATTCTGCCCAATTAGAAAAATCCACATCCTAAAACATGTAAAATGTTCACATTAAATAATATCCCAGAGGATTTCTTTTCCTTTTGATGATATTTGTAACACAGCTGGACCATCTCCAATTAAAATATTATAGGATCATCGGAAAGTAGGGTTTGAAGAGACCTCATGAGGTCATTTTCCCATCAAGGCAGGATCACTCCTGACTAAATCATCCTAGCCAAGTGCCCATCTAGCCTGCTCTCAATCACTTCCAGATTCCAAAACTTCTCTAGCAAGAGATAACTTCATGTAGGGATGCACCAATAAAGATTTTCTTGACCAATACTGATAGCTAATGATTAACCAACTATAATCAGCTGATGCCGATCTGATAACCGATATTCATTAACAGTTCAAGGCATTTTAAACTACTGACATAAATAAACCTTTTTCTTCATTTGTTTTGCATCACACACACCCCCCGCTCCTGCCTGCTCCAGCCCCCTGATTTGGTGCACTACTGTCTTCTCTGCTGCAGGCCCATGCACATTGCCCCTTTGTCCATCGTTCCTACCCGCAGCCCTGCTCCCTGCATATCCCGTGCTGCTGTTCCAAGTTGGCGGGAGGGACAGACCCCTGTGTGGACAGAGGCACCGGGCACCTCTGGGGTCCCAGAGCACGCTGCTGCCTCAGCGCCCATGGCCACCGGGAAGAAGCTACTTTTGCACAGGTGCCCAGTAGTGTGAAGTGTCCTTCGTGTGGCACCTTATCCTGCTCATGCACAGCCCAGTGTCTCCATGACAGCCCCTGCACTCAAGCCTATGCTGCGTGCACGGCGTTGCCATGGCAGTGGCAGTGGCAGTAGCTTGTAATGATCCCTCTGTTGTTGAGTGCAGTGCCCTGTGACCACTCCCCAGCACCCCCTTCCCCTGCCACTGCTCCCTAGGGCCTATGCTTTGCCATGGGCTTCGGCCAGCAGCAGGGTGCAGGGACTGGACTATGCTCACCAGTGGCTCCGGGCACACACACCTAATCATTGGCTACAATGACCAAAAACAAGCTGATAACATCATTTCTCCTTTCATTGATGCTGATCTGATAGCCAACTGACATATCAGCGCACCCCTATTTCATTGTGAAAACTTTATCATGTCTCTGTAATAAGTCTGATTAAGTAGGAAACTTTATATATTACTCTTGCCTTTTAAAAGACATTAGATTTTCTAGTAATACACAATATCCTTGGTTTACTAAAATTCTATTTTCAGCCTAATTACTTCCCTTTCAAATTAATGTTGTGAACATCTTTTTCCACAGATTGTTCAATCAAATGACATCTTACCAAATAAATACAAAATACTGTTTATCATCATCATCATAGCATCCTACTCCATTGAAAAAGCAGCTCAAACTGCAAGCATTTCCCTCACCCCAGTTACCGTAAGTACCACTGCGTCCATCTTTGGTCATTATGGAGTCCTGTTCCAAACCTATAAGGCTAGCAGTAAACAGACCATTGCACCCTTTTCTTTGCATGAGTAATGTACAAGAGGGGAGTCCCACAACCAATAGAAGGCTTGCCTTCAGCACACTCCCTATTATATATAGGTATTATATATGCAGAGAAAATGCTGAATCTCCACAGGGAACCACCAAGCCACGCAAATCTCCTTTCATCAGACCTTCCTTTGCACCGCAAAAATCGGACTGGCAATGAATCAGTGTTTTTGCTGCCCCAAAGACAGAGTGCATGATAGAGTGCTAAGATAATGCATGCTTCTGGTCTGTACTTAGCGCCTACTGTTTTCCAAACTGTAAGGGCCGAAGTAGGAATGCTTTGCAAATCTGTGGCACCTGTCACAAAGGGATGAAGCCCTTTGGACACAGCAGAGAAGCTCAGCATAATTGTCAGAGACATTTATAAAAGCAGATGTTAGAGCTACTTGCCTACCACTCTTTCACTGTGATGGGAAATATTGGGGAATTAATATTCTACTCATTGGCTTAAAAAAACCTGGATGAATAGGAAGGTAGGACTTTTCAGAGCTTGAACACAATCATCACCCTATGTCCCTATATCCTTCTACTGCCTGCCCCTTCCCTAGCATACCAGGTATAGGTTGGCTTCATTCTCAAGGACCTTTATGACCTATCCCCCACTACCACCTCTCATTCACACTAAGTCAAATACCATGCCATCCCTTTTTCACCTATATATGTTTGGCCATCTTGTGTGCTAATCTTATTTTTGTCTTATGTACTGTTCTTGGTTCTTTGGGGAAAAAAAAGATGTTTCCTTGCTGAAAAGAGGGGAAAATAGGATCAGAATGACTATATTCTCTACATCATTTGGTTCAAATATATTTAAACTTCCCATCACTGCCCCCAGAAACAATTCTCCTTTTGTTTATCTTTGTACTCTTCCTAATGAAACCAGATGTACAGGCAGTTAATATTGCAGACTACATTAATACAATCTAAATTGCTCATTAGCCTAGGATCTAAATAGAAGACTAACCACATGATGAATCTGTCTAATCTATGAATTCTGGTGTTCCCAACTTGTGTGGATTTTGTTTTTCCTTTAGAGCGATAAGATTTCAGATGGGGCAACAGTAGAAGCTGGGTATGGCACTGACTTACCTAACAAAGGCCTTCAACTCCATCAACTGTGAAGCCTTATGGAATGTGCTAGCTAGTTTGGCTGCCCACTGAAGTTCAGTGTCCTCAGGCTACTCCATGACAGGATGACTGCCACAGTCCTTTGAAATGGATCAGAGACAGAGCCATTTACCACCTGGACTGGTGTTGAGCAGGGCTGTGTGAACGCCCCAACCCTTTTTTCCATCTATCTTGCTGTGATTTTAATTCTCATCTGTGACTGCCTTCCTCCTGGAATGGGGACCGAGTATCGAAAGGACAGTCAGTTTTTCAACTTGTGGCACAGTCACAGCAAAACAAGTTACCAAGACTGCCATCACCAACCTTCAGTACACAAAAGATTGCGTTATCCTTGTGCGCACTGAGAACAATCTGCGGTCCACCCTTGACCTTTTCTCAAGTGCCTATCACAGCCTGGGACTCTCCCTTAACATTGGGAAAAACAAGGTGCTTCATCAGCCGGTCCCAGCACAAGCTGCTCCCCTTCCCCCACAAATTACCATTGTTGGAGAACTCCTGGAAAAAGTTAAGCATTTCCCATACGTTGGTAGTCACCTCTTCCAGTCCTGATGTAGAAATTGAATACAGGATTTGCTGTGGCAGCATATCCTTCATAAAGCTGCTTCACCATGTCCTTGCTGACCAAGACATGCAGATGGAAACTGAGATCCTGGTCTACAATGCAGTGGTTATCCCCATGCTCCTCCATAGGTGTAAGATGTGGGTGATATCTTAAGTGCCTGGAATGGTTCCATCAGTGTTGCCTCAAGAAGATCCTTTGTATTAGATGGGAAGACCACTGCACCAATGCCAGCATCCTCTCTGCAGCTAACATAACCAGAACTGAGGCAAAGATCATGAAACAACAACTCCGCTGGACTGGCCCCTGTGTGTGGATGGCTGACACTCGTCTCCCAAAGCAAGCCCTCTTCTCTCAACTTAGTTATGATAAGAGCATCCACAGAGGACAGAGTGCTACAAGGACACCCTGAAAGTATACCTTAAGAAGGGTGGCATCAACCCTACAGACTGGGAAGCGCTGGCTAGTAACAGGTCTCAATGGCGTTGCACCATAATCAAGCTACAGCCTGCTTTGAAGAGAACCAATTTGCTCAGGAACCCAAGAAACGGCAGAGGAAGAAGGAAAATGCACAACATCCTGGTCGACAGTTGTGCCCTCCACCCCTGTACGGCACCACTTGTCATATCTGTGGAAAAACTTGCAGAGCATGGATTGGACACCTCAGCTAAAACCTCACCAGTGATCCTCCCCTGGCAGAAATGACTTTCGTATTGAGGGACAGACAATGATGGTATCAAGGGGTTCTCTGGAGAGGGAGAGGGAGAGGGAGAGGGAGAGGGAGAGGGAGAGTGCGTGTCCAAAAAGTAAATTAGATTTGGCATAGAATCCTTACTAAATACCTACAGGTGGACACAAAACCCATCTACCAGGTAACTTCCTGTTTTATCTGAACATTTAATCCTGTAGGACTATTAAACAAAAAGCAATACACGGCAAAATATCAGATGAGGGAGAGACTTACTGGACTAACATAGGGAACAGCATTAGAACTAAATTAGTGAACTAATAAATTAGAGGAAGTAATCATCATACTAATGAATTCCACAGCAGATACTAAAATGGATGGAAACAGGAACAAGAAATTAGAAACATACTAGAAACAATAACATGGTAGTCAGCTTGGAAAAATGGATCCATATGGAGAAAAAGAATCTGAAAACAATGATGCTCAAAGGAAGGAGAACCCTGAGGAGTAGTAACACTGAAGAGACCTAAAGGTGACAAAGGAAACCAGACTGAATACATCTTTTTAATACACATTTTGAGGTTATAAGCAAGTACATCAAGGATAACAGTAGTAGTTCTCTATATGAGTTTTTGTGGAATACACAATGATGTTAGCTGTGGGCAATCCACTTTTAGAAAGATTATCAAAAAAAAGTAAACAAAATGATTGGCAGAACTGTCCTACAAGTAAAGTTTTAAGACCTAAATATGTACACCATGGTAAGGACAAGGCAACAGGCAAAGGAACATAATCTATGGTAGTTAAAAACAAAATCATTGGATAAAAACTATGAAAATTTAGACTGCTATCAGGAACATTAGCTTTCCGACCATGAGCTGTACTATGTAGAAATCCTCCAAGGAAAGTCCTGGAGGATTGCTTGGGACATAAAACTAAACCGGGCATTATATTAACCAAATATAACCGTTCACTGTTAGGGCGATAAATTTAAGACTTCACATCTCTAATTTCCACGATTCAGGAGAAATATACAAGAACATTTTCTTCTTCATCATGGTTATCAGTTATCTAGAGCACAGTTTACAGCTGCTGTTCAGAGTTGCTTTTCTCCACTTCCATCTCCAATCTTCTCTCTTCTGGCTTTCGGTTGAATGCAAAGGTGGAAGCCCTATTGCCAGAGCTGTTAATGTCTTTTTCTTTGCCTAATCTCTGAAACAGTATTCCATTCCATTCTCTTCCTTGACTTCTTAGGCACCTTTACCTTCATTCACAAGTTACAAGTTACCTTGTTCTTCTTGAAATCTTACCCTTTGTTGGCTTCTGCCCCTCTGTCCCACTCCTGTCTTATTCTGCACGCCCCAAACTTCCTTTCAGTATGTTTTTTGAACGATCTTCCTCTTTACCTCTTTCATATTCCAAAAGAAAAAATAGTCACAGAAGGAAACGGTCACAGGTTCTTCAAGCATGACTTGTTCTAACAAAATCCAGGTTTGGTGTTCCCAATCATTTTGTTATTCACTAGGTCGGGGGTGGCAATGTTCAAAAGCTGCAATAAAACTTCGCTCCAAGCATGGGCTGATTCCAGCCTGGTATGCATTGCCACTGCCACCAGAGCCCAAATTTCTTCTCCCTGCCACCGATTCACTAGGACTGTGCAAAATTTCACTGGGTGTTTTGTTTCAAAACTGTTTCAACATGTTTCGATCTTGATACAGCAAAATCGAAACAAAACAAAAAGGCTTTAAAACAGCTTTGAAACAAAATGAGGGCACTTGAAACGTTTCAAGTTTTGAAGCTGGGCTTGTCTGGCATCAGCACTAGTCCCAGGCAGCAGCAACAGCCTGCTGTCCTCCTGTGCACAGACCCAGGGGCCTGCGGCCCCTGGGAGGAGTCAGGCACAGCACCACAGTCCTCCTGGAGGTAGGGACCCGCAGATCTGCATGCAGGATGACAGAAGGTTGCCGCTGCTGCCTGGGGCCAGCAGCAGTCTTCTCACCACTAGGCGCAGGCTGTGCCAGGTGCCAGTCCCAGGTGGCAGCAGCAGCAGCCTCCTCTCATCCTGTCTGCAGATCCAGGGGCCCACGCCCCCAACAGGAGTCCAGCACAGCTCCACAGCGCTCCCAGGTGTGTGGGCCCCCAAAATCTGCACGCCAGATGACAGGAGGCTGCCGCTGCCAGCAAGTGAAACAAGTTTTCCTTTCAACTTTGAGGCACAGTTTCCCAGACATCTCTGCACCCATCTCCTTGGCAGGTTTCATGCCCTCAGAAGGGGCTACCATCCCTGCAATTTTCAGCCGAATCAGGCATGAAATGACAAAGTTTTTGGCATTTTCATGGATTTCCCATTATAGCCTATGGGCAAAATATTGAAATGCGTCAAAACAGTTTCAATGAAACGAAATGGTACAGTGCTTCAAAACTACAAAATGAAACACTGTCCCTTCGAAACAGCGAAATGGAAGTTGAAACGAAACAGTGCTGTTTCACACAGCCCTACTATTTACCACATGGGTGAAGCTGCCTGCTGCAGAAATTTATGCCAAAGCCACCCAACTTCACAGGTTGTAGCCTGCAGACCTCTGCTCTAAGTGCTTAGATTCCAGGATGGCATGTTCTCCAATCTTTCTGGGTTTCAAGGATAGACTGACTAATCTGTAATTCCAAACAACTTTTTCTTTTTTTTTTTTTTCTCTTAATAAAGAGACCGGCACCATGTTTGCTTTTTCCCAATCATCTGGGACTTCATCCAACCAACATGATTTTTCAAAGACAATGGCCAACAGCAATACATCAGATGAGGCAATATAATCTCAGCCAATTCCTTGAGTACTCTAGGATGAAACACATCTGGCCCTGCTGACTGGAAAACATCCAGTTTCCCCTTGGTAATCTCTAATCTGTCCCTTCCCTACTCCGAGACAATTATCTTCTCCCCTACCCTTGCTGCCAAATGTGTTCACCTAATAGTTGACCTTATTCATAAAGAATTGAGTAAGAGAAGCATTAAGTACTTCAGCCTTCTCTACACCCTTCATTATTAGATGGCTGAAGGTTATCACTCAATATGAGACCTACACTTTCCTCTCTTTTCCTTTACTTTTAGCCTCCTTGCAGAATGATTTTTGGTGCCTTTTACATCTTTTGTTAGCTGTATCGCAATTCATGCCTTGAATTTTCTCCCTGCATCGTGACTTGCTGCTCAAAAATGGGGAGGATTTGGTTGTGAATGAAAAGGAACTGGGAGATCGTGACCGTGAAACAGACTTTAAAGTGTTAAAGAAAGGAACATACCTGGAGAATGTTTTCTGGTTGTTTTCTCTTTTTTAAATGTCCCTTGCTAACTGTATCTCAGTTCTTGCATTGGGCTTCCCGATTTTCCCCTTCTGTACCCAGCAATATGACCAAGCATCCATTTTTGTAAGATTACTTTTTAAGTTTCAAGTCACTGAAGAGTTGACTGCTTAGCCAGGCCAGTCTCTTGGTTCCAAAGCTGCTCTTGGGCTTATAATATGGTCTCTTTAAAATACAACCAAAGGAGTTCAGCTCTCTCCAGAACTCCTTTTTCCCCCTCAGCCTTGCCTCTTCCTGTGATCCTGCCCACTAGTTCCCTGACTCTGGACTTAGCAGGTTTTAGCAGAGTCATTATTGCGCTAACCTCCTCCTCTAATTTCCTTAAAACCTTAAATAATATTATTTCTGTGTCACAGTCACCCTACTTGTCTTTGTAAATGTCTTATTTTATTTCTGTATAACTGCCGCGCGGCACTCTCACATTTATGTAACCTTATAGTTTTGGCTGTTAATCAAAATGAAAACCTTGTACTTTTCCACGCTTGTATTAAGCTGCACATGCGTATTCTGTAAGTTTCATTTCTTATCTGTAAGTTTTGTTTCTGCAGGAATGACACTTGTGTAGAAAATCTACCTAGTAACTATTATGTAAAAGAAACTATCCTATCCCTGTATGCTTAGCTTATATCATAGTTAGAGTCACAGAGGCAGTCCAACCAACATCTATAAAAGAGGTAAAAAAGCAGGAAGTAGCAGAGACGATGACTGGACGACCCTTCAGGCTTGATCACCCTGTAGCCGGTCTTCAGCTCTCTGTCTGGGCGTATTCCAGCGAAAACCAGGGCCTTGAAAATCCGACAATCGACAACAATTCACCGTATTACAGTTCGTATCCACCATCCCGTTCATGAGCTGTTGACCAGCCGTAGGACTAACTAGTGGGCAGCCGCACCCATCCCGCAAGGGGCGGAGAGCAAGGGCTTGCTAGTGAACCCTGTGGGCCAACAGACCCCCTTTTGTATCCGGCATACTGTAACTGAAGAAACATCAGAGACTCCATCTCTCGACTGCCTCTCTTCGCAGCTTAGACAGCATATCTACGCTTTTTATACTTATATTACTGCAACTTCGTTCCAGCCGGTCTTCCCTCTTATTCGTAAGAGGGCGAGGCCAGGTGAGTGAATAAAACAAATTTTTACTTCACCTTATATTCACTCTGTAATAACTTCTATTACTAACATCCCATCTCAACGAACTGTTGACCAGTTCTGGGACTTAAGGAGTCGGCAGCCACACCCATCATTGAACTAGTTCCAGTGGTGGAAAGCAAGGGCTTACTCCAGAACCCCGTGAACCAACAGACATCCTACAAACTTATTATAGAAAACTAACAACTTACTCTAAGTCGTCTACTTGCACCAGCTCGGCGAACCTCGAAGGTGGTCATAAAGCTACCTCCAATCCCGCCCCACAAGCCGTGTGCTCCGTAAAGTCCACGGCTCCCCAAGCGGTGCCGGAATCGCTAGCCCGGCATTCCGCCACAGTCTTCTACCTTCAAATTCTCAACTAACTCTCCTTACCCACAAGCATTAAAATCAAGAAGAGCTGACTCTTCGCTATTAAATTCCTTTGCTGGCTTTTCCACTTTCTGTACAGAAAAGTTATTCCAAATATACTCCAAAAACTAAATGAACTGCCTGGGCACTGCTATATTACCCTCTTAATAATGAGCGGAAAGGTAGGTAGTCATGTTAGTACTAAGTCAGGCAGAAGGCAGTGTAGAGATACTCCTTATAGCCTACTCTGTGCACTTCCTTTCATAGAATCTCATGAAGTGAGCTCTTTTCCACAAAAGTTTATGCATCTTTTATTCAGCTAGTCTATAAAGGTACATCAAAATTCTGCCTCCTCCTAACAACATCACAGCAATTAAAGTCCCTTATTAACACCAGGTTTTGTGATTTGCGTACTTTAGTTAGTTTGAAAAAAGCCTCATTCACCTCCTCCCCCTGCTTTGGTGGTTTATAGCAAACACTCACTGGGCATGTTTACGCATGTATTAAGATGCTTTTTCTAATATGCAGTAAATTTAATATCTACAAAGTGAGGTACTAAAGAAATGTGCATTAAGCTGCCTTAACGCATGGTGACACGTGCACAGTTTTTAAGTGACAAAATGCACAGTAGCCAGTTTTTAATCATACAGCTTTTTTATATGACACTTCAATGCACAGTAAAATAAGCTACTGCGCAATAAAGTGCACATGTAGACATGCCCATTATGGACCTTTTACCTTTACCCAGAGACTTGCAACTAATCTACTTCCAACTTCTTACTGTACCTCAAAAACATTTAAAGAAAAAAAAAAAAAAAAAAAACTTCAGTCATCTCTATGCTGATGACTCGTGGTTCTATTTTTACTCCAGAGGTGTCCCCTTCTGTGCAAATTAAAATCACATATCATCTATCTATATGACCTCTCCTTATGGATGCCTAGCCATCAGGGTGAATTCAGTATGGCTAAAATAGAGATCCTGATATCCATACAGCATCTGAGATACCTGCTTTCTCCATATTTAGATATCAAACACCGTACTGTCTGTTATTCACACCCAGTGACACTTAACCTTTAGGTCTACATCCTTTGGCTGGGACCTTTCCTAGGTATTGGCATGTAAATGATATGTAGATCTAGTGGATTCTTTTTTTTTAAAAATATCTCAGACGGTCTTTCTCCTTATCCACACATATGAGATTCTGTTTCAGGCTCGTTTAATTAAAGCAATCCAGTCTTGCACACATCCATCCCAAATGCTGCTGCTCCCATGATTTTTTAGACCATGATTTAAATTTATCATCCCATTTTTTGCACCCTTCCACTGGCTCCTTCTACAGCTAAAGCCAGGGTACTGTGAGATCCTTTTAAAAGGTGCTACAGGGTGTCATTCAACATTAGCACATTTAGATGCACAACACCTATACATGATTCACAAGATAAACCCCAAAGATTTCAAACAGGGATCAAGTGCCCAAAACATTCCGACCTGTTGCCATCTTTCTTGGTTTCTGCTGAACGGCCCTATTTTTTTTTTGTATTCAAGAAGTTAGTAACAGCTAAAAGTTGGCATTTTTTTGAGGGCTGCCTGGAGTTTAAAAAGGTTGAGAACCACTGCACTGAAGGACTGTCATTTGAATTCATGTAAGTGCTCCAATACAGATGTATCTGATAAGAACAAATAGGGCCATTCATAAGCTGTCACTAGAAATTCCATGAATTTCTTTCATTCAGCATTACAAGGTCAACTCGCAACATCAAGTGTTTTTTTAAAACAGGCACCTTTCTCCAATGCTACTTCTAAAGCTTAGAAGAAGCCTCCCATAAATATCTACAACGTCACAACACTGGTCTCTTTAAAAAACTATCCTTTGCTGTAAGGACTGAAAACACTATTTAGTGGTTAGGCTACTGATGTGCTGAATCTACAACCTATTACAATGAACAATGGTGCCTCCATTTCTTTAGATTCCCAGGGTCCCTTGTCCATCTGTTGTTACACTTTGCCTTCTACCTAGGATATAAGCTCTTTAAGATAGACAGTATCTTCCTGTCCTGCTTTTGCAGCACACCTGCACAGTGGTGTCCTGGCCCATGACTCAGGCTTATAGACACATTGGTAGTAGAAATATCATTATCATCACGTTTAACAAACAGTATAAATGAAAGAAAATTGGCACCTACCGAGGCCCAAAATCATACAACAGTGATTTGATTTTCCAAGTAAATAGGCATTACCTTCATTTTCCCACTGTATTTTGGATCAGAAATAGTTTCAAAGGCTGCATCATTGCTTAACTGAACAAAATCAGGAAACCTGGAAAACACCTGGTTGCAAACCCGTTTGATATGTGTTTTCTAAAAGCAAAGCAGAAAACGGATGAGCACAAACAAGAGAAACAGACTTCTCCATTAAACTATCTCTAGTACTATCATAGTCTGTAAGATTGAAACAGACTAAAATAAAACTGGCAGGGGAAAATATTTAAGTCATTTGTACCCCATGAGAGATGCTCTAATACAGCATCATCTGTTAAGAATCAGCTAAAACCCCAAGTGCTATTTTCAAAAGGAGTAAGTAGCTCCATACTGCAAATCAGGAGAGTATTAACTAGAATCTGTCTGAACATTACTAGGCATCTTTTCTTCACAAAAGTAAAGCATTTTGCCTTATTCTGAAAAAATACCTACAATGGACATTGGCATTATGTAAAAAAAAGAGGCAGCACTGCAAAGTTCTGGTTCCCTGATGGAAAAGGTCCATTATCTCAAGATTTTGGGAAGGCTCAGAAGATAATAGGACTACTGACAGCACCTCAGCTCAATTTTTTAAGGCTTATTATTTGCACACCATATGGTTGGAGTAAGTCTAAACAAACATCCTGTCCAAAAGGAATTATAAAAGTAAAAGATACAAAATGCAGGATACATGGGGAAGTACAAAGAGATTAGGACACTAATAATAATAAATGAATTATACTATCAGTTGTGGGTAGTGAAGGTGAAGTATTCCTTAAGAAGTATATCAGAGGTAATTAACACACCCAGATCATTTATTCATTCAAGATTTTAATGATAATTTTTGCATCATTTTTTAAAACTGGTTCTATGTATACCACTGCCTTCAGTCAGAGGAAATAAAGTGAATTCAAGAAAATGGTTGTGTATGCCAACACCAGCTTCTTGGGTTTTTTTCCCTCCCTCAACAAAGGGAGACCCACCCTTGTTAAATTCTTTTCACAAAACCAAATTACTAGCAACTACCCACATTATTATTAGCTATAATAATGAAAGTACTTACTTACTTCAATACAGTTTCCCTGTGTCATCAGAATTCATTTTTTAAAAGTTCTTCATCACTAATAAAAAGTGTTGCTGTGTGATGTCTCTAGTCACTATTGAAAGTCACTGAAAAAGGGCCCCATTCTGTGCTATTGAAGTCAGTGTGTGTTTTACCACAGAACTGTATGGGAGCAGGATCAGACTAAGCAACTAAACAAAGCACTTTAATAAAAGCTTGCTGAGCAGAACAGTTACAAGGCAACAAGAATATGAGGCTAAAATAAAGATAAAAGAGTAGAGGCTAGTCACAATTAACGGTAGCTACTATAGTAAGACATTTTACTAAACTGGTTTCCTTCTACATTTTTTCCATAGCTTTGTTCTTTTGGCACATTCAGAAACCAACCTGCTGTTTACTGGTGTTTTCTGTCTGTAACAGGGCAGCATGATTAGCAACCTTTCGAAGGATTGTCAGGTAACTGAAATAAAGTGCCTTCATAGTTTCACCATGGGAATTTGTCTGTAAAAAATGCCACAAGAGAATTTTTTTTTTTTTTTTTTTTAGAAGTACCAGCACATTAGAAAAATATAAACATCCCAAAACAAAGCAGAGCCTAACAAGTGAAATGTAGAAATGTTACAATCAATTTCAATTTGAATTAGCATCATAGCCATCTGAGTAATGCCCTACCCAACAACTGTTAATATGGCTCAAGTTTCGAGATACTAAAGATATTTTACAAGCACACAAGTATCATAATCAAAGTAATTTGAAACATCTACAAAATATGTATTTCTACTGCAGCATCAATAACATGAGATAAAAAATAGATGGAGTTAGTATATGCATTTTCATTTATGTCTTCATGTTAAGTATGTAAGGAACGTCTTATATAGCTTGATATTTTTATTCCACTTACAAGTGTTATTCAATTCCATTTATTGATAGATACTAGATTTGCAATTTCATCTGTGTGTTACATAGTAATTTCATCGTTTTTTCTGTATAAAGAATATAACTTTTCTTTGTTCTTTTCTTCAAATTGAATTTTGTAGTTCTCAAAACTAGTTTTCCTTACCCAGTAGTTTTTGTAGGTAGTGTACTTGTTACAGAAGGCTGTTATTAATTATTTATATTTATAAAAGCAGTGCCTCAAAGACCCAATCAGAACTGAGAGCTGATGGTGGTAGGCACCTGTTCACACAGATGAACAAAATGAGTTTTACTAGAAAACATAATCTCTGGAACACTGATATTTCTTATTCTAATTGCAGACTCCAAGGCATCAAAACTATCATCAAGTATATTTTTTAATGGCAACTACAATGGCACTACAAATCCTTTGTGCCCAATCCACCTATAGTTGAGGGAATCAGCCCTCAACTATAGGGGTTTGGGGATCTTTAGGTCAAACTGTAAGAAGCTTGTGCTTTTAGACCTGGAGGTCACCTGTTTAGCTCCTAGTGTGCTGGCCAGAAAGTTCAAACCCCAGTTAAAGCCCTCATTAATGTGACAACTACTGTTGGCCAATACATCAAGAAGTGAACCAAGAACCTCCAGGGCTGAAAGTATGATCTGATAGCCCTACTTTATCAACTCTGCATAATGCACCTTGGAAACTGTACCCTGGCTGAACTAAAGAGCCAAGGTCCAGTAGAGGAATTTAACAACTTAAATCTTGTGCGCTCACCAATGGGTTAAATTGCCATGACAAGTAACGCAAATTCCTCCTTCCTCCCCGATAATTAAATATGTATGGCGTGGGGGGGGGCTTCTATTCTATCAGGAATTGCTGAAAAAAAAATAAATCTGCAAGCAAAGATCAGCTATGACCTGTAGGTGGGTAAGGGGAGGGAAAAAAGTAGATCTACAGATGCTCCATTTCTGATGGGGACCTACAGGGTTCAAGACCTGCAAAATGGGCAGCAACAGTCACTCTGAAGTAAATCCGCACTGGGAATGACACAAATTACTACAAATCCTGAAACCTAGGTCACTAAAAAAGTTCTTACTTTGTAACAGCAATTCTTTCTTTTACGGCCACTATTGCAACTGCAGGGTGCCCATGCTCGTAGTATTAAGTTTACTTCTTCTGTTTCCAATACAGCCTGATACACTGCTTTCTGAAATTCTGTCAGGGAACAGTACACTATCTGCCAAAACATAATCCCAAAATACAATTACATGAAACATGCAGAAGCAACACCAAAAATAAAAAATATAAAACGAAATATTCAAACACTAGGAGTAAAAAGGAAAAAAAAAAAATTTATGCTGTGTTACTACCCAAATACCTACATTTCAAACCCTGGATTCTTATGCTCTGATACAAGTGTGAAAAAGTGGTTAGTGAGTAACTATAGTCATTTGTATCTCAATTTTAAGTTTGCCATTATTCCTAAGAGAATTCATAAACTATAACAATCATTTTACTGTTGTATTTCTACTAAGTTTTCTGTAGCCTTTTTCTGGGGAAGACAGCAGAAAGCCAGGGGACAGGAGGGGGCATGAGGGCAACTAAAGAGCCTAATCATAACAACAAGGATTTCTATCAGCCTAGTCCAAAAGCATAATAAACTGATTGTTTATTCCTTCTTTGGCACTAACTGTTGTTGTTCAGTACTGCAGGCAGCAGGGATGAAAAGAGAGTTAAATTTAAGGTGGCCACTGACACTGTAAATCAAAGAAATGAGAAGGAAAGGATCTCTATAGTGATATGGCCAAAACTCTTATCCCTCCCCTCAGAGACCATGGGTGGCATCTCCATGACATCTTTAGTCTTAACCAGCAGGAGACAGAAATCCCAAGATCATTCCTCAACCTAGGCCACCCACGCAGCAGCAGCACCATGCTGTGCTATCATAATGCAACAGTAACTTGAACATATACTCACATTAACAAGAGAATGAGAAGAATAAAACCTGCTAGACTTCGAAAAGAAAGTGACTGACATTTGTGTTAATCTTTTCTTTACAAGACAATTTAGATGACATTATTATATGGCCTGGGTGAAGCACAAATACAAAATTGGGGGGGGGGGGGGAACAGCTGCAAAAAAATGTGTGCACTTAATAAATGTATTTCTGCTTGCCTGGTAGGGATATCATCATATTCAACAACACATCCTAAATTAAAACGATTAAGATGAATAAACTCTTTACTTGAAGTTTATAATGGCACCATATAAACAGGATTAAAAGCCTATGGTAACAAGGTTTTTAAAGAAATAAAGTGTTCTTTTAAATGGAAGGTAAGAATTAGACTAAATTGCTTTTAAGAAGTCTTAATTTATATGCCATCAGACTAAGTTCAGAAGTCATACACGGTCTTTCAAGAGAGCACGGTTTCCTGAAAAAATTTTTGGATTTGGCACACAATTACAAATGTAAAAATAAACTGAGTATCTCATATATGTGAATCGCTGCTCAGAGGTCTAACTGGGCATTTCCATGCCTGATTAACTCCATTTGAACATGCAAGCACAAGTAATTATTTGAACAAAGTATGCTACTATCCAAGCATTCTTGCTTGTAACCCTGGACTTAAGAACTCTTTGACAAATCTCACATCTGAACCATAAACAGAACTATAAACTGTTAAACATACTGTACAGAAAAGTCAGAAAGAACAAACTATGGCACATATTCATTATTGTTAGAATGGCTCACTCTGTCTTCCTTTTTTGGTAACTGATCACTAATAAGAGCCTTAGTACGTCTCAGGAACCAGCCAGACATTTTTCCTGCTAGCTTCTGCATGGCCTTCCGACCTGTTGCTAGCTCTCTTTTAGTTGCAGTATGCCTCTGGCCGTGCTCCACTGGATCAGAAAATTTCTTCTTGAAATATACTTTGCTACCCAAAAGTCCTGGTATAGCCCTAAAAAACAAAGCAAAACAAACACAAATCAGCAGACATTTGCTGAACTCCAAGCAAAACAGATTTCTCCATTGACAAGCTCCTGGCTAATAGCAAGAACTGTTATTCAATGCTTCGGCATTAGTTATTTTAAGAAACATGCATATGATTATAAATGTTTCTTATTCTATTAGCAAATATTAAGCACTTAGATGAAAATACCATGATCTTCAATTTAGGCACCAAATAAAAGGGACAATCTTCAGGGAATCATTGCCAAGCAAACAGGAGTTACAGGTGCTCAGGATCTCTGAAGAATCAGACAATTATTAATTAGGGCCATGTATACACATGCAGGGAGGCTGCTCTGATGCACTGTAATTACAGAGCATCAGAGCAGACTCGATTAATCAAATCTGCTGGAGCATGGTAATTGCCATGCTCCAGGAGACTCCAGCATCACATGCATCAGCGTCCCCACTCTGAAAAATGGCAGGGGATACTTTAACTAAGTTAACTAAACTAGTTAAGGCACACCCACTGCCATTTTTCAGCACAGGAACACTGATACATGTAATGTTCCAGGCACTTTAATTAGAGTAGCTCTTGGAGCCGCTCTAATTAAAATGCACTCCGCATCCTATCCTGAGGACATTTATAAAAACTCCCAGAGACTATATATAAAGGGCTTAGGCATCAAGGTTTGAAAAAAAATCTGACTTGGGCTCTTACAGTTTTATTAAATCAGATCATAGATAGGATAGAATTAAATCTACAGTAGAAGTCATTAAAGTATGAGAAACTCATTAATGCATTTTCTACGTAACATTCACTCATAGATTTTAACATAGTCTTAGAGTTTTAATTGCTTACATGCTACATTAAGCTTTGCATTAGCCACTCTCCTTCCAGATCTTGCATCTTCTTCTATATTTAAAATTTATTCTTAGCAAAGTATTCACAGGAAAGACTATTTTGTTTTAATCTGTATCCCATTCTCTCATCTAGCCTCTCTTCCCTCCAAAGTTCTTAACAGCAGAAACTGTTGCTTGCTATATCTGCACAAAACCTAGTGCTTCTGGAGTAGTGCTGGAATATAAATGAATTATCACCATTAAGCATCTGTAATTTACCAGCTGCACCAATGTGAGAGCTGGGAGCAGGGCCACCAGTCACTCTATACTTTGCTGATGTGTGGAGGATGGAAATAGATGAGTGCAGAGGGGTAAAAAAGAAAAAGGAAAGAGCCAATCACTTGCTTTATAGCTTTCCAAAAGAGCAAGAGAACATGGATGACTATGTTTACTAAACAAGTGCAAACCAGGACTAAATCAGGAAAGGAAATACCAAGCATCTCAGGATGTACCCTAAATGACCCTCCAATGTACACAAGAAAAGAATATTAGGATTTTTGCTGGGACATTTTCTAGATGCCGCTGAGCCCCAAACTACGCCCACCATACCATGTTTCAGGTTAACAGATGTAAATCTTCAATCCCAATAAATAAATTAAATTTTTTATTTACCAGTCCATGACACACCAAAGTTCTTTCATGTTGTTCTGAAGAATGGTTCCAGTAAGACCTATGCGGACAATGCATTTTAAGCCTTTCATAGTTTTAGTTATTTGAGCCTTTGGATTCTTGATTCTATGTGCTTCATCTACAATGACAGCGGACCACTCTACACTGTGGATCAACAAGAAATAGTCTTACATGATGCTTCCATCATTCCACTAATATGCAGTACTAAGAACTAGCCACTCTTCTGCATATTTTTAAACAAAGAGTGAGTGATAACAATGCTATTGACTTGAAAAAGATTTCAAAGAATTAATTTTTACAAATGCTTTGATATCATAACTTAAACCAAATTGTCTAATCTGTTTTTCAGCTGATATATTTCACACCATGATGCATATAATTAGGTTTACTATATTCAAACTGTTCATGCAAAAAGAATGAATAATATAGATTTAGACCCATATGGGCTGCAAAAGGACAGGGAAATAGTGTTAGAAATTTAAATTAATTTTTTTAAAAACTGAGTATATTTCAAGCTTCTCTCATTGTAGGAATACAGCTTCCTTTTGTAAAGCAACTTTGCAATAATAAAACCAAATCTGTTGTGTGAAAAGAAAACCTTCCAAAGTCTGAAAGCATTAATCTGGTGCTAAGGACAATTTTGCATGATAAACGTTTATAGTACTTACATGCCTGGTGCTGAACTGTTTTACTGAAAAATTCCCTGAAACTATAGCAGAGAAACTGGAAAGCAGGAATTTCACATCTGACCTCAATTCTTATCAAGTCTTCAAGTTATTAAGGAACACATTACAATACATCCCATTCCTCATAAGTTTGAAGAAAAAAATCGCTATGGAAATACTGTATGATCGTGAAAATGAGCCAAGGCAACCTGTGACATCACAGATGGAAGACTAGTTGCACGCAAGACAGTCTCTGTGTTAATGCGCATCCCACTAACAGCGGGCATTAATTTAGCCATGCAAGAGAGAGACACAGTCTACAAAGGTTGTATTAAAAACAAGCGTGAGTGAAGCAGTATTAAGTGACCTGCAAGGGTTAACAACACCTCCCTGTCGCAAGACAAGATCTGAGTCCAGATCTAGCCCAGGGCAAAATGAGTTTGACACTCTTGTTCTAATAACTACTTTTTCAGAAGCAATTCCTTACAGCAATGCCGTCTGGCAAATTCATTAGTTATGGGTATACAATCTCCCCTCCCTTTCAACAAACGATGCTTAGAAAATAAAATAAAATAAATAAGAGATTGGTTACCTGTTAAGTTCATCCAAACAGAGACGAAGCGTTTCATATGTTGTAAGTACAACTTCACACTTCCCCTGTTTAATACGAGTCAGTTCACTGTCCTTTTGACTGCCATGTAAAACACCAATCCTGAAATAACCCCATGTGTCCAATTCATCCCTCCAGTTATACAGCACAGAAAGTGGTGCCACAATCAGGAAAGTCTAAAAATAAATAGTGTTGTGATATTACTGCAGAACCCATGCCAAATATATTTTATCAAGAACTGTCAAGGAGAAATCAGAATACTGAGCTGTATTTTACTGACAAAAATATGATCTTGTTCTTTTACATGAACAAAGCATTTCCTATTTGCATGTAGTTCTAGGAAAAGAACTCTTTTCTGAATTGTAGACAGCAAAACTTGAACATAAGCCTCTTTTTGAGCAGCAGTTCTCAACCACAGTTCCACAACACCCTGAGGTGCCTCAAGATCCATCCTTTCAAGGGTTCTGAACATTAGGTACACAAACATGATTCAGAGGATAAACCCAAATGTTTCATATAGGAATATGTAGCATTAAAACCATTCTGTGCTGTTACAGTCCGAGTTCTTTGTAGCACAGAAATTGCTCTATTTTTCTGTAGTTAAACAACAAGTGAAAACGAAGATTTGGCATTTTCCAAAAGGTGCCTGGAGTCTAAAAAGATTTAGAGCCACTATTTTCAAAGAACCCATATAGTAAGGTGCTTCCAACAGAAATTCTTTTTCCAATCAATAACAGCAATAACTCAAGTTTTACTATTAAAAAAATTTATACATAACGTGAAATCTATTTCAGCACGGACACGGAGATTATGAAACTCAAATATTTTAGAAAAAAATTGACAACACAATGGGGAAAAACACCACCATTTTGCACTTCCACAGAAATCATAGCAAGAATTTTTAACATGTCTTATATATGGGGAAATCTGGGACAAAAGAAATCTAAGCAAATTCACAAAGCTAGCAGACGTTTTAACAGAATCAGGTCTTTTGACGCATCTTCATGCACATCATACTAGCATACAGCCATCCTTCTTATGAAATGATGGAAACATCAAAAAATATACACACTTGCTAAGTAATTATCTCATTAGGATATTGATGATACTTGGAAGAACTAGCTTTGAACACACTGGCTGTGTTCGTATGATAGGAGATAAGTCTCCCAGGTTAGTCTCTGGTAACATTTTCTACCAGTAAGACACTGAACAGACATTGAAACACTAAGCCCTTGACAAGCAGAGAGCTTGCAATGCTGACATTGTACAGCCAAGGGACCCACATGCACATCTCTCAGTATGCTCAGTAGGGCTGTGCAAACAGCACTATTCCGTTTCGACTTGCATTTTGAGGTTTTGACAGAACAGCGTTTTGTTTTGAATTTCGTTTCGATTCAAAACTGCTGTTCCGTTTTGTTGAAACGCTGATGTTGTTTTGATGCTGCTTAGATGGTTCACCCATAGGCTATAATGGGGAAGTCTGAAAAAGCCTCTCTTATCTGGCAGGCAGATTGGGGACTCGCAACCCTGGGAGGGCTATGCCAGTCTTCTTGGGGTTGCAGGCCCCCAATCTGCCTGCCAGATGAGGGAGGGAAGACGGGGCTCCTGCCTCGGACTGGGGAAGGGGACTGAGCCCGACCGCTCAATTCCCCTCCCCAGCGCTGGGATTCATTGGACTGGGGAAGGGAACTGAGCCCGATCACCTAGCTTCCCTCCCCAGTGCTACAAATCAGGCTGGGGAAAGGAACTCAGCTCAGCTGAGCTGAGTTGCCTTCCCCAGCCCGACTGTATGGCTAGAGAGGGGAACCGAGCGATCAGGCTCAGTTGCTTTCCCCAGCCCGATCTCAGCGCCGAGTGCCTTCCCCTGCACTGCCATTGGCTTCCTGGAGCCCAGCAGCAGGAGGCAGGGAGAGCCAGGGCTGCGTTTCTGGCTGAGCCACATGGGGCTGCAGAGCCGCTGGGAACGCAGCCCTGGTTCTCCCCTGTCTCCCACCACCTGGCTGCTTTGAAACATTTCAACTAGCCTCATTTTGTTTCGAGGCTGCTTTTAAAGCCCTTTGTTTCATATTGATTTCACCGTTTCGAGCTTGAAAGGAGTCGAAACAGTGTTAAAACAAAACAACCAGCAAAATTTCACACAGCCCTAATACTCATTAAGTTTTCTCAGTCTGCCCACAAACAAAATGGCAGGAGGGCACAGGGCAACCAGAGTTAGTTTATCTTCCTGCTGCACAACACTGCTGCCTTTAAAAACTCTACATTCTTGTGTGTTTAGTATTAGTACCCATTACAAGAAGCATATCAGTAATCATTATGGGCTACCTGAATGGGCACAGAACTAGAACTAGGTTCCTGGTTGAGATGCCTTGAAAAACTGGATTTGACTTCAGTATCTCGATTTCTTCATCTAGTGGCTAATCGCTACTCCCATTTCTGAAATACATTTAGGCCTACATATTAAAAACTATATAAATTTAAGTATTCTCATTAAACCCATTGCACATGACCAAAGGATGGTAAGGACCAACTCACAGATAAAGTACTGAAACTCCAAAAAAACCATGAGTATGTTTTGCAAAAAAATTGTACTTCACGCAAGACCACATCACTTTTTAGAGTGTCCCAAAGAAAAATGGACAGTGTGGCAGTGCCACTTTAAGGGCCGAGTCAAACAGTCAGCAGATGCGTGATTGCGGCACCCATTTTAAAACACTGGCTGCCTGTATAAACACTTTGCTGCTAGCAGCCCAGATAGAAACATTGCCTGGCTGAAAGGCTGTATGAAACATCTTGGTGGTAAGGGCAGGAGCTTATGGGGATGGTTTGGAGGTTCCTGGTTCTGGGCATAACCTAAAACTGCACCCTGCCGGGGATGGGTGGCCTGATGGTGTGGGAGCCACCAGGAAATGCTAGGCCAGTTACCACCCTGGTGAAAGGCGGGTCAGGGTGCCTTAACCCCTAGCCTCCATAACACTAGGTACACTAGGCTCCACTGCATGGGGCCGGGGCCCCAGTGTGTGTCCGTGTATGTTTATGTAAAAGTTGCCCCAGGATGGGCCAGGACAAGCTTGGCCCAGGTCAGGAACTTGGCTGGCCACTACCCGGTGAGGGTTACAGGAGTGGCCCAAGAGACTATATGCCTGCCACCCAAGGCGTGACCTGGATAAAGCCTATGGCCTACGGAAGCCGCTCCAAGAGGAAGCAAGATGGAACAAGTTGCCAATGCGAGACAGAGACCCTGCGAGAGAGGGGATGGAGTGTGAGAGGCCCTAGTATGAGGAGGGTGGTGTGAATGTGTGTGAAAGAGGCCTGATAGAGAGGGCTAAGTTTGGCCTGGCTCTAGGCCAGGAGCATAATGACACCATGCATGCCAACTGTGAGGCATAGGCTGCAGTGTAGGGGAGGTTTGGAGCTGCAGAGGGCACCCCCTGGCATCGGGGCATGTAATGGGTAGTCTCCTGCATATACCACCAGTCTGAGAACAGCAAAGTTGTGGCAGGTGAGACGGGGCAGACTGTCCCATAGAGACAGGTGGGTGGTTCGGCATGAGACCTGGCCCCAAGCTTGCCCTCTGTCACAGACAGCTACTTACATCTTGCTTACCCTCGATACATTTGCCACCATTTCCTAATCATTTTTAAAGAACTGGACCTCAGCAGCAAGTTTCAACTCTTCCTTGTCTAAACTTGATCTTTTCCAAAAGGCCAGGAAGCAATATATGCTTTCAGAAACTGGATATAAATATTGTATGTTACCTAAAAATCATGTTTCTGGATCAAAAAAGAAAAAGGTGATATAAAATAACCCTAAAAAGGCAATTTTTTTTAAACAGCTCCTCATCTAGATCGCTCACAGGGTATAAGACAGTTATGCATATGTAAAAACCTCTGTATAGATGCATTATACTCTACTAACTCATTAAACCATGAAACTAAAAGTATACAACTTTTCTCCCTCTCCCCCACTTCTAATACTCCATACACAGTATACAATTACTTTAAAATTATGTGAGACTGTATTGCAAACTTGCCGGTAAGGGACCCATAAAGTTCATCATATTAGGATGCACTTAATTTACTCCAGAGGGGGAGTGGGATCCACAATTCAGCCACTAAACATTTTTAAAAGGCAGAATAAAATTTCAAGAAGTCATCAAGACTTTTTGTTGTTGTTTGTTTGTTTTGGGCTTTTTTGTTAAAGAAAAAAAGTTTCAAATGTTCCATGCAACTCACGCAAGCCCAATCAAGTTGAAAGCAGCCAATGAAATTTAGAAAAAAAGTCACACAAGCCCTGCATTGGGAGATCAAAAATGACCTGGAAGTAAGTCACATTTTTTAAATGAACCTGCATATAACATCAATATCCTAACATTACTTCATATTTGATATCCTGCAGACATGTAGCTTTGTCCGAAGTCACTGCCCATCTAGTATTCCACATGCTGAATCATACAAATGTTTTAGCTTGAAGTGATGTCACCCTGATCCATCAGATCTATCAATTTTGTATATTTAACACAGGAGGAATAGATCATATCATCATAGGTTTAGTTTACCCAACTCTTGCCTCTTGTAAAAATGACTGCAATCTTTTTCTGTGAATCTCTAAAACATTCCTCATCTGAAATTCATATAAGGAAAAGCCATATCCAAAAGATGCACCTTTTATTTGTCCTATGGAGTTACATTCAGGTTCTGCAAAATATAAAACTTCATTTGCATTATAAATAATAGGTAGGGTCCCATAGAAAACTCTGGGATCAAAGTTATTCAGTGCAGAAGGCTGTATTACAAGAAAAGACTCAAGGCAGCACAAGCAAAAGTGTTTGCCTTTCTATTACACTACTTTTAATGAAATCCTGTATGCAAGATACCACATATTAAAGCATAAACATGTATCACTAGTTTCCATTTGCTTGACAAAGGCTTTACAGCCTACTCCTGCCTTCAGCTTCATCCTCCCTGTTGTGAATTTCCACACCACACACTTTAGTCAAGTGATTGTTAAGTCTACATACTATTGTCTCGGTTTAAAAATCTGAAGGCCAATTTTCATCATCATAAATCCATGAACTTCTGTATTTTCATGTCTAAACTAGGTAGCCGAGCATAGAAACTAAACATTCAAACATTTGTCACAATGGCAAGTGTTTATTTAAAAATAAAAGTTTGTTGTTTCTTTTAAAAATCAAAATCAAAATTTCAACTATAAGCTGTACCTTTTTAGGGACACATTTCGGCTCTTTTTTTACAGTCCTCAGTAAAAACTCCGGCCTGTTGTTTTCGATATCCTTGCGTGTCCCCTTTTTGTGCAGTACCGCAGCCAGAAATGAAATGACCTTGAAAAAGAATCCAGTTTGAAGTCATTATGTAGAAAATGCAAACAAAAATTGAATATGCCTACTACAAAAAATTTAGGGCAAGATCTTGGAAACCTATGCTTTTGTTGACTTCATCCTTGAGATACACCTTTGACAAACTGGAAGAGAGAGTTCATAAGATAAAAGGATTAAGTAGTAGAGGAAAAAAAAAGAAAACGGATATCTGAAAAATGCAAAAAATAACTGTGGAAGCAGCTAAGAGAAACTCTAATGAGCATCCTTGGAAGTAGGGGAGGAAATAAGGTCCTGAAATGAGATGATGAGAACAGTAGAATAGCTAACTTTAGTCAAAAGTTCTTTTCTAGAGAATGAAAAGGAAAGGGTCTAAATTGAGATCTGGCAGATTCCTGGCGCATACTTTCCTACTTGTCCGCCCACCTCCAAATCCTTCCTGCTAGCTTCAGAATTAGCCCTCTGCTTTGGGTAGGGGATATAAAAAGTGTGGCAACTCAATTGCAATTTATTACCTTCTGCCCCTTCCTGGTTATAGGAATATACATATTCTATGGCAAGGAAAGGCCTACAGTCTGAGCTACTCTAAACTCTTTTAGGGATGATCCAGAATAAACAAAAAGCAAAGGCACAGTTGTCAGTTTGGCCAGAACAATCAAAAATTTAAAACCCACCAGGGCTGCTGAGTAACAGCAAGAGACAGCTATGTTCCTATTAGAGGTACTCTTCCTTATGAAGCCCATCAGTTCCTTTTTTGCTTACAGCAGCCAGCTCCAGCCCTTCCTTCTGCAGCTGTCTCACAGCTGTTTGTAGCAGGATAGAGCTCAAGCTGTCAGCTGCTGTTTTGGCAAGAGGCAGCCAACCAGGAGACCTGAGCTATTAGAAAAATATCTAGAAAGGACAGTGATAAAGGAAGCAAAAGAAGGGCAAAGCCACTAGGTGGATCAGAAGAACAGGAAACTGCCATGAGGTGAAAGGACACAACTCACTTTACAGACAATTCATATAAATGGAGGAGGTGGAGGCTGCTGAAACTGTATGTGTTTGGTAAATTTTAGCAGTAGGATTTTTTAACCCTTTCAGGAATAAAACAACATATAATGCTATCCTCTAGTGGCTTCCAGACTCTCTATGTATTTGGAAAAAATTACCCCTATTAAACTAGCACATGACAGTAACCTATTATTCCTTCAGCTAAAGCAGGAGGCAACCAGAGAATTAACTGCATAAGGAGAAACTTGTACAAGGACTTTTCACCCTAGACACCTTATAAACAGAGATGAGAGAGACAGGCCCTCAAGAAACAACGCTGTATCAGCTCTGCAAAATGAACATTTTTGTTTGCCATTCTGGCCTGCTACAGCCTGTATGGTCATCCCACAGAAAACTCCGTAATTGTATTATAGCACAGTTACTTATAAAAGTTAAAATTTTAAGGACTTAGGGTGGGAAAAAAGTCTTCAAACTTTATTATCCCATCAGGCCTTTAACCGGTTTTGGCCTCTTTTGGAAGTACACCAGAATCCTTTCAATATGGAAAATAGGAGGACAAAGAAGTATGCCCCTAAAAACATATGCACATAGAACACTAAGTTGTCAGTGTTATTTCAGTGCCTTGTATATACATATAAGGAAACGAGCCTGCAAACTACCCATAACTTTCTTCAACATGGATAGGTTATAGAAGACAATCCTACAATCCACAATGATAGGGATGGCTGCCCAAAATTTGAATTTATGTACATTTTTATCAGATGACATTTCAGCATAGAGTATTGGGGATTGTCATAAAACATTTTCAGAACCTGTCCTAGACAACAGGCTGGAATGATCCAGCTCAGGCTGAAGGTGGACTGGCACCAGGACCTGGCCACTGCTGCCCCTCCTCCCCGCTACCCTGCCTCAGTATGGCTCAGGTGAAGCACTTGGCTGGGTTGTGACACAGCACAACAGGAAAAGCCCCTCTACTGCCAAAATCCCCACTTCCACAAGCCAGGTTCAGGCAACAATTTCCAGGTTGTTGGCCCTTGGTCTAGGGTACACAGAGTGATGAGATTTAAACAACAGTTCAGAATTACAAAACTGCTTAGCCCTTTATCCCAAACTTGAATCCCATACAAGCAGACCTCTGAGCCAGTTTCACCTAGCTGATTTCAGTGGAAGTCTACACAGGAGCAGAGATGAACATGCAGAACTGTCTGTAGAACTAGGGTCTTAATATGTTAAATATGTAGCACTAGTGAAAAAAACCCCAAAACAATGCTGTTTTTACAACAGTTGATACAATACTCCATTTAAATGTCAACTTTCCAAATAAGCCAGCCAAACCGTTATAAATTAAATTTAGTTTAGGAAGAAAAACTTTCATGTTTGACTGTTTCTTAAAAAGAATTTTTATAGTGACTTTTTGCAAAGGAAAGTTTACAAAGTGTCAAGATCATCTTGGCTATAGCACTGTGGTGAGCTGTTATAATAAACTACACTGAATGTAGTATAAAAAGAGAAGAAGAAATATCATTTATAGAAACCATATTATTCACTATGGGACAAAGTTGGCATTAAGCCTATAAGAGAAACTATGAAAGCATTAAGTCAACCAGAATAAGTATTCCAATCTGCAATCTTATCTTCTTAGCCATAGGACTTAATAGCATTTTGTCCGTGAAGCAACAGACCACACTATCATTCTGAGTAAATACTTGAATGACATCCTTCCTTTATTGACAAAGACACATTTTTAGAAGCTCTCTTTAATATGTGCTATTTTACAATGGACACTATACACCTGGGGCCAAGACACACTGCAACAAGAATGTCCTACTGGCCAAATGTAAAAGAACAAGGGGAGGTAAATCTTGTTGAAGAAAAAAATGTTTACAATGATAATTTTTTAACATTCTCTTGTTTATTGCTATTTAAAACATTTAAAAGAGAAATAAAACTTCATCCCTCACATACATTCTTAGGGTTTTTTTGCCCCCAGAAGCCTGGTCATAGTCCAGAAATCAGATCATAGTTTGAGACAGGAATGGAAGTTCAGTGCATATAGAAGCATAATGAAGAGATGTTGGGAGCTTTAAGTTACCCAATACATACCAAGTATTTAATCAATACCTATTTATATTTAAAGCATAATATTTTCTACACACAAACAGGACACCTTAATATCCCTGCATCTCAAACCAGGGTACAAAGAATATCACATTTTTCCTATATATGACAGTTATCCAAAATAAACAATCTTTCTTCCATTAAACTTGATGTAGCAATTAAAACAAACATGACAGGGCAGTTCCACACAAACACATACACACCATCACTTGGGAAATAAATGTGTTCTCCACATTACAGCATCTAGACGAAATAATTAACTTAACTAGTTCCAGACAGTTACATGCCACTGCAAGCATGCTAGTCACTATTACCCAGCTCTACTGTGGTCTTTGGGAGCTAGCTTCTGGATAACCAAGGTTCTACAAATCCCGGTCTCTATTTTGAAGACAAAAAATATTCAAACAAAACAAACAAAATTTGTAACAAAATTAGTTACAAAAAAACCTAGCAGCATACTAGAGATGGAATTCTACATTCAGTTTGATGAAAGTATTTTCTTTACAGTGACTAATGACACCGACCTGCTTACAATTTGTTTTTCATTATTTGGATGATTATTTAAAAACAGCAGCAAAACAGGTCCATCAAGCTGAAGTAAAAAAAACAAACACCTGACAATTCTTTGTTTCATATATTAAAAACAAACTGACAATTTTTATATGAAAAATGTAATCTAAACTGATCATCCTTTGAGAGAGAGCTGAAGGCAGGAAAGTGCTATAAACAAGACACCATAAAATGCTAACAGTAGTGTAAGCAAGTCAAATAAAAAGGTAATATGCAGTAAAATGGCTATTTAAATGTGAGCGGCTTTAAAATTTCTGCCAAATATGACGTATTTGTGATTTAAAATACAAAAATATTTCTATACCTGCTGCTTATGAGTTCACTTGATTAGTTCTCAAACTGACATTAAAAGGAAGAAATTTGAGGAAGGTAAGTTGGTTGGAGCACAATGCAAATCAGGCAGTTCAGTTTCATTCAAAATGAGAATGATACAGCATCAACAGGAAGACATAAATCTTCAGTGCATTTATGAATGTTATCCTAAAAAGATATTTTAGAAATTCAAATGTTTTTCTCTTTTCAAAATAATAATAAGAAAAGCTTCTAAAGTTAGTGAAACTTCTAATGCTGGAGGGAGCAAGGAAAATTGTCAGTCTAAATTCCTGAGTTTATGGATGACAGGAGCTCAGACCAGAACCTGACAATGACAGCACAGCGACTTGATATACAAAAGAGGAGGATGTCTCCAACTTAAAAATTCTCTAGTTCAAACAAGATAAAGAATACCCCATCCACCTGATACAAAATAGATGAAAAATGCTGCCATTTTTTGCATTAAGATTTTGTCTCACATCTTTAGTTATAATGACTGGAGCCAAAATCAAAACATTTGGATTTCTAATGGGGAAGACAACAATACAGTAAAACTGTTTGGCTCTAATTATAGGATGAATCTGGTCAAGCTCTCTAGAGATGGAAGTAAAGATACAGTCCTTCTCAGAGCAGCACAAATTTTTCTTTTCTTGACAATAAGTGAAAAACAATGCAAACCATTGTGTGAATGTCAAAAATACTTATGGCAGTAAGTAAGAGTGATACAGTAGCTGTGATGGTCCAGAAAGATCCTGCAAGTACTTTTACGAGGCAAGAATTATTTCACTTGTATTACAATGCATGTGTAGCAATTCTCAGAACATAGAAACTATAGGACTTGTATTGGGATTCCAGCTAAGATACACACACAACTTCAACTTCCTAAATAGGTGACTTTAGAATATAGTTAATCTTTATACGTAATTTGGTTCATAAAGGTGTACTTTAGGTACTCGTTAAAAAAAAAAAGTAAAAAAGAAAAATGATACCTGAATTGTTTTTCCAAGACCCATATCATCGCCAAGAATACACCCTCTTTTATGAGTGTAGTGTCCATATAGAAACTGGACCCCTTCCCTTTGGTAATCACGCAGATATCTATTAATTGTATAAGGGATACAGTCTCCATTTTCAGATAACTCAAAAGCAACTGCAGGTGATGGAAGCCTTCGGTCAGGAAAATAAGGCTTTTCCAGATCTTCATCATCAAATATTAAGCTTTTCCAGCGATCAGCTTTGACTTTACAGAGTTTCGTTATTACTATTCTCTTTTCTTCAGAGTCCAAAAATGATACTAATGCAAATGACTTTCCATTCTTATCTTTTTCAAGAGACTTTATTGTGGCTTCGCAAAGTTTCTCACTTCCAGGAAATGGTGCAAGGCATTTCTCTCCAACATGCCACCTGTCTATTAAGAAAAGACAACATATAAACGTGTTGAAAAAAGAATGCTTGGTCAAACTTACACAATAATACTGGATTTACTAAAAAAAAAAAAAAAAGAGACAAAATGCACATAAAAATAAGATTAGAATAAAAGCTACACTATGCTTCTTTCTGAAGAAACAGAGTTGTAGATCTCCCTGACTTCAGACGAACATGGGTAACATAGGGTAGATCTGCACCTTATAGACTAACTAAATCAATATAGAGCATAAGCTTTTGTGAGCCCTACCTCACTTAATCAAATACGGTACATGCACAAAGTAATGCATTATGAACAGAAACAGACACCAATATAAAATTAAAGAAAAAACACTTGGTAAAAATCACACACTTTGGTGCCACTAGCTGTTCCATGAAGATACTGAGTCCTACAGACATAAGGGATCCACTGATGTGTAACGATTTGCAGGTTTCAAGCCTGTAATTATCCGACTAGATGACTTGAACAGAGAGTCAGTCTACTTAAAATAATTTTGACTGATCTATTTGCACTTCTGTATAGACAATTTCTGTCATAAGTGCAAATATGTTGAGAAGTAGGACGATGACAAGAAAGTTAAGCAAAAGAGGTGAAGCAGTTCACATTTTAGACAGAAACACATCTTTGTATATGAATTTAAAAAGACATGTAGAAGGAATTGGTGCTGCCCACACTTAATTTCTGATCCACCAAGCTGGCCATATCATTAATTACTGAATTTACATCAGACTGGACTCAGAACCTGAAAACTGTAACAGTTCCATTATGTATATTCTGCATACAATTCTCAACTCAGCAAGGACGACTGAACAGAAGGATCTGAAAAATCCACTTATAATTGTCATGAAGAGACTGAAAAACATCAGCTATCATAAAATTCAAGTGTTTTTAAAGGAAATAAGTGAGCCATCATGGCTGTGTCCAGACAAGCAAGACCGTATGGTATGTGGCGCTGCAGACACGTCTGTGGCACCACATACTGCACATTCAGCTGTTCTCTGAGCTGCTATGGGTTTTTTGACCCCTGGACATCCCAAGGTCCAAAAAAACCTGCACCAAGAAAAAGGTGGAGCGATGCATGCAGGGGCAGTGTGCACTGCCCAAAACCAGAGCCTGGCTGGCCAGAGCAACACTTCAGCTGCTGGCCAGGCTCCGCAGCATTAGAATCAAGGAAGACCGCAAAACCCTTAAGTGTGCCACTGCTTCCTATTCCCAGGGAAACAAATGTCCACACTTGTGTGGACGCAGCCCAGTGGGTACAAAATAAGTAACCATGGCAAACTGAATGGAGGCAATGAGGTCTTCTAAAATTTGCTACTGAGCGCCATACAGTGAAACTGTCTCCATAATCTTCAGATTGATTTGTTTCATCACTGCTCACCAGAACTGTGTGGGTAATCTTAAATTTCACTCCTCTACTGCCTGGAAAAGTTATGAGAAACAACAGAACTTTGCATATGAACTCTACACAGGGAAGGAGCACCAAATAAAGAGTCTTGAACAACAGAAGAGAGTTCTACTTCACAGCAATGAAAAGATACCTTCTTAGGCACTCTTCTGCACTGACTCCAACACTTAAGTAAAAATTCACTTTCTGCTAGCCATCTGTTCTTCTCCTTGGATTCTGAGTAGAAATATAACCCTCTGGCCTCTCCCCAGACCACTCTTATAATGTGAAAACCCACAAGTTAATATTCTCCTGATGGCTCCTTGGTGGTTATCCCTGGCTCCTGCAAGGTCTATACATTTTCAGGACAGGAATTAGTTACAAATTAGAATGACATATCTTTAACTAAATAGTGTCCTTGCTACCTTTAGATACATCATGTTTCAAGTACCTAATGAAAAGGATGAACTGCACTCTACCTAAAACGTATATGCAAAATTGGGAACTAAAACTGATGAAGTTAAATACTGTAATTATACATAAAGTGACAATATACAGCCGTCTGTTAAAATTTTTAAAGTCTGAAAGTCTCCTGAAAAAAGAGAAAATATTCTAGCAGTCATTCAATTACAGTGGTATTAGATATGATGCCCAATAAAGAAACAGAAAACTTGCAGTTAAAATACGATTTGAGTGTGGAGCACCTTTATTTTAAAACAAGCTAAAACAATTTTCCCAGGTATATGAAGAGTGTATAGGGCCAGAAGAATGCTAACAACCAAGTGTGAATCAAAAAACTTTGATCGTTGAAGAGATTTTTATGAATGCTAATTATCTGTATTGCTGTAAAAGTCCAACATTTAGTCAGGTTAGGATCCTACTGTGCAAATCATAGTATTAATATACTGAAAGATTACAGCTCATCCCACAAATGGCTTCAAACACAATATGAAACAACTGAGTATAATTAAATCAGAGGAAAGAGGAACAGAAGGTAAGGGTAATGGAAATAAGATCATCCTTGTGACAAAATCCAATATGGTAGCACCATAAAAAAACTGCAGATACTATTGATGATTCACTACAGCCTGATCCACAAACAGGTTTTGCAACTTATAGCTCCTTTAGTTAGGGATACAATATTGAGACAATGCTGAGCATAGACAGTTTTACCACTATAAAAGTACATATACCAATATAAGAATTATTCCCTTTTCTGCACGATAGATCAATATAAATGTACTTTTATTAATGTAACTGTATCCACACTGAGTTCTACCATTTTATACCACAACTCTTGAAGCTTTTCTATTCCAAACAAAAAAAAGATTTCAAAAGAAACCATTCTGAATCAAGAGAAAGATTTCATTCCAAATCCTACATCTTAAGTTTTGTAAATATAGGTATTTACATGGAAGTGCAGCACAAAAGCAAGAGGCAAAATACATTTTACTAAGGATGTCAAAACAGAATTTTTGACCTTACTGGAATAAATGTATTTATTTCTTCCTCGACTCAAAATGTCATCAAACCAATATTTATGCTAAGTGCATAACTTCCAACAAATCAGTATTTTCTGACAGAAAAAGCACTGCATCAGAAAATTAAGTAGCTTTCTATGCTCAATTACCAATAAAGTTAATAAAACATTCAACTTGTGTTTTGCCACAGTCTTAAGAGTACTTTGCACTTATTTTATGTCTGCATTCTACAGATCTGGATTAAACCCAGCACCCTCCAAAAAAAGGGCAAATAAATATTAACTTACCTCCAATATCTTCACACATCTTGTTACAAGCGCAGATCGCTGTGACACCAATGTATTAAATCTTGAGGAGGGAAGCGTAACGGGGAAGTCAATGAGTTCGCATCACCTGCTAACAGACGGAAGGAAAAGAAGCCAGCCATTCCCCTTTTAGAAGCAGAGCACCAATCATGACCGAGATCACCATTTTACTGTAGACCCTCTTCTGGGGCAAGAAATGCCAACAGTGCTGTTCATAACTGTACTGCTGCAGTTTGTACTCCCTCTGTCCTACGTCTTGAAGCCTCGCATGTTGCTTTCTGCGAACAAAATATGCTGGTTAGGAAAGTCAACCACACACCGACCGGGGAAACGAGCACAAGGCTTCGTCAAAGGGAGGCTAACCATTGACAAACCTTGGCACTGCTGCGCAACACATTACACCCAACTGATTCAGAAGTGCTCACCATGAATCTAACCGGCTGCCCAGTAATTTACTACGTGCTTTACCACCTCTGGACGCAGCCCGGCAACTGGCACGTGACCCTGACCCATGGTCCCTTCCTGCCCGGATCATGCTTGGATCACTCCTTTACTGGCGGTAGGTCTTTAACCTAAGTCAGTGGCCTAAGTCATCGGTCCCTTCCATGGAAAAGGTACCAAAGGTGTTAAAACTGCACCCAGGGGTAAGAAGACAGCAAAGCCTTGGGATGGTCCCCAGGGGGCACCCAGTAGCACCCTGTTCTGCCACTGCAGCCCTGGAGAAGAGGGACGGGGGGAGGGGCACAGCGTTCCCCCTTCGCCACCCAGACCCGCCACAGCACTTCTGCCTGCTGCCGACGTCACGGAGCGCACGTGAGGGGCGCTGCGCGCGCAGCCGCCTCGGGGGAGGAGCCTTCTTCCACTCGGTAACGGTTGCTCCCCGCGGTGTAAGCACTGGGCGTCACTCGGCGATAACGCTCACCACTGCCTCCCGAAGGGGCCGGGGCCGGAGTTCCTCTCTTCTTCTTCCATCCCCCTCTCCAGGCTCCGCCATTGGAGCCGCCGCACCTACTCACGCCGCAGGCTGCGGGGTTCTGTCGTCCTAGTCTCGCGAGAACTAGCGCCTCACCGGGATTCTACCTTAAAGGAGCCGCAGCGGAGGGCGGGGCTGCTCGCCCGCCTGCTTCAGAGAAAGCTGCTGGGAGGGGTTCTGGAATTCTCGCGATAGCCTCCTCCTGGGGGCGGGGCTAGGGTGTGGCCCACCGGGGCATGTGCCTGCCTGCGCTTAGCTATGCCTGCAGTTGAGCGGAGTATGAAGGTGGGGCTCTTTTTTAAGCAGGGTGAAGTCGAAGGGCTGTCTTGTACCTGAGAGGAAGTCACAGAGACGGGGCAAGGTGGAACAAGGTACACATTGCAGGGGGTAAAGGGCTATTGGTGTCAAGCAGGGACCCTCTGCCAGGGTGCGGTGGCATGCTAGGGTGTCTTGAGAGTCTCTTGGGGGTGCCAGGCACTATTAGCATGGTTAGGGGCACAAATGCAGTTCACAAGGTAGACCCAGAGATTTCAAGTAGGAGTTCGGAGCAGTTTTTCTGAGTTCTTCACAACAGAAGAATTGCTCTGGTATTTCTGTGCAGCCAAACTGAGTGGGTGCGTCTACACATGCACATTTGCTGTGCAGTAACCAGAGTTACTGCACAGTACTGGCATGTGTCTACATGTGTGCACCTGTACTAGTCAATAAATATGGCAACTTAGATTGACTTGGGCATATATATGATACCTGCACGATACAAGCATTATGCAGGTATCACATTTACGCCCAATTAGTTACCGCACAGTAACACACATGTAAGGTGCAGTAACGCTGTGTGTGTGGACTGACTTAGGACTAACTTTAGTCCCAAGTTTGTCCACACGTAGTGTTAAATGCATGTTAATGCCTGCTCATGTAGATTCTGGCCTGTTCCCACTTGTTCTGCGATAACTGACTGTGCAGTAATTTTAAGCTGGTGCAAATACACACCCAGTGAAAACAAAGACCTGACGCATTCAGTAAGAGAGAGGCAATGGACTTTCTCCTTTCCTATGCTTGCCTTTAAAAATCTATATAAGACTGTGAAAGGGATTGGTGCTGAAGGAGAGGCAACTTCAACTTGGGAGACTGCTATACTGACTTGTCATAGCATATGGAACTGTTGCTCCCTATTTTGTAACAATCAGCATTTTACCGTAGACTCTTTTCTAGTGCCAGTATTGTTGTGCATACTGGGGCGGGGGAACTGCTTGGGTTTTTGTGCTGTTGATTCCTCCAGCCAATCCCTTAAAACAATCATTTGAGACAGAACAGAAAGAATAAATTGTTATCAACTAGCTTGTTGAATTGTATGACTTTTTAAATTAGGCCCAGCGCTGTGATGGATGGCTAGCTAAATAACTGCATAGACAATATTGAGAAGAGTATCCAAATGCACTATTTAAAAAGAAAGAAGTCCTTGCACAGTGAATATTTATGTATAAATACCAGCAGGAAACTTGATTTTGGCTATGATGCTCATTTGGCATGTACTGCAATACACCTATTATGCAGTGGCAGTATAGTGAATTATATTTGCTGACGTGGACTCTATGCAGAGACACAGGTCTGATGGCAGACTGCTAATAGTTGGATTCTTGTAGCTATTTCACTTCTCTCCCACCCACAGCAGTGGCTGTATATCCTTTCAGTTGAAATTCCTGTTTATAAGCAATTGGAGATGCTATACTTGTACATGAGCAGGAGGTTGGACTGGATGACCTCATGAGAGCCCTTCCAGTTATATTTTCTGTGACCTTAAGTAATACTTTTTTCTAGGTACCATTTGCTTTCAGGGTATCTAGCATCAACTTTCAAACTAGACAAAGCAATAACTAACTTATGTATCTTTTTCATCTTAATACTTGAATTAGAAGCCTGGTGTGATACAGTTGAAGTGGAGAATGGTAATTTCTTTGATTTTTTTTTTTCTTTTACTTAATCATACCTACAAAACAAAGAAAAAGTAACTCATAGAATAATAACTATTCACTTAAAAGCTGCTGGAACTTGTCTTACTATTGGTGGAATACATAGGGAAGTCTTAACAAGTCAAAGCGTGAGGAGTGTTAATTTATACCACTTTACAAACACCCCTGAATTTGGTCCTGTCGTTCTTTCATATGATCTCCAAAGACAAATCTGAATGGGAAATTAACACTCAGCCATAACATTTTTACAAGTGAAAATGGAAGTTTTCTGATCTTCCCCCCCACACAAAAAAGCCATTCAAAAGAAACTATATTCAAGGATTTGAGAATTATGAAAAATACCATCTTTGGTCCCTCAAAAAATGTTGAGTTTTTTTCAAGAAAACCTTCCAAAATAGTGCAATAAAAATACTTCCTTACCTACTTGAATAGTTTAACTGCATTAATATATGTTACTGTCTGCATTTGCTCCTGCCATGTCTTGGCCTGACTATTGATAGACTGTTAATGTGTTCCTTCTGGCTGAGGGTTCTGAAAATAGAGAATGTTGCTATACGTTGCTTTTAAGTAAATGCAGTTCACTTGTACGATACCGACATTTCAGAAATTTAGAATCAAGTTTTAGAGCTAATACAGTGTCACCCTACTTGATGGCTTCCTTTCTTTTCTGAGGCTTCTGTGCATTCATAGGTGAAACCGGCTGAAGTTACAGAATATTATTTCCTTGGGAAAAAATGAATGGGCCCAGAATATATTCATTTTGGTTCTTTACATGGCAGCAAGATTAGACACCACACCTCCCCATGGTTTTAGGGCTCCTAGTGATAAGTATCCACTTGAATCTTAGAGTTCACAAAGAAAACATGTCCTTTTAATTTATTGAGTAGTGTTACTTGCCAGTTCTTTTGGCCTGTGTTTTTAGTTAGGCTTCCAGTTTACCCTGCTAGTCTTTATTTTTCTTGTCTTTGTACTCTAATCTTCAATCCAGCTTGAAATGTGGGAGGACAACTGGATTTGAGCAAATGCCATAAAAGCAGCCTTTGAGACTGGGGCAAAAGAGAACTGTTACAGTAAATACCATTCATCCCAGTGCGACTGCCAGTTTTATCTATAGGGAACAGGAGTGGAAAAATACACTAAAACAAAATAATTATAATAATAATAATAATATATTTATATAATAATGATTATACTGTTGCTAACATAATTCCTGGAATTAGAAGTGTGACTATGGTACTATAGTAGAGGTTGGATAGGATTGTTTTACAAAGAGGAAAGGCAGTGTATTGTAGTGAATCTCCTCCAATAGGTGGAATAAAATACAATTTTTATGGCATATTTTACTCAATATAGGCCAAACATGCCGTAACCAAGGAGTGCATTCCTTATTAGAAGAGCTTCCATGGAAGCAAAACCATCTCACTAATTACTTCATCAGAAATTGGCAAACTAGCTTGCTCTTGCAAAAATAAAAGTGATGGAAAGAAAGACTTGCCTTATGCTCAGCAAGGATTTAGTAGCAGTTTTACATCAAGCACTTGTGTTTGCAGGGCATTATGGCTTTAAAAATAGTTTTAATAGTTTGTAGAAGTAAAATCATAAGACAATCAAACTCATCACATTTTTTTACTTGCTGTGCTGCAGAATCCATGCTTTTTGTGGGGGAGAGCAGGGTTTAAAACAATTTTGATCTCTTTGTAATATAGAAATTATGTTTATTTGTGAATCTCTCCATCTGTGGCACAAATTAACAAAATATAGTTATCTTGTCAAATCTAAATGCCTCAGGTAATAGGTGCAGCATCAAAAAATAGCTTTTGTAGATCTGGCTTTAGCTTTTTCTTTTCTTTCCCTTGAGTTGTATTTTATTGAACATCAAATTATAATCGTATAGGGTTGATTTTTATTCTTTTAATTAAAGAGTAAACTCTGGCCTAGCTCAAGTAATTTACAGCAGTGTTTCTCAACCTTTTAAGTAGCAAGTACCCCCTAACTTTTGAAAATTTTAATAAGTACCCCCAACACTCAATTTTCCAGGGGATTTTATAATTACAGACTAATGTGTGCCATATGTTGGAAGAAGGGCTGTGTATATAAGGCTGTGATATGGCAGATGTCTGATCTGGTGTGCGTAGGGTTGCCACCTTTTACACCAGGGGTGCACAACTCAAGTATGTACCTGGGCTAGAGGTGATGTTGCCCAAAGCTAGGAGGGCGAAACCAAGTGTCACATGAAGTACAGCACGCCAAATTATTACTGGGGAATTTAAAGTGCAGCGCACCAAATTTTTTGCCATATTTTTGAGAGGAGGAAGGGGCAAGAGAGAGAGTGTTGGAGTACCCACGTACCACCTGCCTGTGTCTCATGTACCCCCAGGGGTACTCATACCACAGGTTGAGAAACCATGCTTTACAGCAACAAGCTGGTACAGTTGCACTTAGGCTCAGATATCCTGCATATGGTAACAACATCTGATACAGTGAAGAGCAAAGCTCTGTTAACGTTTCCTATACCCTGGGTGCATCTACTTGTACAATTAGTATGCAGCAATAAACTCTGGCACAGTTCATGCCCCAGTTTATTTCTCCCACTTGCAGCATTTACATGTGCGACACTCCAACACATTGAGCTGGAGTGGAGCAACCCTTGGCTGGCGGGGGATCAGCTTGCCAGCCTGTTTGACAGACTTTAGTTAAAGGGCCCCCACCACCATTTTGAAATGCGGAGATGCTGGATACAAGAGATGCTGAGTCTGCTGGAGCATGCTAATTAGCATATTCCCACTGACTCAGTTAATCGAGTCTGTTCAATGCGTCGTAATTACAGTGCATCAGAGCAGATATCTCGCACGTCTACAGGCACCCTAAATGATCCCATCAGCTATTCTTCCACTGCCCCCCACCCCCTCCAATAGAACCACAGTATTACTACAGCCAAATGGCAATAATAATGACTCAGAATCACTCCTACATTTCCACTACATGTGATGGAAGATGTTTCCATCTGATTATTTTGACTGTGCTGGGGCCAGGATTTGGTACAAATAACAGTTAATGAAATATTACTTATGTTTCAGTAACTAAATATATTAGACCAATAGGAAAATAGCCATGAATAAGCACTAACACAACCTGTGTAACAGCAAACAACAGTTTGGCCCCCTGCAAATAGAAGGAGTTTGCTTAAAAATTAAATGCAGTACAGTACCAATAAATTATATTGTTTAAAAAAATATACAGGCAATCCTTCACTAACTATATTCATTCAAAAAGAATGTGACAAGAAACATAGCCTCATAAAACCTTAGCTGAAAACAGGATAGCATTACAGATAAAAAATTAACAAAATAAACACTTCCTTGGCCAAATAGTGACCTTCAATACTTAATATACAGCAGCTGCCTAAAATCCTGGAAAATAAGTGAGAATGTAGGCAATACTTCTTCCAAGCAGAATTTTCACATTGAACCATGCTTGAAGAATAGGTACATCGATACCAGAGGAAAGTTGCATTAATATTCTATGTGGAAATGCTTGGGTTTAATAAGGAGTCTCTCCAGCGTGGTGCTGCTGCTCTTCTACTTGATTCTGTGGTGAGCTCATAATCTTCTGTATAGAACATAATACATTGCAGTGATGTCACAAATGCAGCATCACGACTTCACTGTAGAATCAAGTAAGTTAAAGTTCTTGGTCCAACATGCTAGTTTTGGTAATAAGTAAATAGCAGACTCAATTTAAGTGCTCCAGAGACCTGATCCTATTTACATCCAAGTCAATGATAAAACTTCCATAACCTTAAGCGTAGAAGTAAGTTTTAATTAGGCAGAACTCCCATTTCAGTTGCTGGGTTCAATTCCCCACTACATTCAGGCCCCATCTCTCTTCTGGTACCTGTCTACATGGATATGGCTACTAGAGATACAAGCTCTGCCAAGGTTTAAGCCAGCAGTTTTCCTTGACCATGAAAATTATCTCCTGGATGATAACAGTCAGGATCTGTCTCTTTTGCCATCAGGTGCAAAAGGGTTAGCAAATTAACAATCGAGCAAGGGTCAGCAAACTAATACCCAGGGGTTGCATCCAGTCTGCAAAGAGCTCAGGGTGGCATTAAGCATCCACAACACACCCATCCCCTCCACAGTGCCCCCCTACACAGCCCTCCTTGCTGATCTATGCCTACACTTACCTTTGCCACTGAACTTGCCCCTGTTCATTGTGACTGGAGGCAGGAACCAGCATTGAAGTTAACTGAAGGTGGCTTGGGTGCTCTGGGATATGGAGATTTCCAGCCCACAGCACGGCTGGGTCAGAAGCAGCAGCCCATAGCAGCAAAACCTTGCCAAACCCTGCAATAAAGAATAAGGACCACTTGGAAGAGGTCTTTTTTATGAAGAATCCTATTAGGACAAGGGCCCATGATGATGAAAATATTTTGAAAGGTAAATGAGTGGATGTACACCTATAGTATATCTTTAAAAGATTTTACAGTATAAATTCCATGCTTCCAGAAATCTGTTCTTTTCAGCTCAAGCTATAAGGTATTTGCTATGCTGTCTAAAATATCTCATACCATATATGGAAATTTTGTAAAAAATCAGGTTCAGTGCTGCTAACAGTTCTTCAAAGTTCAAATATTTATCCAAAACCTGTACTAAATATGAACTCTATTCACATTTGACTTTATTTTGATTTAGGTTTCTTTAGAGAATTCAAAGACTATGTGCAGGCAGGAACCAAATAGAGACAGAAAGTAGAGTTAAGCATTCAGAAAAACTACCAACCAAAACCATTTCAGGTCTAACACAATGGTACTTCATAACCATTGAAAGGTGAGATTGACACGAAAAAAGATTACTGCCATCAGACCCTCAGAGGGTACCTCTGACCAGTCAATCTCCACAGGTTTGTCTGAAATAAAGGAGATTGTGAACATCCACAAATCCTACTCAGTGAGAAACATAGGTGCCTTCAAACTTTGTAAATTAAGTTAAGCAAAGTGATATTAACTAAAAAGCACTATGAAAAGTATTGCTAGACTGACCTCAAAACCAGGATTGGGACTAAGATCAGAGGGTGCTTTTGTCTCTCTTACAGGCAGTTTGCTACATGGGCAGTATTTCACATGTTCTTCTTCAGTTGAGTGTGTGTATATCAGTAAAGACCCAGGAAGGTCGTGGGCCAAACTCAGCCCTGGCATAAACAGATAAGTATGTTCTCAGAGCTCTTGCTTCCAGTTAAATCAGTTTCCAAAGGCAGGTTCAACATTTGGCCCGGTACTAAAAAGACATGCACAATGAGCAATGCCTTATCAAATGCATGCCTCCTATTAATACACCTACTTAGTTATTAGTTTTGATAACCCATCCATAACACCTTCAACCAGAAGGGGTATAGATACATTTCTGTGAGAGAAAATCTTGGGTCTTAGGGACATGCCTTGCTGCACGGGCAAATCATGCACCTTATGAGAGAGCACCCTACACACTAAGTGGGTTGTTTAGTAGCCTGTAGTTATGTAACAGTTTGGGGCAATCTCCTTTCCTGCTCCATATGTTTCCTTCCTTCCCGCAAGCAAATCTCTCTTACCTTACCATTCCCAGTCCACAGAAATGAAAATGCACATCTGGACATGTCAGCTAGGCTGCCATAGGAGCTCTTTGCATAAGATTTCCATACAGAAAATACATGACATTTAACAAGTTTAAATCAGCAAACCATATGTCTTTTACACTGTCATCTCACTCTCTCCTAACAGGGGACTTGCCCACTCTTCAAATCTAAATCTTCCTAAACTTTCAGAAGCCTTGATACTGTGATTGATTATTATTACCTGTTGCTAAACTCTTTTAATGTTTGTCTGCCAGAAGATGTGTTGCTTAGTCTGACTAAACCCGAGAGACTGATTCCACAAGTGTTATGAAGTATTGATTCATTTCCCCAAAGTGTCTGGTTAAAGGGTGATTTGAGTAAAATCTGAAGTTCCGTCCTTAAATAAATAGTGTACATAAATGGATCATGTCAGCAACACTCAGCTTTCATGATTGCCTGAAGTGGGGATTGGATAATGAGGCTTGTCGGCTCTACTAGATTTGTAACAGATATTTGTGTAGAATGGTCTGTATGTTTGGGGGGAAAAAAAAAGCACACGAATGCTTGGAAGACTGGTGGATCAGTCCCAGTCATGCTCTGGGCCTGGTTAAACTGAATCAACATAATTATTCTTCAGAGGATCTTTTATTATGTGTTACACATTTCACTTTACAAATAAAAATAGTTTTAGAACAGAGCTTTCCATCAGGAATAGTAGTCGTAGAAATGCTTTATGGAGATTACAGCTGAGTTTGGTTTCCCGTAATCCTTTTTGCCTTAGAAAAAAAAGTCTTTGCTCCCCCTGGTCTCAATTAGCCAGTTGTTTTCACTGATGACAACACATATGAAAGGAAATAAAGAGCAAAATCAATGAAAAAAGAAAAGCAAAAATAGAATAAAATCCTTTCTCAAGACTCTAGCGCTTATATTAATTTCATCTTTTTAGTTGATATAGTCAAGTTGCCTGTATTAGTCACCAAGAGTCCCTGTTCTGAAAGCCCTCCCAACATCAAAAGAGATGCAAACATGTTCTGACAAGGAAAACAATGCACATTTTGATTCTTCTGAGTACCTCTCTCACCTGACATGATAAAATATGGAATGGACAACTCATTCTGTAGATGCACTGTGTTTTATTCCTGTACAGACAACCAACTAATTTCATCATAAATTAGAATCCCAGTGTGAGAAGCACCACTACAATTAGCTATCAGATAGTTGCACTGCATCTGTGTAGACGTATTGCCATTTGGTGCCATTATGTAAACATAAATGCTGACAAAAAAAGCCACCAACTTGAAGACATACATTTTAGATCCCACAAAATATACAGTTTTCTTTTTGGGGGGGTTTTAAGTCATTTGCCTCATTAACTGTTCCAGCCATAATAGTCTGTAACTGTGAGATTTTAAAATAACTTAGAATGTAAAAGCTCTACACACACACACACACACACACACACACACACACTCCCCCCCCATATGATTTATAAAAAACAGTGCTGAAGTTAAAGTAAAAGATTTTAAAGACTACTTAAAATGCAAAATTTGACTCCACATTCTGAATAAAATATAATGTGTTTTATAAGTTGGCCCTCCCCTATATTATTTCTCAGCCATTATTCATACAGTGCACAAAACAAAATAAAGTAGCTTGCCTAAACAAGATATCAAACGGACATGACAACAGCCTACAAATATATTAAAGAGGTAAACTAGAGGCAGTCAAAGAATGCAGCACTTGGGAACTGCTAAACCGCCCAGAATGCAGTGCATTCATGGAGAAGAGGGGATATTTTTGTTCATGTTGGCATTTTTTTTTGCACTAGGCTGACCTTTTTTTATTAGAAGGATCAGACCTCTGTGGAGCCAGAAACTACAGACTTCAGAGTCCAGAAGTTTAGAGATTATTTCTGTTGAATCAGCACTCAATCTAATAAATGCATCAGTGCAGAAATACAAGCAATACACTCAGGGCTATTTTGCAGCAACATATGAAATGCATTTGGAAATAAAACTTCAGTCCGAAACTTGGACTTCTGAACCTAGTGCAAACCTACTGGTCATTTCATAAAATCTGATGTGGCAGTGAGCAAGGGACAGTTAGGGCATTTTTACTCATGCTCCAAGAGCTGCTCTAATTAGAGCACCCACAGCATCTCGTGCATCATTGTCCCTGCAATTTGATGGCGGGGCGCTTTATCTAAAGTTCATCTAATGAGCTTTTGTTAAAGTGCCCCTGCCACCATTCTGAAGCACAGGGACACTGATACATAAGATGTGGAGGCTGCTAGTGAACTAATTAGCATGCTCAGTCAGATTTGATTAATCCATCAACACCATGTGCCCCTGGGGGGGGCATGGTGGCAGTGGGAGCGCAGCTGTGGGAGCATGGCAGTGCTAAGCACGGAGCTCCCACAGACAGCATCTTTTCGGTGGGGGTGCACTGCCATGCTCAGGGGGTACATATGCACCTGTGTGCACCCCCTACATGTCGCCAGTGGATTAATCACATCAGCTCTGATGCACTGTGTAGCAGGGCACCAAGGTGCCTGCTACTTGGAGAGCTGGGATAACCACCTAGGTGCAGGTTGCCAGGGCAACCAAAGGGAGCTAAGGACTCATACCTGCCTGGTCAGCTGGCTGGAAGGGGCAGGGCCTGGTTCCTATATAACTCCCAGGCTGTGACCAGGCAGGCAGTTCCCTGCTGGCAGCCAAAGGGGAAGGAGCTCCGCCGGACTGAGTAAAGAGGACAGGCCAGACTGTAGGTACAGCCCAAGATTGGGGGAAAGATGGAGCAGCCCTGGTGTGGCACGAAGAATGTGGTTATAGCCAGGCAGCTGGAGCTTACGTTATAGCCTAGGGGCTTGTGTTTCGTTTGTGGTTACACCGGAGGTTTGGGTGAGGCTATTAAGGGCTGGAGGAGGCCTCATAAGGGGACCCACAACAGAGTGGGAACCCCAGCCCCTGACAAGGGGGCCGTGATTCTACGAGCGCCCAGAGAGGCGCGGTTGCGAGACAGGGGCTCCAGAGAGCCCGAAAACCAAAAAGAGTATGAGACTAAACAACGTCTAGTATACCAGCCAGGCTTGGGGTGTGGTACAGGGGTGGTTGGAGCCACACATAGCCCATAAGGCTGTGGTGCGCAGGAACATCCGTTAGCAAAGCTGGGCTAATGTACAGGAAGAAAACTGTGTCCAGGGAGACAGAGGCAGCCTCCCTATTATATATATTACATCAAACACATGGCAGGCGAGAATTAAGGGTGCTTTGTAGACAACCTGGACACGGTAAGGGGCGCTAGGGGAGAACACGACGACACTAGGATGCCCCTCCTTCTACACACTGTAATTACAAAATGTCAGAGCAGGCTCCCTGCACATCTACAGGCAGCCTTTAATGCTAAACTGATATTCTGTATTACTTTTAACAAAAACAAGTTGCTGTGGAAGCCTTTCATTTGGTTAATGCTATTTAAAGTTGCTATGCCCTACACATTCTCTTCATTAACACATGAAAAAAATTGATTTCAGAAAACTTGTTGTTTATTCCAAGAAAGATAGTCTTATATATTTGTTCATCTAAATATATATTCATGTATGTATGTGTATAGGTACTTATATATTTTTATACACACATGTACACAAAGCATGTCTGCATGCATCTTGTGCACACACACTTATACAATTACCCTCTTTTGCTAATTTACAGTTCAGGTTTCCAAAAGTAGCAGAAAATTTAAGGAAGTCAACAACTAATGCAGTCTTTATTCACAGGTCTTAATATACAGTACACCTCAGTCACACATATTCCTCATGCCCAAACCAACTCCTTGCATTTGTCTTATTTTACCAACCTCTGCACAACTCCAATTTTAAAAATATCTTAAAAATCTCACTTTCAAATATTTTCTATTCTTGAAATTCAATTTCATTTTCTACATTTTCAGGGATATTTAAATTAGGAGGGACGATTATAATCCTTTCGTGTGGCCCCCTGAATATAACACAGGGCAAACTACCTCTCAGAAACTTACCCAGGAAACTTTGTATAAGTTCTGTTTGAGCTATACCATATCTTTTAGAAAGATATCCAATCGTGGTTTTAAAGGTCTTAGCGGATGGAAAACTCATCACTCCTATGCGGTTAGTTCACTCCAACTGTTATTGTCTTCACTATTTTAAAAATATTTATAGTCTGAATTGTCCACAGAATATTTTAGAGACCCTCATGAAAGAGGTAGAAGCAAAACAGGTCCATTAACACTGAATTTTCAATCTGAATCTGAACATGCGACTCATACCCATCTCTAACATAATTCCAAGTTTTGAACTAACTCAAATTACTAATTTTATTTCTGCATATTATCTACCAGGAAAAATAAGATGAAGTGCTTACATGTTGTCTGACTTAGGTCCTGTTAATCTTTATTAGGTGTACTTATAAGTCTATTAGGTGTATTTGGCAATTAGTATTAAGTGTCAAAGTAAGAAGTCTGTAACTCATGGAATGCTCTAGCAATAATCTCATCTCTTCCCAAATCCACCTTCTCAAAGATGGTGATTTAATGTCAGTGTTTTAGTTCAATTTTTGTGGAGCATCTGGCAAAGAATCACAGCTTATAGTATTTCATCATGTCAAAACAATACACAGGTCATGGAATTTCTGCATTAAGGTTTTGCAGTGTAGAAATAGCATGTGCAAAGTTTGTAAAGCAAATTATATTTCCCCAAAAAGTGACCCAAGCTCACCACAGTTACTTCACTAAATATGGCACTCCAGAGAAGACTTTAATCAATAATCCAAGCTTGTTAAATCACCACGCAGTGCAGGACTGTAATCTCACATATATTTGGTGATATAAGCAATAAGTAAAAATTCAATATCAGTGTTATTTTTGTGAGGGAACTGATTCAATGTTAAGCAATCAAACACAAGTAACCAATGGAGAACAGTGATTTAATTTATATAAGCTGTTTCCAGCTGTAGTATTCCAGCCTGAATCTCTTATAAGATTCATAGATTGTAAGGGCTGGAAGGGACATTGCAAGATCATTGGGTCCAGCCCCCCCCTCCCCTTCCCCACTAGGCAGGAAAGACAACTGCGGTCTGGTGACCCCCAGCGAGGTGACCGTCTAGTTTCCTCTTGAAGGTATCCACGGTAAGTGATTGCATAGCTGACTGGTGTCTCCTAATACTGGAAGGGCACCAGCAGCTGATAGCCGACCCGTTAGGGGGGTCCCCCAGCATCCAATCACAAAACCAGAAGTGCCGGCAGCAAAACCAGAAGTGCTGCTGGCATGCACCCACATGCACCCCTTACATGTTGCCAATGGGTGATTGCACCTCCTCTGGATGGAGTTTTTTCCACAGTCTGGGCACTCTAACTGTGAAGAAGTTTCTCCTAATGTTAAGCCTGAAACAGTCTTCCAGGAGTTTGTGGCCATTACTCCTGTTTTTTCCCAAGGGTGCCTTGGTGAACAGTTGTTCACTGAGCCCTTGATAGATTCCCCATACGTAGCGGTAAGCTGCTACCAAGTCCCCTCTCGGCCTTCTTTTTTAGGCTGCAGAGTTCCAAGTCCCTCGGCCTTTCCTTGTATGGCTTGCCTTGCAAGTCTCTGATCATACAGGTAACTCTTTTCTGGACTCTCAAGCTTTTCCACATTCTTGTTGAAGTGGACGCAGTACTCCAGCTGCAGTCTCATCAATGCTGAATAAAGCAGAAGAATCACTTCCTTGGTTTCGCTTGAGATACATCGGTTGATACATGCCAGAGTATTGTTTGCCCTGCGGGTTACAGCATTGCCCTGACAACTTACATTCATAATATGGTCTATTATTACCCCTAGGTCCCTTTTAGTTATGGTGCTAGTCAAATTGGCACCACTGAGCCTATATGTTGGGGACTGTTTACACTGGATGGAGCACTTATACTTCTCAGTGTTGAACTTCATGTAGTTCCAATCCACCCAACTTGCCAGCCTGTCTAGGTCTGCCTGTATCTGCAGCCTATTTTCAAGCATGACCACACTGCCCCAGAACTTGGTGTAGTCCATGCACTTGGCCAGTGAGCTCTTCATCCCCACATCCAAATCATTGATAAAGATGTTGAAAAGCACTGGACCAAGCATGGACCACTGAGGGACACCACTGGACACTTCTCACCAGGATGAGACAGATCTGTTCATTAGAACTCTCTGGGTCCTACCCCGCAGCCAGCTTCCTACCCACCTAACTGTCGAGCAGTTAAGCCCACAATCCTCTAATTTTTCCCCTTCCACTGCCTATGGATCTTTGCTTTAAAGAGTTTAAAGTCTAATTGATAGATTTGCCAGACAAGCAAAGAGGTAACATACAGCAGGAAAGGGAGAGGCAATGAGGAAAAAAGATTATGGGTATGTAGTTATGTGGTTTCTCTGTTTAGGGAAGAATACAGTAGTTTCATTTTTTTTTAAACAGAACATATTTTGTTTTTCTAGGTGATAGTGCAGAAACCCATCCTAATATGGAGGTTCGGCGCACAGATTTTGGAATGTTTTTGAGCACCTTAAGCAGGAAGGAAAAAGGCAGAAAGGTTTGTTATAGAGGAAGATATAACATGATTTGAAGATACGATGGAATGGAAAGAGTGGAGTCAACCTAAATATATACCTGTTCAAAGGTATACAAGAGGCAGGACCTTTGTGCTATAAACTGCTTTGAAAGTGAGACGTGGAAAAACTGACCTTTAGGGACAGTAAAGTGGAGAATCACTGAAGTGAATCATCTGTTTGGAATGGATTGCAGAGGTTGAGAGGAGGTTGGGGAATGTACAAAAACTTGAGAAAAAGAGAGTCAAGAGATAAGAACGTGGATGAGTAATTTGCCCATCAGAAAGGATGGGGCACACACTTTGTGGTACAGGAAGAAGCAACAAGAATTTAGCTAAACCTTCAAGTCTTTATGTGGACTTTAGCTCTTCATTTTGGCCCTGGAGACAGAGAGGCATCAAAGATGGGCCAAGAAAGATGATGATACAGTTCTGTTGCCTAAGATCACCAATTTGCATGGGTGATCTTGGGCAAGACATGTAGCGTGTCTATACGTGGGTCTTGACACATTCTAAGTAGAATACGATAAATCAAGTCTCCTACGTTTCAGCGTGCCTCTCCATCACACATATTCAGAATCCTGTATTTCAAAATGGTGATGGAGACACTTTAAAATAAAACTCGTTGAACAAGCTTTAGTTAAAGTGCCCCTGCAGCCATTTTGAAACATGAGACACAGAATGAATACATGAGACACTGTGGTGTGGTGTTTTAATTAGAGCAGCTGTCTGGGAGCCACTCTAATTAAAATGCCCACACCCCAGACCACGTGTATAGACGTGGGCTTAATTAACCAATCCCCCTGCTCCAGTCAATAGGTACAACAAGTGCTAAACACCCGTGATAATCGGGCCTGATAATCTCTGAAAGCGATGCCAATTTCTGTTGATTTTAATAGTTTTTCAATCACATCAGTTCCATCAAATCCCACATTAAAATTTAATTAATGATTAAAAGGCATTTGTTTAACAGTATTAAAGTGGTTGAGACCATAGCCATAAATGAATATTATTGACCCTAATGGAAAACGGAGATAGTAGGAGGTCTTAGAACTAAACTTTAATCTTTTATGTGTAATAGCAAGAATTTCTGCAGTTTATATTCATATTATTCTTAGTTAGAATACCCTTTAAGTAAAGTACAAAAGTATGAAATAGGTAGCTACAACAATTTAGCCACACACATGCACATGCAAACACACACTCAGGTGTGTGTGTGGCTAAATTTTTGTAGAGCTGAATATATATTACATATATATACACACATATATCTCTCTCACACACACACAGTGGGGTAAGGAGGCTGCCGGTTATCTAAAAATTCCGGTTATTGGAATTAATGCGGCAGTGGTGGATGCCACATGCAAACCACCTTCCCCTCCCCCTACCCAATGGCTGGCTGGCTGACTGGGCAGCACCTGTGGAGCCCTCAGAGGAGAACCACTGCCCTCATGGCCCCCCCTTTCCCCGGCCCTGTTCAAGAAATACTTCATGTACATACCGGATAATAAAGTATTCTGGTTAGTAAAATGCCAGTTAACACAGCTTTTACTGTATATCCTTTATACATTAATATAACTAAAAAGCTGATGGCATGCACAAAAAAACCCATTTCTTAGCAAATCTGGGGTGTTTGTTCCAAAGTACTTTAGTACTCAAATTTGTCACTTCCAAACTAAGACCTGAAATCAGCAACATGCTTATTTATATGACCATTCTCACCCTTAGGCAGCAAGGCACTTTTGCAAATAATTTAATTCTGTTGGTTTCAGTGGGACTTAGGTACCTTACTTAAGTGCTTTGCTTTAAAATGATGGGATTAGTCATGTACTTAAGTGCTTAGCCAAAATAAGGCCTATAGTAGTAAATCAAATCAGGAAAAACATAAAAAGGCAGAAAGCATTCCACCTTCTTCCTAAAAAAACCTGTATGGTCTTAATTCTTTGCTTTAAACACATGAAAAGCCAGAATTGACTGTTGTACAATACTGATTTGTTTTTACCATATTATTATCCAGATTTATGCATCTATTTATCATTTTCAAACAAAATCTAGCTCTCCTCAGTCACAGAGAAGGCTTGGGGACTAATATAATGTTAGAATCCTCCAGGGATTACCCCTGATCCTCAAAGGCATAAGACCAATTCCAAATTAATTTTCAAATACATTTATGTAAACTGTGTATCCTTCTCAGAAGGAATAATCCACTACATTCCCTTATAAACAGAACCTTTAAATATGCAACAGATGTTCCCTTTTTGAAAGGCTCTTGAATTCATTGACAGGCCTTTGGCTAAACTGATGAATTAATTTGTTCAGGGCAGATTTCATAAATCCTCTAATAATTCTTACCCTTACACATCTTGACTTGATTTTTTGAGATCTACAGCATGTGTTTTAAATGTTTTAACCTTTACTACTTTAATCAGGTAACATTTATTTCAGGGTTGGATGATGATCAGTCATTGAAAGATATAGTTAACTAGGAAATAAAATCCAATTTGTCAGTTAAACCCCTACATCTGAATAATAAGAAGAAATCAATCTGTATTATTGAATCTTTGAAACATTTTGCTGCTTTGATGTCATTCTGCTTTTCAAGAATTTACACTGAAAGATTGCTCAGAGTGACTGAATGCCGTATGTATGTGTAGATAGCATGCTTCTGTACAGCTGACTTATCATGGTGGTTCAAGTATAATCTTTTCCCGGTATGAACAGATTTATTTATGGAGTGTTAAACTATTTTTCACCAATGTTCAGAGGCTAAGTGCCAATTTAACATAGTAGAAATCAAGCCACAGACAAATTTTGCTTAAGCCCTTTATTTTTGTCAAGCATTTATTTTAGTTTTTTTTCAAGGCATCTGAGTTAAGATCACACTAAGTTAAGTGCTCTATTGATTAAAAAATCTTTGATATTGTGTTCTAATGTACATGCATTACACTGTTACAGAAAGATTTTTATTTTCCTGTGCTGAACAACTCACATTCTGGCTCCCTTATGCACATCCTTGCCACAGCGGAACAGTTGAACAAGTCCTCACATTTACAATTTTTAAGTGGCAATAAGAATGGATTATATTATAGCAGTATTTTAACTAAAACCATCAACAAAAGTGAACTATCATCGTCTGCCCTTTTAAAATGTTTGTCAGTTAAAAGCAGCATTAACTTGAAAATCTAATGCTGCAATTTTCAGTATTAACATTGTTAACTATTCTACTAGTCCTCATTTCAATATCCATCTATCTGGTGTGTTTTTCCAAAACCCTGCTTCATTAGTTGCCACTGTTTCCAGTTTCTTCCTGTAACTCTTTAGTGCGTTTATACTTTTTCAGTATAAAATTCTACAGACCACAGATTATTAATGATGGAAGAGCAGCATGAAATACACTGAATATATATCATAAAAATAAAAAGAGAAAAGTTACCATTCCTGCATTCTGTTAAAATAAATCCTTGCTTTCTAAATTTATTTGAAGCTGCCATGGTCCACTTGCTACAATATGCGGAGAAAGCCCCAAGCTTTACATTAAGTGATCTTGCTGGGTATGTTTCTATAACCTGAATATCATGATACAGCTCTGTTGGATGAATCAGGGCTGGGGCATTTGGGGTGTAACATAGGACTTGGCACTATCAGAGTCCTCCAGAATTCCTTGTTTTCCAAGTAAACTATTGATATTATGATCAAGTCTCACCCAGGTCCCAATTGTCTATTGTTTGAATATATTTCCTCCAAATCAGGGGAAAAGCTGACAGAGGAAAGAGAAGGAAGGCAGAAATCAGTCCCTCAAATCAAGATGCTTCTAGCTCTGTCATAGTCTTATGTTATTAATGGAAACATAAAACATTAATTTATGTAGAGCCTGAATTTAGATCAAAGGCATAATTTCTTGTTTGGTTAATAATATGAAACAATCTGGTTGACTCTAATGGAGAAGTTCATGTTATCTTCATTCAGTTCTTCCCTCCCTCCTTTCTTCTGTTTTGTGGAAAATGACCTAGGTAAGGGCTCCAAACTTTGGAGTCTGAGTTGTATTTTCTTCCCATTTACCATTAGCACTTTTAGCCCTACTCCTTCCTTCAAATGTGTGTAGATAAGCAAGGAAAGAAAGCAAAAGAAAATGAAGATTTATCAGAATCGTAGTCTGGAAGTAACAGGCGTTTGTCACTGTCATTTTTCATGCTGTCTTCTATGTAGATGTATGTTGGTCTGTTTAGATTATATACTTTTGGAACAAGGCCCTCTTCTCCACATGTAGCATTATACATATAAAACATAAATTACAAATCCAAAATGGTATTGTTTAAGAGAGAAAATAACTAGTTGTAACTTGCTTCGTTTGGGATTTTTCCAGAAAGAGTAATCTGTTAAATATAACTATCAGATTCATCAAATACCTTACCTTAATGTATTCATAGATTTTGGTCCTGTGTGCTGCCATTTATCCAACACATAAAGTGGATGAAATATTACACTAGTTGGCACCATGGACAGAGGCCATACAAAGTCAGTGACAATAAAGAACCCAGTCCTCCACAACCTGACTCATATGAACAACTCCAGTGGTCTAAATAATTTAATTAAACTAATCTGATTGCACTGGTTGGTTTTTGGTGTGGGCATTTCTCCCCTAGGAAGTGGACTAAAACTGAGAATTCATTGCATATGGAACATTTCATCAGCTGGTAAATGGTAATATCATTTGATCATTGCCAACACAGGCCATGAGGAGATCCCCAGCCTTAAGGCGATATTGACAGTTGAGAGGTGAATGGCCCTGCAGTTGAGTTCCTACCGCTGGGCACTGAAATAACAGCCAGTACAAGTAGAAATTCATTGTCCAAACCTTCAGCACTAAACTATGCAAATTTGCTATCAGAGAGAAATCAACCTACATTCTAAAATGTCCCTGCTGGGTCCTAGCACCATGCATAATAAACATAATGATACAGAAGGTACAGCTCCATTCCTAGTAGTAACACAAAGCAGACATCCTTCATCTGGAATGCTGGGGCTTGAATTTTTAATTTCCTGATGAGAAAAGGAATGGAACTGGAAGACATTTGTTTTCTCAACGGCATAAACTTAATTCAAATGCAACTTCTGGAATTTCAGCATTGCACAGTACTTAATGATTTTCTACTGACTCTTTGGGTCCCCGTCCCCCCCACAAGTCTTTTACCATCTATTACATATTATATAGTTTATAATAAATAAAACTGCAGAAGGATGGATGTCTCCACCTGTCAAGAAGGGGCTAAAAATCTTCAGTAGTCAAAAATAAACCCCAATCCATGTCATTTGTGGAGTTTATCAAGCCTGTGTATGGGACCTTAAAAGGAAGGATTCCAGCTCAGGGAGGAGGAGAGGTTCCCAAATTAAGTGGACCTAGAGAATGGGACTTTCCAGCCTTGAGCCCAAGGTTGCTTTATGAGGGGAAACTTGTGAGTACCATCCACCAATGCTTTCTGAGAAAGGTTGTCTGTCCATCTTTCTTTTTTCTTATAAGTGGAGGATGGGGGGGAGAGGTGTCTAGGTACCCAGACTTTCTTTTGTTTTTGCCTTTACTAATCTGGCCTTTTGTGGGATGGTGAAATCATTTCTTCCATTTGTTCTTCAGTTGGGCTGCTTTACTTCCTGCAGGGAACTGGACTCTATGAGGCCTAATAAGCAGGTTAAGTCATAGAAGAAGTAAACCACAGCATGGCTGGAAATATTTCATGTGGGTGAAGGGAGATGGGGGGAGAGGGACAGAGGAAGAGAGCCTGCTATGTCACTGCCAGCCATGAGGGGATATATACTGTCTAGTCAGTCACAGTATGACACATGGTGGACAATCCAGGAAAGGTTCCCAACCAAGATGTAGGGTCTGGTGCACCAGAAAACTGAACATCTGCATGCAAAAAAAAAGTAGACAAATGTGGCGTGGGTCCAGGGCAGCAAATAAAGTGGTTAGCTCTCAGCAGCAGCAGACTCAGCTGCTATTGCAACAACAATTAATATAGGAACGAACTCCAAAATGCCCAGCAGCAGCTATGACATAAGCTGGCAAATCAGCAAGAGGACCAACAATAACAGCTGGCCTAGCAACTCTTGGTGGGGTTGCAGTCAGCCAAGGCAGCTGGAAGTCTATTAATCAGTACCACAGGCCTGGAACCTGTTCTTGTGCCAGCACCAGTAAAGTTTACAAAGATGAAGCCTATCATAAGGCATTTTTAACCACCTCATAACAGAGGGCCTGGACTTCCTAATGGCCCCTACCCCAACAGCACATCCTGACTACAAAAGGCTTGATCTTTTGTATGCACAGGATTTTTTTTTTTTAATTAAAGAAGTTATCTTGGATATTAACAAGGACATGCATCACCATTGCTTCCAGGCAGAAGCATATTCCCAAGTAGCTTGGATAGTAGTAGCTCAAGAAAAGGGTAGGTGGGGGGGAATCATTGTTAACCATGTTTGTGACCTGAGGAACAGATTGGGACACAGCTTCAGCACTAGCAGAAACGTTTATCCAAATAGTCCCAACCATAGTGCCAGAGATACCACTTGAGGACATTAACCAAAGTGATAGAGTTAATGAAGAACTTTCATGACTGTGAATGAGTCTCCAGGAACGGGAAGGAAGGGTGCACCTTGAGAACAGAACTGAACAGACCTGAGGTAAAGCCTGGCCAGGGAGAACAAGCTATATTTACAACATTTTTTTTTTTTGCATATGCCCTGGTGAAATCCCATACAATCAACTAATGGCAAAGCCTCTGTTGTGCTCTATAACAAGTGTCTCTCTTGTGTTGCATGAGACAATCCAGCTAGGAAATTGGGACCCCACCTTCTAGGCTCCTTCCTGAATCATCAGGCACCTGTGGATTTGGCTCATATGGGCAGCTGGATTGGGAGAGGACCTTTTCCCACATTTCATTTTCCCTATTTTGGCATGTTCCAAGAGGACAGGGAGTACCTGCCCAGAGTGGCAGTTGACTGCACCCAAAGGAGATCCTCAAAATGCCCCAGTTCACCTCCCACTGATAGAAATCCCTTTGAGGGGATTAAGATGGATCTGATAGGAGCACTGCTGGGCAAAAGCACATCCATATCATTGCAGATTATGTAACCCTGGCTGCAGGACTACCCACAAAGCCACAATCCAAGTCCAGATCCCTGGAGGTGCCCACAGCCTAGAACCACCCGCCCTTCTGGGATGAAGGAGGTTACCTTCACAGAAAGGTACCTAGTGTCCCTGGATCTTCAAATAGACACCACACAATGTACAACTACGTGTACCTTATTTACAAAGGGTTATTTAAAGAAAAGGAAACTAATTAATACACAACTGTTCAACTGTCAGAAACTTATTCACACCCTCAGTCAATAACATTGCACATGATGATGGCTTCAGATGATATATGTACACAGGTGGCCTGGACCAAATGCCTGGGAAGGCAGAGCTGCTTTTGTGCCACTACCATGGGATGCATGGGTAGGTCCTTGCTGTGAGGGTCTCACAAGGTGTGCCCCAAGGGTTGCTGTGCTGCAGGCAGGTGTTCCCTCACCAAAATCCCTGTAAAATAGCTTACCCTGCCCAGACCCTTGTCCCCTGACACACAAGGAGGAGGGTCTGGGCTAGAGATTCTGGCAATCTCCCTTGGCTATACCCACATACCCCCACTTGCCAGGCAATCAAAATTTTCCCCCTCCCTTGGGTCTGAACTCTCTCACAGGGGCCCTACCATGAATGACTAATGCCTCCCAAGACTGAGAGGGTGGGGGAGGGACATCATTTATAGGCGGCAGCATCGGTGGCGAGCAAGAACTGCTCGCAGCCACCAGCAGTGGCAGGTGTGGTGGTGAGCAGTGAGCAGGGACTTCCCACAGACACCAATGGCAACAGTGGTGGTTGAGGGAGGGGGTTGTGAGCAGCGACCACCCATAGAAGCTGGTGGTGGTGGCCAATCTCGAGGGGCCACATGCCTCCACCCATATCCTCCCTACAAGTCGCCTATGGGCCCTGTCCTATGTGAAGAGGGCTAATGTCTCCTAGCTCTGCCTCCCATCACAGCTCATGAGGAGCTGGATCAATCGCCCTCCAATCCCTCTCCCCTCAGTGCACCTCACACCACACAGGGTCTTGGAGAAGAGTCCTTCTCACTTGGGGGTCTCCAGAAGGGCTGGGTGTTCCTCCAAGCAGATCAGGGAAGGCTCCCAGCAGAATAGGAGCAAGACAGGCTCTGTAGCTGGGCTTCCCAACCCTCTATCCCCCAATGCAGCCCGCACATTTCTTGGGCTCTCGCAGGTCTGAGGACAGGACACCATGCCCATCCTCCCCCTCAATCTCTGGGCTTCTCTTACAGCTCTCCCTTTCCCCCAAAACAGCTGCCTCCAGAACAGGCTTCATCTGCCCATATCACATGATATCTGGGGAGCCATTTTCCCCTTTCCAAAACGACTGCCTCCAGAAAGGGCTTTGTTATCCACATCCCTCTTGAAGCATGGTGCCCAAAACTGCACTCAGTATTCCAACTGCGGTCTGACCAGTGTCCGATAGAGGAGAAGTATCACCTCCTTGGCTGTGTTTGTCATGCATCTGCTGATGCATGATAAAGTGCAGTTAGCTTTGTTGGTGACTTTGTCACACTGACAACTCATGTTCATCTTGGAGTCCACTAGGACTCCAAGATCCCTTTCCTCTTCCGTGTTACCAAGCAGGTCATTTCCTAGGCAGTAGGTGTGCTGGACATTTTTCCTCCCTAGGTGCAGCAATTTGCATTTCTCTTTGTTAAATCGCATTCTATTGTAGGTCTGCCCATTTGTCCAAGCTGTCCAGGTCTGCCTGTAGCTGTTCCCTGCTCTCTGGTGTGTCCACTTCTCCCCACAGTTTTGTATCATCTGCAAACTTGGACAGAGTACACTTCACTCCCTCATCCAAGTCACTGATGAAGACATTGAAGAGTATTGGTCCAAGGACCGAGCCCTGTGGGACCCCACTGCCCATGTCCTTCCAGGTCGATACCGACCTGTCCACCACCACTGTCTGGGTATGACCCTCTAGCCAATTTGCCACCCACCGGACTGTGTAACCATTCAAGTCACAGCCTCTTAATTTGTTCACCAGTATGGGGTGAGATACCGTATTGAAGGCCTTCCTGAAGTCTAAGTAAACAATATCTACCCTGCATCCAGGTGCTTTGTAACCTGGTCATAAAAAGAGACTAGATTAGTCAGGCATGATCTACCTGCTATAAACCCGTGCTGGTTACCCCTCAGCATAATTTTTCCTGCTGGGCTCTCACATATATGAGCCTTAATAACCTTTTTGAAGACTTTGCAAGGATGGAGGTAAGACTGACTGGCCTGTACTTGCTTGGATCCTCCTTCCTCCCCTTCTTGAAAATAGGGACCACGTTGGCCCTTTTCCAGTCCTCCAGGGCCCAGCCCATGCGTGCTCAAATATTCTTGCTGGTGGCTGTGCAATGACATCAGCCAGAGCCTTCAGTACCCCCAGAAGGAGCTCATCTGGGCCTGCCTACTTAAATGCATCCAGTCCTTCCAAGTGACTCTGCACCATCTCAGAGTCAACACTTGGTAGTCTGGTGCCCTGCTGTTGCCTCTCTACAATCGCATTGTGAGACTTGTCTTGCCCCTCGTTTAGGAAAACTGAGGCAAAGAACTCATTGAGGAGTTCAGCCTTGTTCCCCCCTGTCTGTCCACCCGCCCTTCTGGGATGAAGGAGGTTACCTTCACAAAACCAATTGCTTTTGCCCATTCAGTAGCAGTCCTATACCACCCTGGGCATTCCTTTTACTCCCTATATATCTGAAAAACAATTTTTTGTTATCCTTAACTTGGGATGTCATCCTCAGCTCCATGGTAGCTTTGGCCTTTCTAACTGCCTCCCTACAACTGCGAGCTGAGGAGGTATACGCCTCTGTAGATGTCCATATACTATCTACATGCTCAGTTTAATTTAGAAGTTCAACCAACCTTTAAAGTGGTGCTAAAGAGGTTCATGGCCTCTGGGCGAAGGCACTGGGAACTGTTATTTCCTCCCTGGTGTTCAATGTAACACTTCTGCTAAGTTCTTTCCCTTCCAACTTTTACATGGCTGATAACTTTAGAGATTTCTAGACCTCATTTGAGAAGTTTGAGAAGGACTAGGCCTAAAGGCAACTATCACTTCCAATATGCATTTAAACTTTGCAAGTGCTCAGGGCCTGGCGCTAATTGCTAGGGAGCAAACAACTACACTCACAACATGTTCAAATACAGCCAGGTTACCACTTACAGATCTTCAGGCTGGATAATAAAGTGCTTCTGAGCACTGAATTTAAGTTTTTAATTAGTTGGCAGGTACTTTTGAAGACAGTAAGATAAACCAGCTTTGCAAATTAAAAATCCCACCTGCCAAGGAAGCAAAAAGACACTGTGGAAGATCATGTGAATTTACTGAAAACCAGGAATGCTGATAATGCCTCACTCACTAGATCTAGAACAAAGGCAACAAATACCCATTCAGTGATGCTGAGAACGTCAAAGTGCTGATCTCCAGAGTGTTGAACAGTGGACTCAAATACTCCTGCTTATCAAATCCTTTACCACTATATTTACCTCCTCAAATGACCAAATAGTGAGGTTTACCATTCACATTGACATAGTCCCAGGACAACCACTTAGGGAGAACCCCTAGGCCTTATGCCAGAGGAATATGAAAAAAAACATTCTGAGAGGCCATGTTCAATTTGGGACTAGACAAACCTTGGAATGGCTGGCATTGCCCTTGCCCCAAAGTATAAAAACTGAAAATACATTGTTCCACACATTTTTCAAAACATAAATATGATTTCCAGAGTGTTTCTCTATGCTGTGAGTCAACCAGCTACCAGAATGCATATGATCTACCTGATGTAACAGTATCTTAGACCTTATGAAGGATTATTGACAAGATGCCATTCTTACCATAGTTCTAAGGGAAAATGGCTTCCCAACATATTTCTTGGTTCTTCCAGTTTTGGATTGTCCTTTCTAACCTGCATGGGTGCTTACAATGTCCCAGTGACTGATAGGCCACATTCTTATTCACCAGCAGAAATATGTTCAAACCATATATACAAGCCTGGTAGCAAATGGAGATATCCACCAAAGAAGGCAGTCTTCCAGTCCAGAAACTGGTCTTGTCCTATCATCTGTAAACTAGCAAATGAATATCTCCTACTTTGGACATATTGTGAGGACAGGGCCAATTTAAGCCCCCCATTATCAGGATACAAACTTTGTTGACATGCCATAACCCTTGCACAGAGAATTTAGATGAGACAGTTTCCTGGCCTTGTCAAATACTGTGTGCAAGTTGCACCTGGTTTCACCAGCATTGCAATCTCCCTAGATCTAGGGAAGAGCAATAACCCAAAAAATCCAATACCAACAGCTGATACTTTTCAATCCACACTCCATTAAAAAAAATCAACCTACATCATAAGTGTCTGTGCACCTAAAGGCATTCATTTCTCAGAAAGTGAATGGTGAGGAACTTCACATTCTCTTTCCCAGCGGAGAGCTATGCCCCATAAAACATGCCTACTTTGTGACTGAGAACAAAACTCTTAAGGCCACATTCTGTTCCATCTATTAGGCATTTAAGTGGACATAGCTCCTAAATGCAAAATGCAATTCTATTCCATCCTACTCAAATACTGAATATCTATTAATGCATGTTACTTCTGTAATTTCAGTATATCTTACCTATCTGACCCATGAGTCACAAAAAAGCATCAAGGAGGAAGACCCACCCACTTTTTGCATTAATTGTCCTTCAGGAACTTGAGCAGGATAGAATAGAATCATGCTTCATGTACTTCCAATGTGGAACAGAGTATGACCCGTAGAGGGCTATAGCAGGGGTGTGAAACATGTGGACTGAGGCCTGAATCCAGCCCACAGAACCCCACAGTCTGGCACCTGGTGCTGCTCTGTTAACATGCATGCAGTGCACAGTGGGGCTGGATCCTGGGCTACACTGCTTGCAGTGTTCGCTTGGGCCCAGCATCCTAGACCAACCTGGGTAGGAGATTTATGCACTGGATTAGAAATGCAGGCGGGGTCAATGGGCCTGATCCAACCCATGGAGCAGTCCCATCCCATTCATCCAGCCCACAGATCCTAAGCTATAGGGTCTATTAGATACTGGGTCCATTTACACTTGGCCTTTACTGTGCGGTAGCCTATTCTACTGCACATTAAAGCAGCGGGTAAAAAAGTGCTAATACACAGTAGAATACTACTGTATATTAAGTGTCACACAAAAAGTGTGCACTTGCACTACTGTGCATTGTGCAGCCTAATGGACATCTATTTAGTACCTCATATTGGAAGTACTAAATTTAAGGTGCATTAGGAAAGGCACATTAATGCACATGTAGATGATCCCACTGTCTGTTAAGTAATCCCTTTACTTTGGTAGCAATCATATCATGGTGTAATGGTTGAATACTACAAAGAAAATGCCTTTTCCTCCTACATTGTACGCTGAAGTACATCTCTCCAGTCACACAGCGTTCAAGTTCAGCATTGCACTGAACATGGCCTGCTTCTTATGACAGGTGGGTGAGTGACGTTTGGACAATAATACCTTGTGAGCTAGCTTGAGCTGGGAGTAAGTATTGGGGCAGATCCCTTCCCCTGCCAACCAAGTCATAATCAGCCTCAATCTGGCACATCTGTGGGACATGCCAAAAATGAGGTCAGGATTTCAGAGCAATTTGGAACAGAGCTGGAGCTCTAATTGCATCCAGCTCTCATTTTGTATTTGACTAGGGACTTAGAGTTCCTCTTACTTTTTCTAACCAAAGATAAAAGCTGAAGAGTCTTCCAGGATCCTGAGAGATTGCCTTTGCACACTGCAAGGATTATATTGTAGATGACCTGGTTGGAGGACTGAGTCACATGAAATTACCATACAGGTAAAGTAGAGGTGTCAGTCTAGCTGTATAGTAATCTAACTCATGGACTGGAAGAAACAGCTTATTGGTCATATGTTTGACACCCCAAAACTGACTAACGATCAGCGGGGCACTAGAGGAGACCCAGCTATACAATTTCCATCCACAAGAGGGTGCACTGTCCTTTAAGTTGCACTCCTACAAAAACCCAAATGCAAATTTGCTATGTCCCACTGCAGCTGAGGGGCAGTTAGACCCCTTCTCGAAATTTCTCTCTTGCAGTTTACGGGGTGGGGTTTGTGTTTGTAACACACTGGGGTCCCAGAGGAAGCTGTGACAGCCCCTGGTGGCTCTGCAACCATTCCTTGCTCCACCCCTAGGGCACTCCCCCAATCTGACCTGCCATACCTTGATGGAATATAAATAGATAACAGGAAGCTGCCCATGGACCATTGCTTGGCCTCAGTCACACTGGGCCCCAGGCCCCTGGCTGGGCCTCTGTGCTCTACCATGCCCAGCAAGGCACACAAAGCTTTATGGGCTAATTGCATGGCTCCATAGCCTTCCCTTTACTACACCCCATGCCTCACAGTTGTCACTAGTACAATGTCCCTCTGTTAGGGCTTTGGCCTCCTCAGTCTCCGCCCCTTCAATCTAGCTAGGCCTGCTAGGCTAAGTTCATTGGCCAGGACCTGGCTTTGAGCTACTAGCTTCCCCATCCTCTCTAGGCAATGAGCCCCTGGCTTCTGTATGCTCTGCCCCTGGCCCCTCTGTGTCTGCGCCCCTCATGGACAGGAGGCCCCTGACCCCTCTATGTCTGTACCCCTTGCTCCTCTGTGGCTCACCAAGCCTGCAAGCCCTGAGCCTTCCCCTGGCAGGGCTCTAGGCAATCAAGTGCCCCCCTGGACACTGATGAAGTTTACACCTCCTTATAGACTTAGCCACAAACCACCAGTCTATGCCAACATAAATACAAGCCCCTGGGCTATAACATAAGTAAAACGTAGAAGCAGCCCTCTTCCCCTTTAAGACTGGCCTCTACTAACCCAGTATCCTGGGCAGGGACTCCTTCCCTAGTGGCAGCCAGGGAGAGACTGCCCCTTGTTTGCCTTAGCCCTGGGCTTATATGCTCCCCTGGTGCTGCCTGCATCTGGTCATCTGACCGCTGCAGTTATGCTGGCTAATTACCCATTAGCAAGTTGCCCTGGCAAACTGCACCCTGCTCTCCGGCAGGGCTGCCTTCCCTCTAGGTAACAGGGAGCCTGGGGCTCTCTGTTACAGTGTGGTGCCCTGGTTTTCTTTCTCACGGACCATGTCTATACAAGATGCTGACAGAAGTAGCATTGTATGGCAAAAACTGTGACATGACTACTGCATCAAAAAAAAAAAAGCATTTGCCGGCGCTACTGCCCAGCAACTCAGGTTATTGCACATTTATTTAGCATTTGTTTATACTGGTACTAAATAAGTGCATAGTAACCACTGCGTAATAGCATCTTGTGTAGACGTGGCCACTTTGTTTTTTTAAATGCTTATTAGAATACAGATGACCATTTTTAGTAACGAAGATGTTGTTGAACAGGTTGCCACTTCAGCCATTTACACAGGGACTTTTCTCAACCCTCTATTCCCAATCCCAATATTTAGGTCTCTTAGACTGAGATGATGTAGGATGTGAGGGAAGGACTCTAAAGACTTCAGAAGACCTAAGTGTAAGAGGACAAGGCATAGGAAATTGCCAGTCATTAAATGAAAAGCCTGAAGCTTAACAGAGGGAGTTTCATGGGGTACAGAAGAATGAGAAAAAATGAGAATGTTGTTTATCAGATCCCTATACATCATTTGAACATCTACCTGAAGTTTCATGATACAAGTGGGGGAACATTCATGGAACAATTAGCTAATGACATGAGAACTAGCAATATGAGAGGAAAAGACAGAAGGGGTAGATACCTACATTACAACTATCCTCTTTCAAATGCTTCTTCCTGTGATGCTTACAATATACCTCACAGTCTGTTTATTATTTCATTAGAAAGCTCATGTATGGTGTAATCAGTGCTCATCCAGCAGACACAATCATTCCTTTGTGGTTTCCCAATCTTGTTTTTGTATCTGCTTTTTGGTACATCTCCCATATCAGACCGTAAGCTGTTTGGATCATGGAAAATCTTTGTTTTATGCGTATACAGCAACAAGTGTGAGGGGTGGGTGTTGGAGCCTTGCCACTAGGAAACAAAAAAATAAAGACACCTAGTCTGAGAAGAGCAGCTACTGGTTAGGAACCATCTATTTCAATACAAGTGGGAGTCAGTAGTGTTCAACTCTTCAGGATTTTCACAGTCATCAAGAGGAGCAGACTTAGAGTACCTGATCCAGAGCACACTGATGTCTTAGGGCTCTGATTCAAGCCATAGGATCTCTTATCACACCATCAAGTATGTCATCAGGATCTAGAACTGACCTTCCCATGGGTACTTTGCAGGTCATATAACCATCAGGATGGTTACATAAACTTATCATGAAAAATAACTGGAGTACTGCAGATCAGGAATGCTAGCCAGACATTTTTATTTCTACAAAGATACAGATTCCAAACTACATAACCTACAGAAGAATCCCAGTCGGTAGCCAAAAGAAATCACCCTGCACTTGCTAGACATACAACACCAATAACTGGGCTGGCAACTTAGGTGCCGAGTGAGAGGAAACAGCAACTCTCTTTTTAACTGAGAACCACCATAGAGAATGTGCACCATCTGATCCTGTGGCCCTTCTACTCTTTGACAAGAAAATGCTTCATTTTAGTTTAAGATGTCAGCTCCTTCTAGTCAATAGTCAACATTTCCTCAAGGACACGTATCTAAAGGAAAACTTTGGATCAAGAAGAAAGCATCCTGTTCCCCATGAATTAGCATAGGGATCGTCCACATACAGTGGGACTGGGGTGAGAGGTTTGAAAGTTAGCTCTTGTAAATCTCCAGTAGATCTTAGGTCAGCCAGCCAAACCCCATCTCCCCGTGGGCTTGTGAATAGCACCCAAAAATAAATCAAACACAAAAATAGGGAAAATTAGTAGCTGTATCTGAAATGGAAGCAGTGTGCATTGGAAAAGGCAGAAGATGTAGAGATTATTAGGTCATAAATATATTCTTTTAGGTTCACCTTTCTTTTACCACAGTAAAGAAATAAAAGGGGGAAATTCCACATTAACCATATTCTACAATATAAACAATAACCGTGTAAGAAGGAAAAATACAAGTGGAAAATTTAAACACTTCATCATTCAGATTCTATTTTGCTTCTTGGTTCCCCCTGGAAATCAGAGAAAATGTCTACATATGCCACTGACAGAATTTCCATTTCAGCTACTGCTTCTTCTGACCTTTTCCTGTTCTCACTTACTTTTTCTGGAAGAGCTTGCGCTTCTAGTACTTTTACTGATTTATATATTGCCCTTCACAAGCCTCAAAGTGTTCGACAGAATTAAAACTAAACAAGAATCACTTTACCTGTCATTGAAATGTAACCACTTTTGGAGTAGGATGTGGGAAATATTATAATAGAGCCATCAACTCTATTCAGTAGTTTAGAGGAAGGTGTCCAGATGAGTGCAGTGCAGCTGTTTTCTGAGACACTGATGACAGGTGTTGGCCATAAAGCCAGCATAGCCAGCCACAAAAAGATTGCTGCAATGTAGATGGGCTACCTAAGTCACTCTGTTTCCAGTTCCTAGTAGCGGGTTCCAGGTTGGAGAAAGACAGTTTCCTTGTGCTCCACTGATCCCCAAGTGGTGATTACTGGAAGATGGGGAAAACTGGCTATGTTAAGAAAACCAAACTCATACACAACCTGCTAAGAACAGTGCAGTGCAAAGACCACATTTATGGTCCTCTTCTAAACTGCACTGTGCACTCCCTAGCCATAGATGAATGCATGGGTCAGGCACTAAAGTTACTGTACACAGTTTGAGTGAATATAAAATGTACAGAGATGAAATGTAACTGAATACTCCTGACTAGATTTTGTCCAGAAGCCCAGGAAAGTCATCCCAACCCTTGCAAGCAAAGTATAATTGTCTATTTACTGACAACACCTGGCCATAAAACAGTGTTTTTCTGACAGTATTATAATGGAGCCTCCAACAGCACAGTTTTTACTGGATGTGCCCAGTACAATTCTAGTAAGCATGACATGAAAACATGACTTGCACGTCCAGAATCTGGAACCAACTTCCTAGGGAAGTGGTCCTCACCCTTACCTTGGGTAAATTCAAAAAGAGGTTAGATGATCACCTGTCTGGGGTCTTGTGAACCCAGCATTCATTCCTGCCTGTGGCAGGGGGTCAGGCTAGATGATCTGTTCAGGTCCCTTCTGACCCTAGCTACTATGAAACTATGAAACTTCTACCAGTTCTTTCCATGGTGAGTAGGGTAGCCATCATCGAGGACAGTCTGATTGTCCTCTGTCATCTATTGATATGAAACCGGATGCCTTTATGTCAATAGACAACAGAGGACATAAAGGCGCTGAGTTTCGTATCAATAGAGGACAGAGTAGCAGAAAACTGGAATGTCCTCTATGATGGCCACCCTAATTGGTGAGAGATGGAGTGCACCTCCTATGCTCTGCAGGTATCCACTCTTATATGAAGGATTCCAAAAACTTGTCATCCAATAACCATGTTTGCTTTTAGAATTTGCAATAGATTATCATGTGCTGGATTTTCTATGTTAATAACATTCATGAAAAATGGCTGTTATGTAAATAAAGCTGAGTAACTTCATAATAAACCATGACAAATTAATCCCACAATTACATCAAGCAGCCAACCAGAATTGGAGGGCTGTTATTTAAACATCTGGCTGTGGGGTGATATCTTAAAGATGTGTGTGTCATGTATGGAACCAGGACGATTTGGCAAAAACTTCAGTAATAATGTTCCTGGCTTCTCAGTACTTGTTCCTACTTTATCAGTGCTTCCTGTTTCAGTACCTCTCCTTATTGGTAGTCAGTTCAATAGAAACAAATGTACAGTAGCCAATTACTCCCAGAACAACTAAGAATCAACAATGATGTACTCCTGTAATCTGTAATACAGTTAGCAAAGCCAATCTATAGTAACTGCCAGCAACCAGCAAAAATGATGTATACAATGGAGATTTTTGTTGCAAGATGCTGTAATAAGTTAGATATGGAAGGCACTGACAGCTTGAAGCCCTGTTTTATGTAATTAAAAACACAGGTTCCAATCCTTGGCTGAACTGTTAGTTTTATCCAGTGCTATTGGCACAAAGTGATCCTAAAGACAGTTTGCCCAGCAGTGGAACAACCTTTCTAGTGGAGTGGGATTTTATGATAGGGTAGAGCTAGTAGACTATAATCCCTGGGTAGATCATAATCCCTAAGGCAGAAAGTGTCCCTCCCCCCCCGATCCATTGTTTTCAATGTATACTGCGATGAGCATGCATCTTGACTCATGCCAGAAATCATAAAAGCAGCAAAATGTAACCTTTCAATAGTCATACAGGTACACACATGGGGCATGGCTACAATGTGTTGGACATTGCTAGCCACATGAAAGCCCACCCCAACCACTTGCTCCCACAGTGTGCGTACACACACAGCGCTGAAAAAACATAGCTGTTTTTTGGAATTTGCCCAAAAGTACATCCCTTACCACTCTTGGGCTTCCTTAGTCTCAGGTGTACTTACTAGAGTGCCACTGTGAACACACAGGGCCACTCTAACAGTGCCCACACTCCAGTTTTTCAGGACTCATTATTCATGAAGTAGAAGCAAGAGGGAAGGGTAGAGCTGAAGCTAGTGGGAAGTGTATCATGACTTGATACACTCCATGCACAGGCATGGTGTAGATATGCCAACACACTCACTTGCTCAGAATTGTTCTGCATAATCCTCATCCATAGCTAAGACTCAGGACTGTTCAACTGAGTTGATGCCTCATTTCTGTCACTGGAATTTCCCAGACATAATAAAGAATGTCAGACACTTATCCCCTCCCTCTGCCTGTAAAATGTCTGTAGTCTGTTTATCTTTACTTGCGAGAGATCTGAAAGACTACCAGTAAAAACTGCAAACCATGTAAAGCATTTCTGAAGTGGTTCTACATTAACTTTAGGGACAAACAAACTGCATGATGGTCCAGTACATTCACCTCCACTCATTTGTTATGGCTTGTCTAACATTTATACTACATATAAAGCCTACATCCCAAATTCATACCATTGTGATAGGGTATGCAGACCCCTAAAAGGATACAGGGTATAGCCAGTAGCCTGCTGGGTGGTCTAATCTGCCCTAATAGGTTTCAGGCCTTCTTATGAGGTGCTAAAAGGGAGAGTCCTGTTCAGCTGCTTTGGGAGTGGGAAGAGCAGAAGACTTAATTTTACTGTAGAAGAGCAAAATGCAAGAAATCCAGGACTGAAGAAGACTGTTTCCTGCTCAACCTTCCTCTGTGGGAAGGTGAGCCCAGCAAGAGATGATCACTTGTATGGCTGCCAATGAATGGGTTAGGCTTGCCAAAACTGAGGCAGGGTGGAAGTGTTTGCTCTCTTGGTGCTTTGTGCAGCCTTGGAAGGTTTGGCACAAGTCTGCTGAGGGCTAAACCCAGAAGGAGTGGGAGGTTTTGCTTCTTTGTGCTTAGCTGGGACTTAAACTGTCCTAGAGGGGATGGGATTTCTATGGGATCTCATTCGAAGCCAGGTCACATCAACCTGGATTAGCTGAAATGCAGAAAAGAGGAGGAGGCATGGCCATTCAGGTAGTTGCCTTGGGACAGTGCTGCCACAACTGAAAGCTTTGTAATACACCTTAATGTTACCTATATATGCTCTGTTCAGAAACACTCCAGCTGTGTGACTCAACTGCTGGGATTATGTGGATTTTCATTTTCTTAATATTTCTTCCCTTAATGGGTCAGTCTGGCAGACATTGGAATCTATTGGCTTTTGGGGTACAGGAAGCCTAGAGGAAGATTATATTTTTTGTCTATTGTGTATTTTTGTCTATTGTTCATTTACATCTGTACACGCCTGCATGTGTGCATGCTACTGTAGCCAAATTAGTATCCTGTGGAAAATATAAGTTAAAGTCCTGTGATTCTGTGGTCATCTTGAAAGACCAGAATAGATGCTTTTCTAAGATTCATACATTACACTGAAAGTTTTTCTGTCTGCTGTAAGCCTCTGTAAGAACAAAATAACACAAAAGGTTAATATTACAAAAAAGATTTTGCTTAATACATTGTGTGCACAATAAATCCATTTGTGCAAGGATCATGGTGTCTCTAACATTTGCATGATTTTTAAAGAATATTCTTAAGCAAGTATTTTATAGTATTATGCCCCAGAACAAATACTATTTAGAGGATTTATGCTCTTCTCATTCTGCCTTCTGATTTCCCATTGAAGCTTGTGGAAACTGACATAATTTTTTTTCACAGCACCACTAATGCAGTTCCCATTGAATTTACTAACCATTGTTCTGTTGTAACAGAGAACAGAATTTGGCCCAGTTTATATATGACCAGAACAGGCTGATTGGTTGAAAGGGAAGATGAAAGCAATTTACGAAAATATTAAAGTGTGTTAGAAACAGTCTAAAAACACCATGCATTGTGGTTGGCAATTCTGAATCCTGCCATCATGTGTTTTCATTTTATGCAAAACTAGAGTCAGTTGTTCTGAGTAAGTCTCGACATGTCAACAATATAAACACTGTACTTACATCAGAAATAATTTAAATAATATATATTTTACAGATAGTCAAGAAAACTGAAATATGAGGTCTGCTATGCACTTTATATATATAATAAGTCTACAAGGGAGTCTCTTTTGTTCAGTATACATATAGCTCTTCTACAATCATCACTATACTGAAGATCAGTAATGGAGATGTTGGTTATCTTGGATTTGGAACAAAACAGCTTGCTGTTAAAGTGTTTCCCATCCAGATAATAAGATGTGGAATAGCTGTGATATATATGAAAAAAGGAGTGTTGGTGCAATCATACATTCTTGCTTGACTCCAGTTCTAATAATGAAGGGGTCCATTTCTGAGCCTCTCTGTTGATTGAATCAAAGGCCTTAGTCAGGTCGTCTTTTTTCAGTATAACTGTGATTCTGGTATCTCTCAAGCCACTAGGAATCTGTTCAAGTTTCCAGAGAGTTTTTTTTCCCACCTTGCTTATACATTTCATCTGGTATTCCATCAGGACCACATGCTTATTTTTCTACATCTGCTAAATGGATTCCAAGGTCTCTTGATAAATTAGTGGATCTGCAAAGTAGTTTTTAATAAGGTGCTGTGGAATGACTAGGGTGGTCTTGTGTTTGACATTTAATATCAGTTTAGAAGCTCTTGAAAGTGTTTCTTCCACTGTGTTGATGGTGGTGCTGTCTCTAAAGAGTGTTGATCCATCCTTGAACATCAGAGGGGACGGTTCCTTGTGTGCTTGACCTATGGGCAACTGGTGTCTCCCAAGTCTGGGGGGGGGCACTAGATCACCAGCAGTGGGGAGGGAAGGGCCCCACAGCAGCCAATTGCTGAGCCCATATCTACCAGCAGTGAAACTGATAAAACCAGAAGTGCACTTCCACCAGCACTGGCGGTTTCATGACTGGCACTTCCAGGGGTGCACGGCCAATCTCAGAGGGTGCACATGCACCCGCGTGCACCCCGTCTGTGTCACCAATGGCTTGATACATAGCTAGCTTTGGTTGCAGTGAAGAAATTAAGCATGTTGTGGCTGTCAGCATACTTTTGAATCTCGTTTGCTTCATCCTCACACCACTTGTTCTTTCAGTCATGAATTTTCCTCTGGTTCTAGGCTTAATGTGGCAATAGATGTCTTGATATGTTTGGAGATGATGTCATTCTGGCAAGCTTTGAAGGCTCTCCTTTTTTGCCAGTGAAAGCTTGCATTTCCCTATCATTTTCAATGAACCAGCCCTGATGTTTCTTTATGGAGAAGCCTAGAGATTCTTCACATCCCTCATGGATGGTTTCTTGAAGCTCTTTCAGTGATCAATGGAATCAAGATCATCAGGGAGGCTGGAGAGTCACTCTTAACTGTTTCTGTGAAGTGTATGAAATGCCTGGACTCGCTATCAATTTTATAAAAATGAAGACCTTTACCAACCCACCCCAGACCAACCAGCTGCACATATTACAATTACAAGACAGTTCTTGGAAAATGTTGAGCATGTCCCCTGCATGGGTAACCACCTTTCCCAAAATGTAAACATAGATGACAATATTCAACACCAGATAAAAACTAGCAGTGCTGCTCTTGGACATCTTTGAAATCACGTCTTTAATGACCATGACATTAGGACCCAAACCAAACTTCTGTCTATCAGGCTGTTGCAATTCTTGCCCCATTGTATGAATGTGAAACTTGGACAACATATCACAAACGCCTGAAAGCCTCTGAATGTTACTGTCAGTGATGTCCTCAGAAAATCCTCTGTATCAATTAGAAGGACAAAAGAATGAACATCAGCAAGTTTCCTGCCTTGCAGCCTGAGTCAGCTTGGTAAAGCTCAATCAGGCTTCTGCCCTGCAGCCCTTGCTAAGTGTGACTGACAGTTACAACTAATCAAAGCCAGTTGACACCAAGCCTCTTCCCTCTAATGGGCCTGTGTAACAGGGAACCCTAGCCCTGTCACTAGAAAGTAGGCCTGCCCCTTTAAGGCCTGAACCTTCTGGGCCCAGAGAACTGGTGCGGAAGAGGTTATAGCTGGGCCGGGCCAACTAGTCAGCTGACCGGAAGGGGCAGGACTATAAGAACCCAGGGCAGAACAGCAGTAGGTAGGCCAGCAGCTGAAGGGAAAGGAGTGCATTGCAACGCTCCAGGGAGAGGCCTGGCAAGCAGTCCAAAAGATGGAAGAGGGGACCGTGGAAACCCTTACACAGCAGATGCCCCAGAAGCCAACGGAGGGGAGCTGAAACACAAACCTGACGTAAATGTAAGATGACATGATCACATTTTTTAAAATTATTTTATTGAGGGCAGTTATTGCACACGGACAGGACTGTCCATATTTCTTTTGGTTATTGAGAACCAGTGGTTTGGGTGAGGCTATTAGGGGATGGAGGAGGCCTCATTTTGGGGACCCTCTACAGAGTGGGTACCCCAGCACCAGTGAGGGAGCAGCTTTTTGGGGCAGACCCTGGTGCCAGTGAGGGTGCAGCTTTTGGGGGACACAAACCCCGGTATTTGAAGGACAATCTTAAAAAGGCCAGAGAGGTTTAATGCACTGGAGTGCAGCTATATTTTGTGGGTTTTTTGCTGGGACTGGCAGGGACAGGTTTGGGGTTGCACCTTGGTTTTGGGCTTGCGACCCTCTGGTTGTGGGTCTGGCTCCCATGCCTCTGGGCCAGGCTCCATAAGGGAGCAGGCCACGAGCCTCCAGGCACTGGAAGGGAAAAAAAAGCTAGAGGCTCGGAGTCAAACCCAGTTTAGTAGGTTTGGACAGGGAGGCCTAGCCAGAGAAAACAGGAGTCAAGCTATAATTGGAGAGACCCCAGCATACCCAATATAGCAGGCAGTCTCCCGCTCACATAAAAATAATTTTCCATCAAAACGTGGCAGACAAGATTAGGGTGGGACCAAAGAATTTATCGCGGGCATCTCCCCAGATGAATGGCCAGGCCGCAGCGAAATGGCAGAATGCTAGGCTGTAACACGGGCCTCTGGACAGGTGACCCCTGTCACGCTCACAAGGCAGGGAAGTCAACCGCATCGAACTGCCAACGAAGCAGGAAGGAAATTACAACATAACTGGCTAAGCAGAAAACAATGAAGGAACTGCGGTGGGGAAAGGGCTATTGACGAGTGGGAACAGAATGCTGGCAGAAAGATAACACAATTGGCCAGTAAAAGTAAGTGAAAAAGAGTGAGGGTATAAAAGGGTAGAGCCATGAGGCCCTGACAGAGGAAGTGTCAAAGGGCCCGCAGACTGATCACCTGCCAGGGTCACCCCCGCCCCCCCCGAGCACTACCTCGGGTTGTTCTTGAGGCCTCCACGAAGAGACTAGCATTCCCAGCCATGAAGCTGCTCCTTTTGTTTGCTGTAGTGGTAAGCGTGCACATATGACTGTAGCCTATTAAGTCTGTATTTGTCTGTCTTTCCTGTAAAAGACATGAGCCATTGACCAAGTCTGGGTCTAGGGTCTTGGCTAGCCGCACCAAGGTCGTCCGCGATCTTGAAAGCAAGGGGCCTTGACCTGAACCCCGTGACTCAACGGACGTAATTTCCCATTTAGCTGTTTGTAATTATTTTGATTGATTATGTTTTAATTGTTAAATGACCTTTTAAGAAATATGAGCCATTGACCAGGTCTAAGACTATGGCCCTGGCCAGCCGCACCAAAACCACTCGTGGTTTTGAAAGCAAGGGGCCTTGACCTGAACCTTGTGAACCAATGGACATCGGTCCCCAGCTTTGATTGTTTGATTATTGTGTGTTGTCACAGATTAGTATTATATAAGAAATCATTTGCTTGAGTTGTCAATATTTTATAGGTTAAAGCCAAATAAATATTGCATATTAATCATAAGCTGCGTCCTCATTGGCGTCCAGCCCACCGACCTAGCCACAACTAGGCATTTTCAACCTAGTGCGACAGAATTATAAAGCAAGCTCCAAGGGTGCCCCACGTAAGGCACGGATAACCAGAAAGATGGCACTGGGGAGGGCGACCTTTTACAGGCTGCTTTAAGGAACTCCTGAAGCACCTGAGCCTTACTCTACAACATACTGGTCTCCAGCCTCTGAGTAGCTCCTCTCCTAGCAATGTTCCTGGCTTTCGTGATTCTGGACCCTGCTTTTGGCTTGTTCCTGGACTGCAGTTTTGGATTTTTCTGCAGTTCTGTTTTCTGGCTCCTGACACCAGTTTTTGGCTCATCCTTGGACCTCACCCTGTGGATTGTCCTTTGGATTTGGTAACTAGGTTTCTGATGCCTGGATCCTGAGCCTGACTTTGTATTTGGCTTCTGACTCATGGTTTCTACCCCTACCCCTGCAATCCCTGGTCCCATTCCTGGCTGGCCTGGTGGACTGTCACATGGCTCAAGTAACCATAGCCACCATTAACATCATGTTTCTATGGCACCAGCCATGAGCAACTCGTGCTTCCTGAGGCTGGGGGGCACAGTGACCACCAGCAGGCGGCAGCAGGGGCATAGTGGCAGTGAGCAGGGACTGCCCTCAGACGGCCGTGGTGGTGTCAGCAGCAAGGGTAGGCCAAGTGGAGACTGTCCGCAGGAAACCATGGTGATGTTGGCAGCGAGAGTGGGCAAGTGGGGACTACTCGCAGGCAGCTGCGGCAGTGTTGGCAGTGGGTGGGGGAATAGTGACTGCCTGCAGATGCCGGTGGCAGCATTGGCAGCAGCCAATCTTGGGGGGGCACATGGCCGCCCCCCTCCCTGTGTGCTCCCTACACATTGTCTATGGCACCAGCTCCAGTGGACGTGACATGTCATAAGGATATCTGACAACTAGCTCATGAAACATATCTTGTATTCCCAATTCACCAATGGTCACTGCTCTAGAAGTGGCCAAAAGAAGCTATCTGAGGACACCTTGAAGACCAATCTGAAGAAATGTGATATTAACATCAATACCTGGAAGATTTGTGCACTGAATTGCCCCCAGTGGTGCTTTGATGTACAAGGCATCAGTAATTTCAAGCAAACTCAGCTCCCTATGGAGGCAGATAGGTGAGAGAGACAAAGGAAAAGAGCTGACCTCACCACAATCCACTTTCCTCCCAAAACTATTTGCCACATCTTCAGTTAAACATGAAAATCTCAGATCCATCTCTTCAGTCATCTTCAGACTCATGATTTACTAGAAGACTGTCATCCCTGTATCAAGGGACTGCCCATAAAGCTGCATTTAGGAACGTAGGACTAGTAAGTGCTTCCTGAGCCATTAGATCCAGGACCCTCCGTGCAAATAATACACTTACATTCTTTTATGTAGGATTATTGTACTGTCCTTTTTTACACGATTAATATCTAATCCTACATGGAGTGAACTTGAGGTGAAAAAAGAAGAAATTCCAACAGTAATATTAGGTTATGGAAGGCGTATTTGAAGGTATAATCAATCTAACGTGGATTCAAAGCACACAGGTGAAATAAATTGGCTCCTGTTTTCTATGGTAATTCTCCTGAAGAAGTAAGCCCCATTTCATTCAGTTTCTTTATACAACCAATCCAAGAGCTTCTACAGAGGCCTTCTTCTCTGGCTATAATGAAAAAGTAGGAAAATGAATAACCACATAGTTTCCGTTGTAAATATTGTAATATGGTATGACAGTCATAGAGAGATTTGAAGTGTCCAGTTCCCTCTATTCACATGCCAAAAATAATACACAGAAAAGGAATTTAAGGCAAAAATTCCAAAATTTCTAAAAAAAATAAAAAATGGCTCAGCCTTAAAAGGACAAAGTTAGACTCATGACTAATGCTCAAGACTGGAAATCCAGAACCTCACTCCAAAATATATCACTTAGACCAATGCTTCCTAAATTGACTACTGATTTGGGTTGCCCTTTTTTAAGTGTTCCCCATTTAGGTACTTTGGACCTCTTTTTTCAGAAATGCTAGATACTCACAACTCAAAATTCTGGGGAAAAAAAGACCTCCACTTTTCTTCAATTTCTTCATCTCCAAAGAAGTTGATTCACTGTTTCATACACTCTGGAGAAGCTTAATTCACTCACTTTTTCTAAAGTGCTCTGCAGTTCTTTGATGTAAGGCCCAGTTGAAGTATAGGGTATTTTTTATTATAATATTAGGATCTTGTTTACAGCCATCTGTTTCTTCCACCACCAAAATTCCACAGAATAAAAGCCAATCTTTTTACTTGTTTCATGTAATTGGAAAGGATCTGACTACGCTTTTCCCCCCAGTGTCAGCAGACAGGAAGAAACTATCACGCACATCAACCCAATATTTATGGGTTTAAAATAATCCTACCATCATTCTTTATATGGTATATAATGGATCAAAGTGTAGGGCTTATAATATGTATGTCTCTCACTCCTCGACTGAATATTTTTCTAATGAAAACAAAATTGCATATATGATTATATACAAACATACACTCACATATATACATATTCAGATCTATATACAGACTTACATATACACACACACGTTTATAATTTTTGTTTTCATTAGCAAAAACGCCAAACTAGGAGTAAGATACTGGCCAAAAATTCAAGTGGAGCCTAAAGTTAGTTTTGTAATTATAGTAATTATATGTGTTCTGCAGGGAAAGTCCCCATTCTTAGTTACCTAAGTCTAGGTTCCTCTTTTTAAAAACTTTTGCCAGCATTACTAAAGTTGATTTTTGTGATTTAACTTTGCTTAAATGTTAAAAGAACTGTGCACTGTCACTTATAATACGAAGGATCTTCCCAAGCATTGAAGTGAGAGAAATGATTATGGCAGTGGGAGTTTTGCCTGAGTAAATATTTCAGTGTTAGGCCCTAATAACCCATAACAATAACAACAATAGATTAAGTTTGTCAAAAGGATTACGTAAAAAGGGTAGTAAGAAAAAGGACAGTGTGATGGGGGAAAAAAATAGATGTAGATTATTCCAGAAGAAGGATGTGGGGCAATATATCAATCCATGCCTGCAGTTCAGTCTTGCCTTCTTTTCCATTTTCTTTCTTTCCTTGACAATTTTCCTTTCTTGTCTTAGTGACATAAAAGTTTTAGCATTAAAAAAAAAAGCATATAACCATATACATCTACTTTTACGTCCTATTTCCACCTCTTTGGATTGTCTCATTAATTCTTGAAATATCTTTTTGGGGATGTTGCACATGTATAGCACCATAAACAAATAGTATACGCTCATATATGCATCCGGGACTATGCTGGCTTATACTGTGAAACGACTATCTCAGACTAGAGCAGCCTCAAGCCACAATAGCACGCTCCAGAAGGAGACAAAGCTAGGATGAATTGTGCCATCACAGTTCTTATGAAACAATGGTGGTGAATTGCCTTCTCTGGTACAGGCAGTTTGACTGATGCAGGGAGCTTTTAATTATATCTCCCAGTGGCAACTTGTCTGCATCTGAATCTTTAATGGTAATTATGTGATGAATACATTCGCTTCGTTTTTCTCGTTTTAGTGAATTCAGCACTGATAAAGTTGGCAGATTCATTTTACCGGTTACAAAATGGACTGATAATATCTCCTAAGTACATTTTCCTAAGTTTTCATTTAAAGTGTTTTGTGAGAATTTTAAACCAGAAAAAAAATCAACCATCTCCAAGTCAAAGCACAAACAGCAGCAGGGAAGACTTTCCCTTTCAGGCCCCACAAACCACACCTTGGGGAGTTATCTGTGATGTGTAATTGCCCACTGAAGTCACACAATGTTGCCTGTGCTTTCCCACTGAATAAGTGAAACGTCTCTAAACAAGTGGGGAAGTATCAACACGTTTTTAAGAATGACCATAGGAGCACATTTTCCAGGAGGTTTTCACAGGATATTCTTTTTCTGGTCATTAAAAATTTCTCCTTGTATGAACATTAACAGAAAAACAGATCAAAAGTGACAAAATACTGAATCATATCTGCAGGTTTCATTTGAACAAATAAGTGCAAATGCTTTTAGGTGGCATATGCTCTGCTCAAGTCAGTGATAACTTACAACGTTCTCAGCTCAGGAAACCTCAGAAACTGGAGAATATGGGAGACATCAACCCTACAAAACCTCTTGAAGGCTGTGCAGCTAGCAGAAGGGCAAGTGTCGACTACTTAGCTGGAATCCACAGACTCGCTCTCTGCTTGCTCACAGATACAGTGTGTGTCACAGCGGGCCATTCCTGGGAGAAAAATTGCCAGGTCTTGTCACCTGACTTTCATTTACTGCTGTTCCACTTCCAGCATCTCTGCTGCTGGTTCTAAGTGGACAAGAAAATTAAATAAAATGTATACAAATAACCCCCATGGACAGATCCAGGATTTTATTAAGGGGTATGTGGGAGCAGTGACTGGCACTGCTGGGGTGTCTGTACCCCCACTGAAAGCCTCTTTCCTCATTACCAGGGTGGACAGATTGCTGTGGGAGAAGCAGCCGGGGACTTGTTTTAAGACCCTGAAGTAAGTATTCTTACTTGCTTCAGGGTCTTAAAACTTCTCCCCCCTCTCGGCCACCCTTCCCTTCCTCTCTGTGCTCAGTGACATCCCCTCCCCTTCCCTTGCCTCCCCCACTCAGTGCTTCCACTGTCCACACTGTCTCTTGCTGACCTGGGGGCAGGGAGTGTGTGAAGGCTGAGCTCAGCCAGGGACAGTGGCAGTGGCAATGGGCAGGTTCCCTCTCCCTGGTTATCTCCCAAGCTAGTAGGTAGCATGCTGAGGGACTGGGCAGAGAGAAGGAACCTGCCTGCCACAGCCCCACCACCACTGCCATTGACCCTGGCCCCAGTGCAGCCCAGCTGGAACAGGTCAGGAGTGGCTCTGGAGCTCCCCTATTCTCCAGGTCAGCTAGAGACAGCAGAAACAGCAGCAGTGGCAGTAGAGGAGGGGAGGAGAAGTGCCGCTGGCCATGTAGGGGAAGAAATACTTGCCTACTTTGGGGACTTAAAATAAAGTCCTCATCTGCTACTCCTACCTGAAAGCAGGGTGTAAATGTGTCACTGCACCCCACTCTGGATGCACTCCTGACAACTCCCCACACTTTATCTTGCTTTGGAAACTGCTGGGCAAAGCAAGTCTGTTTTTTAACCCTAACATCCAAAGACAAAGTCTTATTGTATAATCAAAACATTTGAATGAAATCTTTTAGAGTACAACATTAGAACTGATGTTTAAAGCGATAGCAGTTTATACATGTTTAGTGTAACCTGTCATTGCAAGGTGGGAAAGCAAGCTAAGTGCAGAATGGTGATTTTTACAATAAATTGTTGTGGCCCTCAGAAGTCAGCAAGGTAATATAATGAATAATTCAGATTTCTAGTTCAATACATATAGTTTAAAGAAGTGACAAAAGATCACATTTCTGTGACTAAACAATTCTGTCAATGTGCTTCTATCTTATCTGTCTCCTTTTTTGTTTATGCAAGTTGTTTTTATTGGACTAGGAACAGCAAATTCCTGCAATTTTATAGCCATGTGACACTGTTGTCATTGCTTTTAGCACAGGAAATCGTACATCTGTTAGTAAAAGAGACTGAAAGAACCCTCCTATGAGTCACTAAAAAGCATTTGCCAAAACTAATTAAACCTATGCCAAATATGACAAGTCAGTTCAAGACCCTTAACAATTTACAGTACACTAGGTTATTTTGAGGGGGAAGGCGGGGGTGGGGAGAAAGAGGGGCCAGAGAGGCTTTCTGCAAGTTTGGGATTAGAAAAGAAAATGCATTTATACATTATCATATCATTTCAAGCTCCCATGTTTCTTCTTCCCTCTCTGTCTCTCAATCCTATCTTGGTTATGAGCCAGCCTTAAGATTGATTTTAAGACAGTTTTGTTCTTTAATCTGAGCATTTGCAACCTTAAAGTCATTCATCAATAAATGGAATTAAGAATAGAGAAATAATTACCCTGTACAAATGATAGATTGAACCTAAGTTTGTATTTTATTCTTTCCTGTCCAAGTATGAAGTTTTAAATCTTGATCTAAAAGCAAAACTAATCTAAGAAGAAACTGGGATCATGGTTGCCTGGTAACAGATGTGTAATTAGCAATTTGGTAAGAGATGTTGGAGAGTGGAGGTTTGAGGCAGGTGCTAGGGAAGGTGCCAAGCACCAGAAAGTCTTCCTGACCCTGGAGACTGAAAGAACTTAGCTGTAGCTACTACAATGAGAGGTCCCCACGTACAGGGTGCTACTATCCTGTAAATCAGCACCTGTGGCTAGTTTCCTACTCACCCACTTCTAGTTATGCTACTGCCTGGTGAATACCATGATCCTCAAATAATAACTACAATACAAAGGGACTACCAGAATCCTCTAAAGAGCTTATCAGGTTGTGATTTTCCACAGAGAATTCATAACAATACAATGTTCATAATTTGCAACATAAAATGTCCAAATGCTATTTTTCCAAATATGCCCTGTCCACTGGACATAATCTTCAGCAATCCCACAAAATCAAGGATGATTATCTTCCATGATTATCTTATCCATGCACCTGAAGATGGCTGATGAGGCCAACTGGGATCGACAGACTACTGCAGCTGGGACCTGTTTCCATGTAGGGGTGGTGGTACTGGATTCTTGATGTAGTCCACAATACAGTGTTTCTGCTGCTCCCGCTTATTCATCTCCTGTTGTTATCATGAGGTTTCAAAGTACCAAAATTCTTCCAGCAAAATCTTACTCCACTTGGGGGTGGTCCTGGGTGATTAGCCTCCCATGAGTTGATATCAATGTTGTATTTTTTTAAGTTGGCCTTGAGAACATCCTTGAAGTGTTTTCTCTACTATCCTCTTGAGCAGACACCTAGGCTGAGCTAGGAGAATAAAACTTGCTTTGGGAATCTGGAGTCAGATATCTAGATACATGGCTGGCCCCACAAAGTTGATGTTGGATGATCATCACCTCAATACTTGTGGTATTTTCTTGCAGGATGATGTTAAAATTGGTGTGTTTGTCTTCCCAAAGCATTAAAGGATCTTCTGCAAGCAGCAAGGATGGTACTTCTGCAACAACTTTAGCTATTTCTTGTACATGTCCATGCCTCGGCTCTGTACAGCAAGGTGGGGATCACAACTGTTTTGAATGCTAAACCATGATCTTGGTTTCTGACCTGATGTTGTGATCTTCAAACACCCATTCCTTCAGGTGTAAGGCATAGTATTTGAGTATAGTATGGGACTGACACTCCAGCAGTCCAGCAGTACTTGTTCTTTTCTTAGCTATTAAAATATTCTACAAGAATAAGCCAACAAAAATAGCATAATTTTTTATCATACAACTGTAAGACTAATTCTTCCTTTTCTCTATCAAACTAGCAAAGCCAACATATTACATACTAAAAGTCAGAAGTCTGGCTAAGCCCAGTTTGACTAAATTCAACTTGAGCAAAATGTTAATGCATTGTATAAAAGGATATTTCTTAGACACTGGCTTCAATAAAGGTGAAACATTAATAGCAGTTATCCTATTTCTGACAAGCAATAAAGTATATACGGTTCTTATTATGATGACAAACATTCAACTAAATAGGTTCTCCATTAATTGTAAACTTCAGACAACTTTCAGAAACAAGAATCTTTTTACATCACAACATTACAGTTATGCAAATCAAATTTTGATACAACTTTGGATAAAATCCTTAAGGGCAAATTCTGGTCAGTATTGCACAATACATGCATAGAAAGGTGTCGAAATTGGCTACCTGGATTTTGTCTCTCACAAAGTTGAAGAGAAACCACTCTACATATTTTCTGACAAGAGGGCACAGCAGCCCCCCAGGCTCTCCAGGGATCTAGCAGACTTCCTGAGGCTAAAAAGAAAGGCCTACAAAGGATGGAGGATGGGATTCACCT
>NW_017728950.1:1568123-1610101 GCF_001723895.1 Crocodylus porosus | reverse complement strand
TACATTGAACACCTTCAAGAGTAAATTGGATGCTTATCTTGCTGGGATCCTATGACCCCAGCTGACTTCCTGCCCTTCTGGCAGGGGGCTGGAGTCTATGATCTTCCGAGGTCCCTTCCAGCCCTAATGTCTATGAAATCTATGAAATAAGCCACTTAGTGCTGGAAGAAATAACATGGATACAAACATATAACTTCCCTGGCACGAATAAGCTCCTCAATAAACAAAGGTCCACTGAAATTGTCATAGGGCAGAAGCTCCCACTTTACTTACCTTAAGTAACACATTGTTGTGCAAGTAGTTGCCCTGATGTAAGGTAGCAAAATATGGCCCTACATTATTTCCCAACTTTCCTCTGCCTCAGTGGATTTTAATATTTCTGTGCTGAAAGATTTACCTTTAGAAGTAATATACTCAAGCAATCAACCCAAATACTGAAAGTATCATGATAATAAGATTCATTGTCCAGCAACATTATTATAGACCACTGTAGAATATTATAGAATACTGCATTGCCTTAGGAAGATTAATATGTGCTTGGCTGATTTCCTCTTTGTTGATAAGAATGGCAACAATCATACTTTCTTGAACTGGAATTTGTACTTTGTGAACCTCTTTTGGGATGCATGTTTTGTTTTCCTTCATTCATTACCCCTTGGTTTTGGGACATTCAATTTTCCATGAATACGCAATCCTACAGTTCCAAGAACTGGTTCAAGAATGTTCTGTTCTTGCTATGCTCCAGTGCAGGTGGCCTGAAGTAGAGAGCCTCGGCTGGGTTCTCTGATCTGGTAAATTCAGTACAAAGTGAAGCCAGGGAAGGGGAAATTTATGTTGGTGTAAAGGTGGAAGAAGTGGCTGCACTGCTGCCTCCTCCTCCAGCATATCTGTGGTACCAAGGGGAAAGGGGGCATACAGGTGTCATGCTGGAAAAGGCAGGTCAGGTGAAGAGATGGAGCAAGGCTCCCTTAATCCTGATTCTCAGCTGGCAGAAGGTCTTTCCTTGCTTTCACCTATATCTGTCTCAGCACCATGCTTTAGCTCTATATCAGATCAGTAGAGAATTGAGCCTATGTGATTTCTCCTTTATTTTGCATTCTTCATATCCTGATTCAAATAATTTTCCCACCGTTGGTATTAGAGAGGTCATCCCTTTCTGTCTCTCCCTTCTCTGTTGGGAGAATTGTCTCACTAGGTTTCAGTTACATCTCTTCTTCATTTAGTAACTACTCTATTGCATTCTGCTTTGTGTCCCATTCATGTGATTGTATATTCATATGTAATGTTTTAATAGTTTTCATTATTATACACTGTTTCAGACTAAATCTGTCTTCCACCTCATTATTCATGTGAATGCATCTCCTAAAATTATTTGAGTTAATTTGAACTAACTAATTGCTGTTTGAACAAGTATTGGCTGCCCTCTACTCTATGCTTTGGTTTTCACTTAAGTTTTTAATTTAAGGCCCATTCAAAAAATCTTGCCCATTTCAAACATGGGAGTCTGAGTCTGTCTTCCCCTTTACATGGAAACCTGTTTTATCCAAAGTTCAGCGAATCCAAGATTCTCCTTTATGCTCCTAAACACTCATCACCATGGTATATAAGCACTCCTGTGTAAACCAGATTAGTTTTGAGTATGAGCTTTCTCCATTTTTTTCATTTGTAGTACTAAAAGGCTATCTGTTGCATCTTTAATTCTCTTTCCAGGTCCTTGAAGCGATTCAGAATAATATTAAATCCTTCCTTGATGGTGTTGCTTTTCCCCCCACATGTCTTATAGTTAGGATGAATTTTCCCATATTCCTTGGAATGTTTGGTGTGCTGAGGGTAATGCCGTTTCATTTGATCAGCACACAGAAGGAAGTGTGCCGTACCATTTTCATTAACTGATGTCTAAATCCAAGTTTCTTAGGATGGGGGTCAATGATCAAAATTGTTTGCATCTTTCTGGTGGCTTCACTTTCATACTCATCATTATTTTTTCTTGACTTTGCCACAGTTATCCCTGCCTTTAACATATCCAGACTGGATTATCTCTGGATGGGGCTAAATGGTGAAGTTCATTAGCAACAGCTGGTACAGACTATAACAGACTCTTTCATAGCAGTGTTACCCACAGGGAACATAGTGTACCAGCTCTGCAAAGACTACACTGACTTTGTATTCACTTCCAAGCAAAATCTGGAGTCTTGATATTGAGAAGACATATACAGTCTGAGCCATTCCCTTCCACCCACCACCACCAGATTATATCTTGCTCCACCATTGGAGACATGAAGTCTAAATTGCCCAACCTTTACATTGGACTATTCAAATCTGACCACTGGGTACTGCTTGAAGAGGTGATAGATAAGCTGTGTTTTTACTCAACCATGTCTTTTAACAAAATGTGGCATGGGATTTTAAATTACATGTTTAATAAATAATACAATGGGTTTGTTTTAAAAATATTAGAAAGCTAAAGAGCTATTTTATATGACAATATCCACTATCTCCTTGGCTTGGCATTACTGGGGGGGAAAAGATGGCACTCTTAACTAGTGAAAAAGGATGAAAAAAGTTATTTAAATCTATAGCCAAATTCTTTATATTATTAATATATATATTACGAATAATCTACACAGGGGTACAGACCTCTTATTTTACACAGACATTGAGAGGGGAAAATTGCTTCCCTCTGATTATTGAGAACTTTTAGTTTTTGGTAGTCTGGGAATAGTGCTGGGCATTATAAGAGGGCTTCAGTTCAGGGTTTACACGAAAAGTTGTAAAGATTCATTTCAGAAGACCATCTAGTCAATCAGTCAAACCACATTTACAGCCTCTGCAAAGTAAATAGAAAGGTAACATAATACAGAAGGCATTTTTTCTCTGTATAAGTATTAAGGCCTCTGTTAAGAAATAATTAATACCTTGCAACTAATTTTACACAATATTAGACAGAAAGGCATTGATAATCCATTTATCAGCACATTGTTTGATATATAATGACTGTTAGGAGTTTTACATGTGGGGTAAAGTAACTGCTTATGGAATAAAGGACAAGCTAGATTATTTTGCAAATATTTAAAGAGCTTTATAAAGAGTGTAAGTAGAAATGTAATCCCCTCACATGAGAAAAACTTCAGTAAGGGGACTTTGGTAAGGTACCTTTCTCAGTGTAAAGTCAGGGCTAAAATAATTAAACACCTCTTGAGAGCTAACATGGCATTTTTTATCTGTGGCTTATTGTTAGTAACAGTTAAAATTGACTTGCACACGTTATATTTTGAAACAAAGCTGATAATAGGATCTGTAATGGGATTTATGAGATTTTTGCAAGCTGTAGTAAGTAGTGTTTTTATGTATTTTCACAAGGCAAATACTAGTCTGTTACATATGTAAGTCCAAAAGAACTCCACTGATTTCTATTTTACATAACTACAACTAAAAGCACAACTTGGCTCAATAAATTTTACAACTTTAAAGCAATCCCCATAGGTGGTTATATCTGTTGTTCATGAATGACACCTTCTCATCCTCCCATGAGCCCCTTGAACTACAAACACAGACACTCAAATGGAAATTTGTTAAAAAAAAAATATATATATATATGTATATGTGCAGAATTGCAAATGCTACTTACGTTGTAAGAAAAAGCAAGGAAATTTTTTCTTACTGTTATTGCCCCAAAAATGTATTTGAAAGACTAGTTAAGGTGAAATGAAGTCTCTAATAAATGAGTTTTTTTAAGGAAAAACTTTTAAAGACATGCACTAACTTACAGAATAAATAGGTTACAAATTAATAGAGCACAAATAATGCAGCTTTTGATACAGGATTTGTTTGTTTGCTTTGGACTAGAATAGCCCTTTGGTTGGGCTTCAAATGCTATATTTTGCCCTTCTCAGTATTTCTTTCCAGTTCTCTAGAGCTATAAACTAAGAAAACTCTTGAAATTGAGATTTGAAGAAACACAAATAGCAAACATAGCTGGCAAACAAGTCAGCCTTTAAGAACAAATATTAGCCTGATGTTTTTACACTCCAGCGTATTGGAAAAGAAAATATACAGATGCAAAGGTAGGTTTTATTTCAGTTACTTCGTAAGATGGTTTATTACAGAGCCACAACTACTACACAGACAAGGGAAGGTGGTGGAGCTTTGCAATGGGAAGCCACTCTGGTCAAAAGAGATGTGCAGAATTCTACATTACGTGCCACTGAGATTTCTCAGTCCCTGGGAAAACTGAGGATACATCCACCCCATAACAACAGGTCCTGCCTTAGGGCCCAGGTACCAATTTAAAGAAGAAAGTCAGCCTTTATGCATATATTTTAAAATGCTAAGACACTAATATTTTTCTTTGCAGAGATAATTTACATGTATGAACTCTACATCTGGGCTCTGTTTGCATTTTAAAAATATATATATAGATACAGTTATATACACATCATCTAGCATAAAACTTTCTATCACACACCTTAAACTGCATTAAGAAACTACACACCCATTACAATAAATGAACACATCTGCTCCCTTGCACCCCCACGCATTCACCCGCTGCCCTTTCCAAACCCAATCACAGTCCAAGCCCTGATTTGGGGTTTACATTCTTAGTTCATTCACTGTCCTTATTGCTGTCAATGTCACTGTTACTTCCGCTGCTGCTGATCCTGTTGCTATCTTCCTTGCTGTCTCCAGGTCCAGTTGCATCGTTGTCCTTTTCATTCTCCTTCTCCTCTTCCCCTCCTGGGGGAGGTACTTGAACAGCCTGTGCCAAGTGTTTCTTTTCTTTTCCAGGTGGAGTTGGCTGTGTCTTCTCCATCCTCTTCCACTGCCTGGTAGTAGGACTTAAGTTTGCTCAGAAACATTTTAACACAGTCTGTTTCCTTGAGCTCCCTGTGTCTGTACATCAAAAGGTTCCTGCATTGCCACAGGACACTCCTGATGCAGGACACAAACTGGTTGAAGCGAGTTGTCTGGGACCCTTGCTGTTTAGTCAGGTGTCCATACAGTGCCACCTCCCTTGTCATCAGCCTGACCACTGTCATCTCTTCATGCAGCTGGCTTACCTTTTTCCATACTCCCTTGGCATTGGGGCAGCTCCATAGGAGGTGGTCAATGGTCTCATTTTCATCTTGGCAGCTGTCCCTGGGGCAGTTGGGGCTAGTCCCTTGCCCCTCTCTGTATCTCCATATTTTCACTGGGAGTACGCAGTGAGCTATTAGCCAGTTCAAGTCTCTGTGGTCCTTTTGTAGGTCCTTGTGAAAGGTCTGGTCCCAGGTGGCTTGGCAATCGTCTTCAGGGAGCAGCTCCACAGTCGATAGCATGTCTCTGACTGTCTTCCGTATCTTTCTGTGGTTGGTCATAGTCACCAGTCTTTCCTTCTGTAGCCTGTACTTGCTCCGGAACTCATTTAGCACACTGTAGAACCAGGGGTATTCCATGGTACATGGTCTCCCTTTGGCTGGTGTGTACACCCCCTATGGTCTCAGTAGGTGACCTGCAAAATACTTGAAAAGACAAGCTATTTTGGTCACCTGCCCGATCACCAGCTTGCAGATCTGGTTTGTGTACCATGCTCTCAGGAACAGGGGGATGTCTGGCATCCCCCTGCACCTGGTCTGTTTCTTTTCATATAAGTTCTTCCTTGCCACCACCTCCATTCTGAATCCCCAGAAAGAAATGCACATGACTCTCTGGATTCTGTATAGCAGTGGACTAAGGATCTCCCCAGTGCATCAGCTGTTCTGCAGCAACTACCTGCATTCCTGTTCCTATCCTGTGGTAACTAAAAGGATGTGGTAACTTATCCCTCTTTTATTGACAGATAAGCTTTTGCATGCAAGTCCAACTCTAAAGTGCCTCTCCCAATTATAAAGTTATTACTGTTTAATCTTAACAATGCCTACATTTCTGCTGGTAAAGTTCCCTAATCCCCTCATTTTCTGTTGCTGGGCATGCATATCAACCAATGGCTTTCAAGCTATATGTTGTCTGCAACACCTTCCATCATCACTTGCAGCCACAGAAAATTATCATTTACAACTGAGGTTGACAATAACAGCAAAGCATGTTGTTTCCCACAGCATATTACTTACTCAGTATTATTGTCCATAGACCTCTAAAGATCAGGGCATTTTTTGAGGGAACTGTTGTTAGAGATTTGGCAGCACATCACTATTTAAAGGTCAAATAGTACATCGCTGGCTTCAGTTCTATGTTAAAATGAAGGCAACTACCGTTTACTCTAAATCAGGTGTGGCCATCTAGCTGGACTCAGGGAAACTACCCATTGGTAAATAATTTGAACCCTCATAGTTAATGGAAAGTGAGCTGAGGTGCACATTCTTGAGAAGTATAAGGCTCAAGGGCAGACAGAATATGCAAAAACTCAGAATGAAGAAAGCATAAGAGTTTTATATAGCTCTGTCAGGCCTTGGGTCAGCACAGATGTAGTCAGGGATCTTTTGGAAGGGCTGGACATTTTTAAATCTGCAGGTCCAGATGCCCTCCACCCAAGGGTGTTGAGGGGGCTGACAGAGGTCATCGAGAGCCCTTGGCCCAGCTGTATGAGCATTCGTGGTCATCTGGACAGGTGCTGGAGAATTGGAAACTAGCTAATGTGGTCCCCATTTTTAAGAAAGGGAGGAAGGAGGACCCAAGAAACTATAGGCCCGTAAGCCTCACCTCGGTCCTCGGGAAGATCTTGGAGAAAATCATCAAGGAGCACATCTGCGGGGGGCCAGCAGGGGAGATCATGCTCAGGGCCAACCAGCATGGGTTCATCAAAGGCAGGTCCTGCCTAACCAATCTGATTGCCTTTTATTGGCCAGGTAACTAAATCCTTGGATGATGGTGTCGCTGTGGACATAGTCTTTCTGGACTTCAAGAAGGCCTTTGACACCGTCTCTCACCCTGTTCTCATTAATAAATTAAGTGACTGTAGCATTGATGCCTGCACAGTTGGATGGGTAAAAAAAAATGGCTGATGGGGCGCACCCAGAGAGTAGTAGTGGATGGGTCATACTCAACCTGGCAAGATGTGAGCAGTGGGGTACCCCAGGGCTCAGTCCTCAGGCCTGCACTGTTTAACATCTTCATCAGCAACTTGGATGAGGGGGTTGAAAGCACACTGTCCAAGTTTGCTGATGACACTAAGATGTGGAGCGAGGTGGACACACTTGAAGGGAGAGAGGCTGCAAATAGATTTAGACAGACTACAAAAGTGGGCAGATGAGAATAGGATGGGGTTCAACGTAGATAAATGCAGGGTGCTGCACCTTGGGAGAAGGAATCCACAGCATACATACAGGCTGGGGAGTTCCCCTCTTGAAAGCACAGAGGAGGAACGGGATCTTGGAGTCATTATTGACTCCAAGATGAACATCAGCCGCCAATGCCAGACCACAGCCAGCAAGGCCAGCCACACCTTGTCATGCATCCAAAGATGCATCTCAACCCGGTCCAGGGAGCTAATATTCCCCCTCTATGCGACACTGATTGGGCTGCAGTTGGAGTACTATGTCCAGTACTGGGCGCTGCACATTAAAAATGATGTGGCCAGCCTGGAGACAGTTTAGAGGAGAGCCACCCATTTGGTAAGAAGGCAGCAGGACAAGCCCTATGAGGAGAGACTGAGGGACCTGAACCTGCTCAGCCTCTGCAAGAAGAGGCTGAGGGGGGACCTGGTGGCTGCCTACAAACTCACCAGGGAAGATCATCGTCAAATAGGAAGAACCCTTTTCTCCCCAACACCACATGGGGTATTGAGGAACAATGGTAATAAGGTGATGGAGAATAGGTTTAGGTTAGCAATCAGAAGGCAATATTTTACAGTTACGGTGGCCAGAATCTGGAACCAAGTTCCCAGGGAAGTGGTCCTCGCCCCGACCTTGGGCAAGTTCAACAAGAATTTGCCTGTCTGGGGTCTTGTGAACCCAGCATTCATTCCTGCCTGTGGCAGGGGATCAGGCTAGATGATCTGTTCAGGTCCCTCCTGACCCTAGCTACTATGAAACTATATTAAAAAGTAGTCATGTTCCTAAAAATGAAATATTTTGCACAGTAACCTTGTTCTATATTGGTATAAAATATCTTGTTAATGTGCTGTTATGTTAGTGTTGGAATTTGCTAAAAAATCTGTCTCTGCATATTTCTTTACATAGGAACCAAAAGGTGTGTATTTTTCAAATGTCATATGCAAAGACTTGGCAGATATTTGAAATGTGGCTGCTGAAAATATTTCACTTCTATCACCAGTTCAGAACAGTATTGTGAAAATTAAGCAGTAAGATCTTTCAATAAATAAAACAACATTTATTCATTTTCTTTCTTAAATTCTGCTAAGTGTTCTTGAAAGTACCCAAAATGGCATATTTTCTCACATATAACACATACCTTTCCACACAAAATCATCCTCTCCAAAACTAGAGAAGCAGGAAAGATGATTTTCTGACTAGGATAGAATCACCCTGCTTTGATTCCTGCTCCACAGTGCAGCAGCTATTGCAATTACTATTCAGGCAGCTGAGGGAGTCAATTGACTTAATGGCTCCTTATTTTTCACTTAAGAGGTGTTAACAATCATCTTTCCTTTTTAATGGTTTTGATAGTCTACTTATCAAACTAACCTTTCTTAAGACAATTTACTTTCTGCTAACTACTCCTAAACTCTCCTGCTGCTTCAGAGCCCCAGAGACTCTTTAGCTCTTTCAAAAATCATAGATTCATTGATGGAGACCAGTCTTCAGGAGCAGCTAGATTTTTAACTTTAGTTAACCAGGGAAAGGAGGGCAAGTCAGCTGAAGGTTAGGCTTTGCCTCTGAAAATGAAGGCACACATTATATTCCAAGACATGTCGTATGTGAGAAAATATGGATGTTTAAAGGTGCAGTTATTACAGGTCATAATAAATCACTTAGTAGAAGTCCAGCTGCAGAATGTTATTCATACTGTAACCTCTATTCCACAGAGTAAGGGTGTCATATATACAGTCCACAGATAGGATGGATCATCTGGCTCACAGGTCTTCTCATGGTCTGAAAGACTCCCCTCTGGATCAGCCCCTGAGGGCTGGAAATTTAGCAGCAGCAGCAGTGTTAGACCCACATGGCTGCCAGAGTCAGGGTCAGTGCAGTCATTATCTAGGGAGTTAATGCCATAGTTGCTCACTCAGCCACCAAATGTTTTGGGTCAAGATCCCTGTTAAGGACTGTGGCAGAGCACAGGTTGTGCCTGACACATGAAGGGGTTTGAGCAGGCAGTAAGCAGCCAGCTGCTGGGAGCAGGCCCAACCAAGCAGTCGCATGTTAGGCAGGAGGCCGCCTCATTGGTGAAGAGGCTGGGAGCCTGGCTATAAGGCTAGGCCCCAGAGCACAGCTGGCAGTGGCTGCAAGAAGCTGAAGGAGCAACATCACCCAGGCAGCTGCTGCTCCCAGAACACCTTGGAGGTTCAGGGTAGGAACTAGGGGCTGGAGGAGGTTCTTGGTCCTGGGGCATGACTTAAACTATACCCTGCTGGGGAGGATGGTGTGGTGGGGATGCTTGTGGCAGGGCAGCTTCCAGGAAATGCTACATCTGTGCTTCTTCAGTGAAGGGTGAGTATGGGGCGCCAGAAAGCCTCAGCCCCCTCTGCCTTGCGGGTGACCCTGTAGAAGGGAAAGGTTAGGGGAGCACATCCCTGACAGAAAAGCACAGGGCCAAGGCCCACTGAATGAGGCCTGAGGCCCCAGGGGCATTAGCAGTTGGCAGTCCCAGAAGCACCAGTGTGGGAGCTTGGGAAAACAGAAGCCCCAGTGAGGGGGGCATGATGGCCCAGCTAAGGGGCCAGGGAGTAATGATGGATATGGATGCCAGCTGCAAGGCATGGGACATGTTTTAAGGGAAGGTTTGGAGCCATGTATTCTCCTTGGCATAAGGACAATTAAGTGGGCAGCCTCCCACCTAGGAACACATTCAGTTACATCAAAGGCGTGGTAGGCGAGGCAGGTGGGCGGACTGCCCTAGAAAAGTGGGTAGGCCAACATCTGCACCTGCCCCAGGATGGCCCACTTCCTACAAGGACATACATCAGTAGTGATGGGGAGAACAGTGATGGCATAAGCTCCCATGTGCTGGTTGCACAAACACAGTGACTCATGCAGGTGCAGGAATTAACACCACCACCGTTCACCCAACAGTCCAGATCCAGCATGCAAGAAGCTCTGAAGCCCAAATTTGGCCCAGGGATCTAAATAAGTTTGCCAGAATCGCACCCTAAAAAAAGTATACTGAAACTGAGGTGAGTTAATCTGAATTAACCTAATAATTTCACTTTCCTCATAAACCACTCTAGAACTAGATACATATTTGTAAACATTTTTATCAGGCCCTGAAGAAATTTTTGTTTACTATATCTTACAGCTTTAAGAGACTAATATCAAGTAAGCCACTATTTTAAAATACAAAGTGAGCAATTAGTATTCCTCCATAGCCTTGCCCTCATAAAACACAAGCCTTTTCTACTTTGTGTTGTGGCCACTTCAAATGTAAAGCTGATATAATAAATCTAGCACTTTTCAGGGCACTATAACATGTTTGGATTGCTCTTAAACACTGTATTAATAACATCGAATAAACAGTTGATGAAGGTAACATTATGGTAGTTTAAATCCAGTAATCCTGAGAATCATCCCAGGAAATAAAACAAATAATACAGGACTTTGGGTGAGCCTCAAAATCCGAATTTAATCAAGAGGGCATCAGTGAAAAGTTACCTTCTTATGTGGCTGCAGAACTTGAAGTGTTAAATGGTATACTTGTGGGGATATGATGACCATAGAAACCTGTTTTCTTGTAGGACAGTTCAGTGATCTTTCTATTCCTCAGCCAGGGATCTCTTGTTGACATTTTACAACTAATTTTTTGTCTTTCCATCGGGCAAATCCCTAAGACAAGAAACCCCCAAAATGATATCGGAAGTAATTTTGAGGGACAAAGGAAAAACAAAACAGGATTGATTCATATATATTGAGTGCAGAAATACAACAAAGCTCAAAGGAGAGATCACCAATTAAGATTAAAGAGGGCAGTGACAGGCATTTGACATCACAGCCAGTGTCAAATGTATCAGGAAGCCTGCTTCCCATGAAATGGGGATGCTTAGCAGACAACTGATGACAAAAATTATTTTTCTCATCAAATGATGATGTTGCAAAGTGTTGACCTGAATTGGGATGCTCCTCTTTGTTCTGCACTGGGACGGAAACATTGAAAATGTATTTACAACTGAACTGTGGCTCATTATACAGTGACCTCGTACAGAGACCTTTTGTTTAGCAGCAGAGACAAAGTGAGCATGCCAGCCAGAGAATATAACTGTCTGTTTCATCTGTCTCTTCATGAAAGGCTTTTGAGTCTCTTTTGGCTGCAACTAAGCTACAGTAGCAGTTGAAACTGGATAGAATTCTATACATATGAATGAATATCCTGCACAAGAATCCGGACTCAGACACGCTACATTCAGCTTATTCCAGAGGTCATGCTAATATAAAACTTCTCATGAAGTGTTTATTTCAGAATGTTCCCCTATCCATCTCCTCCCCTTCCCCCAGTTTTTGGCACTGGTTAATGGCGGGGAGAAGGGAGGAAGTGCATGAATACCATACCTGGTGTACTTCCATAGCCTAAGGAACATTTTTGAAATGTCCAACTCCTTTTATGATCTTGATGATAGTAGTAGACCCTCAAAAGTTGGATTTTGAAGTTCTACAAATGTAGGAAGGTAGAATGGAAAGGGGGATCCCGAGTCATGGAGCCCAGTTCCTGACTATGGCAGGCACTATGTGTTATAATCCAATTACAGGCAACCCTCGCCATTCGCGGGAGATACGTTCTCGTGTCTCCCACGAATGCCAAAATCCATGAATAAGGCGCTGCGTTCATGACAGCAGGAGCACACCAGTGGGAGCCTGGTGGTGGCAGGAGTCCAGCAGCAGCAAATGCGGAGCTCCTGAGAAGCTCCTGTAAGTGCATAAAGTGTATTTAAAATGCGGGTTTGGCATTCATGAATATTTGAAACGGCAAATGCCGAACCCACAAATAGTGAGGGTTTCCTGTAATAAACTTACCAAGTTCTATATGAAAACTAGTTAAGGATTTCTTATAACCTTTTTTCCTCTTGAAGGCTCTTCTAGAACCTCAGTCCTCTGATAGTTAGAACACTTTGTCTAATTTTCAGTCTAACTCATGGCTGTTCCTAACTTGTTCCTGTAGCAATATTATTCTTTCCTTTAAGAATTTTCTCCACGTCTGGTGTTTACCCCTAACATAGTAATAGAGAACAATCCTATCCCCTCTCAACTTTCATTTTTCTAGAATACACAAATTTTTTTTAATCTTCTTTTATTAGACATACTCTCCCTTTTCCTTATCCCCATAGTTGTCCTTCTCTGTTTCTGCTTCAGTCTGAATTCATTGTTCCTGATTACAGGTTACTACGACTGTCTGCAGAATTCCAGAATGGTCTTACCACTTGCTTGGACAATGGCATTAACACTTCTCTATCTCTGTGCAAAATCACATGAAGCATCCAGTCATCCCATTCACAGCTTATAGTGACCCTGAGATCAACTAATACATTTGTTTCCAGGCTTTAATCTTCATCTTAGAGCAGAAATTTGTGTTGCTAGTCTCTCTAAATCCATGATCTTTCATTTTCACCAATGGAAATTGAACCCTTTTTTATTACTCTGGTTCTCAAGGCCATTTAATTAATCCCACGTGAGATGCTGATCCTCCTCTATTTTGACAATGCCTCCCAACTTTGTGTCACTAGCAAATTTCATTAGCACCCTCCTAGTTTTTGTACCAAGATCATTGATAAAAATGTTAAAGAAACTTGAATCCTAAAGCAGTTCTTGAGGAACTAGTAAAACTCATTGCATCTTTTCTTTAGTAGGGTCAAAGTGTTGTAGCTTTGATGCTCCAGGTAATATATGAGAAACAAGGGTTGCTTTGGTGATATACAGTTGGGCCAATAAAGTATAGTTGGGAAAGATGTTAGACAAACTTTTGGGCAGAAAGTGCCTGAAACAAAGGCCCAGCCTCAGAGAGTGGCTATGGCACCCCCTGGTGGCTGTACTAATCCTGTTCCTTCCATCTGGTCTCTTTCCAGGTACCACCCTATCCTCACCCGCCATGCTTTTGTTGTTATTGTGACTTCTGAGAGGCTACCTACAGAGAACCACAATGTGGCCTTGGGTGTCCTGCTCTGCTCTGTTCAATCCACTGGGCTCTCTTATCTTTCACTCAGTCCACCAGGCTTGCTCACCCCTCACACAGTTCAGCAGGCTTCTGGCAGCACATTCCCAAAAATCCTGGGCCTCTTGACTTTGTCACCCCTTACTCTGCTCACTGGGATGTGCTTCTCCCCTAAGAACAGTCATAAACCACCCCTCCCGAGGGTGCCCTCTGTGGCCTCCAACCTCCCCTAGCATCGTGCCCATGCCTCATGAGTGTAACAGTAACATAAATCAAAACCCAAGCATGATCCATTGCAGCTAGAGTGCCTTCTTTTAAGCTCTTCCCACAAACTCTTACTCAGTTCCAGTGGCTTCTTTCAGCTCAGACCCCCCCTGGGCCTACTCACGGTTTTCCTGGGCTCCAGTATTGCTTTTCTACTCAGTGCAGGGAGCTCCTTCAGCTAGCATAACCTGGAGAATCTGAGGCTCCCTCCTAGAAGCCAGGCTTATATGACCTTATGTTGCATTCATCTGTTCAGCCCAATCCTGACTTCTGATCCTCAAGGACAGGCTCAAGTGTTTCCCTTTTTTTTAACAATTAGCAGGCTTATTGCTTTGGTCTGCATCTTCATGGCCTGCATCTGCCACCTGCCTCTCTGGCTAACAGGCTTACAGCTTTGCAGCTAGCCTTCCTGCAAGCTGTATCCTGTACCCTGCCCTCTGTAACACTGTACTTGCTCACTCCCAGTAACAGGAGTTGGCGGTCCCCTGTTATAGTGCCCTTTAGGTCATGAAAGATTGGCAACTTTGTGCCCAAAGGCTTGCCTAACATCTCTCCTGACTATACAGTTGATCATATATATATATATATACACACACACACACATATATATATATATATATATATATATATATACACACACACACACATATATATATATATATATACATATATATATACACACATATACACATACACATACACACCCTTGATCAGGAAGAATATATATTCTTCCAACTATACAGTTGGTCCTATTCTATATATACAGGCAACTCTCGCCATTTGCAGGGAATATGTTTCATGAACGCAGCAGCTGGGGGGGAGGGGCTTGGCTCTGGGGGGAGCCTGATGGTGGTGGCGGGAGCCCGGCAGCAGCAAGTGTGGAGCTCCCAAGGAGTCCCCCAGTAAGTGTTTAAAGTGTATTTAGAATGTGGGTTTGGCATTCACGAATATTTGAAACTGCAAATGCTGAACCCACGAATACTGAGGGTTTCCTGTATAGAAAAGATCGATACATAGATTGATAAATCGATCAATTGATTGATCAATGTTCTTGTTTTGAGAGAGAAAAAGAGAGACTTCCTAATCCTATATAGATATATAGCTTCTTGCTTTTTCTTCTGCATCAGTGTGTTCTCGCACCTTAACTAATAATTTTCTGTGTGGAAATGCATTACTGAAATTGGACATATTACTGAATTCCAGATAGACTAGAAATGAGATCAGGTAAAAAAATCTGATACTTTATCAAAGAACAAATAGATGTTAGCTGGTTACTGTATCATGATATAAAAGACATTTACAAAATCCTAAATGACAGCTATAGCTATTGGATTTTTCAATAGCAGCCTCTAGGACCAGATGGCAAAATTATTCTACTTGTTGCCCACTGTTCAAAGACCCTGATTCTGCAAGTACTTACTCATGAATTTAACCAAATGATTAGTCCCATTTGATTACAGTGGAAATATTTAAGTGCATCGGTATGTTTCCAGCATGCCAAGATGCATCTAAGGCTTAGGCAGGATTCAGGCCTTGAGAACTTGTAGACATTGAGCCTGTTTATCACACCCATGCTGTGGTACATCAGGAGTAAGTTTGCTGAAATGAGTGGAAATATACCAGTGTAAAATGAACATGAGAGAAGAATAAAGCCACAGAGGAGTTCCCAAAGATTAAAACAGATAAAAACTTTGCCCAGATCCTCAAAGAAGTTGAGGCACCCAATCTCTTTTGAAATCAGTCTCTTATAAAAATAAGTCAACTGGAATTATGGACCTAAATGTCTTTATGAATCTGGTCTGATGAAACTGACATTTCAGAGCCAACTTACACTGACACTGATAGAGGCAGGTCGTCCCTTATGGACAACCCCTGCCCTCATGTCTGCAGTCATTGAAGCTTATCTGAGAATAGCAGTGTGTGGAAATGGGATATGCCCCCCTGTATGTCACAAGGCTATATAGGTCTCTATGACTTGAGTGTTTGGTAAGTGGACAACTGGACATCTCACACAGATAGCAGGGGTGCAAAGGACTTAGGACCACCTAGGTTCTAAGTCTAGAAGAACCACCTTGATGCTGCTCTGCCGCTACACAGATAAAGGGGGAAAAATGAAGACACCCTTCCAACCAGCAAAGGGACAAGATCAACCCAATCTCCCTAAGCCCTTCAAAAATCTTGACTCATTTTGGTAAAGTATCCTGCTTGCCACTGGAAAGTTGATTTCTTAGTCCATGTGGTGTTGTATTCTGTGGCGAGCAGGGTCACTCCAAGTGGTCAGTGGCCAAGATTTAGTCCCTCTCTTGAAAACAATCTTCAGTGGTAAGTCTATACCACCTCCTGACTGAGCTGCTTAGAAATAAGCCCCATCCACTCATGCACACACAGTCCCACAAAGTAGGCAGTGAAGGAACTGTGGGGCTTGGAATAGACATGGACACATTCCTCCATATGAGCTGTTGGAGCTTATATTATGATGGTATGCTCATGTTTGCAAAGGAGGGTTTACAAACATACCCTAAACACTCAAAATCTAGCTGCATTAAAGTTCCTTCTTTCATCCATTGCTTGATACCATGGTAAACTTTGCTGCATTAGTCTACTGTCTCAGATTTGAAGAAGCATGCCTTGCATTCAAAAGCTTGTCTAACTATCCCAACCATGTAGTTGATCTAATAAAAGCTATTACCCACAACACTCCTTCCCTCCATATTCCCTAGACACTTTCCAGGTTGGACTTCTTTAGATTCTATCACCTTTATTTCTATAGATATCTAACTATGTAGTCTGTAAAGACTAACTTACATTCTTTTTCACTGGGCACTTGTAATGCAAAGAGTCTTTCCTGAGGAAATGTTTCCAGGTTAGTCTAGGGTAAAATCAAGTCTTAAAGGTATTTTAGTAGAGTGCTTTCCATTAGAAGTCAATATCTACCCCCATTTCCCTATTGGAAATTTACCATATTTCCCTTTTGGAAATTTACCATATTTCCCGTATTCCTTTGTTACACTTCTTTTTTCAAATGTTGCCTTTTAAATGGAGACCACTATCTTACATTCTAAAAGATCCTGGAGGGTGGACTTTCACTATAAAGAAGTCTCATCATTCACCTATTAATAAACATTTCTAGAGTATCTCAGAAGATATTTCCAGCAGTGCAAAGCCCCTGAGCGCATATGGAAACACCAGAAGCCCCTGCTGCAGAAACCTGGATCTCAGTTCCACATACTGGTATAAATGACTCCTGCTTAATTTCTGAAGCCTGATTACCTTCTGAAAGCTACTCTTGAAACTCCCATTCTAAAGTTCTTCCACCCTGTGGGAAAGGAGGGATTGCACTATTGCCCCAAATGGTAAATCATACAAGTTTCATTGATCATGCAACAGAAAGCAGGGCTGCAAGCCCAGGCACCACAAGCATTTCTGTTAAAAGGATGAAATCTGTTAAGACTCCTGCTAGGAGCTGTAGCCTCTACATCAAGACACAGGATGCAGAATGTTTCATCTAACTAGGCATTATATGATGGTCTACTGGGGACTCCATATAATAATGCACCTGGCTTAGTCTGACAAGGCAAAGAGTTGAGATGAGACCTTGAGGGAAAGCCCTCTGTGGCAGGATGCCTAGGAGAGCTAAGAGGAAGGACACATCCTCTCCCTCTTGGCTAGCTACTGTGGGGAAAGCCTTTGGAGACTGAATTTCAGTGTTTTTTATAGTTGTTTTCTGTATAATAAAACAAGCCTTGAGGGAAAGGCTTTAAGTGAACTAAATGTTGGCTTCTCCACTCCCAAATTGTAGAAATCACCCAGCAGTTTACACAGCCTAGAACAGATTTCTCTGAAGTACTTCACTGCAGTTAAAAGTTGAGTTTCCCAAGGCTGGAGTTCCCTTCCTTGTCTTTCAGTAAAATCTCAACATCTGCCATCCATTTAAATGAAATAAGCCAATTTCCTATATAGTTTAAAGCAGAAGTTTCAGCAAGAAACATAACCTTTTGCTGACTTTGCCACTGACCCTTCATAAAGTAATTTGAATATACAAAGGATTGGTTCCTGTTCAAATACAAGGAAAAAAAATCAAGGTAAGATTGCTTTCAATCTCTTGAGTAGCTAAAGCTGTTGCAAAAGCGTTTAAAAAGAATTAAAAAATTTAAAGAGTTTTAACTGCCAGTTTCATGTGGTTTGTCAGAAGATGAACTCAAATATTCATAGGTGAAAGAGACCAGCTTGAGGTTCGTGGGGACTGAATGTGCTTTTTTATCCTCCAAGCAGGTGCGGCGGGGGGGGAAATTCCACCATCTCCCTCTCGTCCAGCACAGTTCAGTTTCATCTTGGAGGATCCAACCCTAGGGATGAGAGTTCATGGCTTATATTGCCAACTAAATGCCAGCTTTAGCTGTGTTTTTTCTCTAACTTGGACAACTGTTCATTGAGCACATGGTCCATCAGACAGCTTTCAAATGATTATACTCTTTAACAGCTACATCAAACAAGGTTTATTTTTTTCCTAAAAGTATAGTATCCCATTACCTAGCTTGTTAAATGTAACTTTTCTGACTGTAAATCCCTCCTCCCATTTCATTAAAGTGATATGCTCAGACTAAAAAGGTCTTGCTAAAAAATCAGAATTGCAGAGCAGAATTCAATCCTTCTTGGCATTATTAAAATGGACTTTTCTGTTTTTAGGGAGGTACAGCCTTTTGCTTTATATCTTGCTTTTTTCCACTTAATCTTCCTCGTATACCTTCTTCTGTGTTGCAGCACATTTTTCAGCCAGAGGCAAATTGATTATGAAGGCCCTTCCCCTTCAGAAAAGCTCATGAAAGGAAGAAAAAGGTAGTCTTAAAACTCCGCTTCCAGATTTCTTCTCCTCTCTAGGGAGGGAAAGGATTTTACGGTCATGAAAAAATGCAGAGAGTTGCCCAAAATCTAAAGATTTGTGATCCTATCCCCAGGGGAACATGAGGCATCTGAACAGACAGGTAACCATTTCATACTGCTCACTGAATCTGCCTTCCTGCAGCATTGCAAAAGCAAAATGGAAGGGGCAGATCTCAAATATGGCTCCTCTAGTCACAATTCGTAACTAAAACAATACAATGATATTAAATTATTGAACTTCTTTTTACTATAACACTGCATGAAAGAAATCTAATGAGGTTCAATAAGGACACATGCAGAATCCTGCACTTAAGATGGAAGAATCCCATGCACCGACCAGTACAGGCTGGGGACCAACTGGCTCTACAGAAAAGGACCTGGGGGTTACAGTGGACAATAAGCTGAATATGAGCCAAAAGTGTGCTCTTGTGAAGAAGGCTAACAGCATACTGAACTGCATTAGTAGGACCATTGCTAGCAGATCAAGGGAAGTGATTCTTCCCCTCTATTCAGCACTATTAAGGCCACATCTGGAGCACTGTGTCCACTACAGAAAGGATGTAGACAAATTGGAGAGAGTCAACAGAGGGCAACAGAAATGATGAGGGGGCTGGGGCACATAACTTCTGAGGAGAGGCTGAGGGAACTGGGCTTATTTCAGTCTGGAAGATAAGACTGAGGCGGGGATTTAATAGCATCCTTCAACTACCTAAAGGGTGGTTCCAAAGAGGATGGAGCTAGACTGTTTTCAGTGGTGGCAGATGAGAGAACAAGGAGCAATGGTCTCAAGCTGCAGCAAAGGAAGTTTTAAATTAGGTATTAGGAAAAAAAACTCTCACCAGGAGGGTAGTAAAGCACTAGAACATGTTACCCAGAGAGGTTGTGGAATTTCCATTCTTGGATGTTTTTAAGACATGGCCAGACAAAGCCTTGGCTGGGATGATCTAACTGGCGATGGTCCTGCTTTGAGTAGGGCATTGGACTAGAGGAAGTCCTGAGATCTCTTTCAACCCTAATTGTCTATGATTCTATATGTGCATGACTTTGTGGATACAGACAAGAAATGGTCCTTGCTAAAAAATACAGTAAAAGCCCTGTTATTTGGCATGAGTAGGGCATGGGGGTGCTGATAATCTAAAAAATGCTGGTTACCTGAGGCACAGGGGTTTCACAGAGAGTTGGACACAGAGAGGGGGGGTGGGCAATGACCGCACACAGAGCAGGGGTGGGGACGGATGGCGGTAGCTGTACGCAGAGCAGCAGCAGCACAGGGTGGTTGGTGGCAGTGACAGAGATTGCCTGCAAGCTCGCCCTTGCATATTCAGTAAAAAATATAATTTTCATGTGAGGAAAAGGTGATCCTTTGATTACATTCATGTAATTGTTTTCATGATCAGGTAAAAATCTATGGAAACCTGGTCATCTGCAGTGAATCTCCGCAATAAATGCTACCATGCGGAAAGTGTACAGAGGAAGCAAATTCAGTATGTGTATGCAGATTCTGCTTTCAGAGCAAAAGGTTAAAGCAATGTGATCAGTCTTCGAACTGATAGGAATGCTCCTCCTGTTAAAATGAGGTGCTTGCTGGGATCTGGTAGATCAGCTGTAAGAGATAAATTGAGCATTCAGATATACAATAACAGCTGAGCTGGGGTCTTCTCACAATAGTAGTAAAAGGAGTTGTTCACTGATTTAAATAAAGGATCAAGGCCTTTATAATTAAGCTTGAAGCTTACTAGCAAATCGCTTTGCAGTTTCATTAGGAGAAGAGCCCTGCATGAAGACTTGCCAATTTCATCATCCTATCGTCAGCTTATATGTTTTGCATGTGTCTAGCGCACAAAAAGAGAAAAAACCTGCCAACTAAAATAGTATTGTTAGGTCTCTAATTTGTACCTTTTGGAAAGCGAGAGCGTACATAGAAACTGCAACCCCTAAAAAGCCACAAAATGGGGTCGGACAATTTAGATTTACTTCTTTTCTGTCATAATTTGAGAAGCACCAAAACCAGAACCTCAATTATATTGCTAATTTAAGGTGTAATTTTGGACAATAGCTACCTCTATACCCAAGATTTTGTCTTCATGGAATATGGACAGTGATAGATGGTGATAGAAGACAAAGGTGATCCAGTGATCTGGGAGACGTTAGGCTTCAATTTTAATATTGTTTCCTGCTTTTTGCTTGCTTCTTGGCCATAAGCCTGCCAATTGAATTTATTTAAATTGGAGTAAATTACACTGGGTGTGTCTACACATACATTTGCACCAGCTTAAATTTACTGCACAGTAAATTACTGCACAGCTAGTAGGAATAGACCAACATCTACACATGCAGGCAACCTGGGACTAAATTTAATCCCAGATCAGAGCAGCCTGCCATGTGCCCCTGTGGCCACCAGGAGGAGCTCCAGCCTCTGACCACATGGCTGCCAGAATGTGGGACTATTTTTAGTCCCAAATTGAAGCCAGAGCCAGTTGCTAGCACTTGGGACTAACTTTAGTTCCAAGTTGAAGCTAGGAGAGGTGGCCAGCCAGAAGTCTTGGGGTTGGGCTCAGGCTGGCCCCCTAGTGGCTGGGCAAACCCAGCAGGGAGGCCCCCTGGGTTACTGCACAGTAATGCATCTACACGTGCATTACTGCACAGTGACTAATCAGGCATAAATTTATACCTGCATTATCCACCATGCAGGTATTAAATTTAAGCTTAAGTCACTGTGTTTACTATGCAGTACAAGTCACTGTGTAGACATGCACCTGTTGCACTTAATGATGTTTTGTTTAATACAATAAAGAGGTAGAATAGTCTCCCTCTGACCTGCTACAGGGGTGACTGGTGTTCTGTAAATACCTACAAGGGATTTAATTGTAACTGAGAAATTGGTTTTGTTTAAAGACTATTTATTTCTAGAATTTGTCCTCTAATTTATATAAATCAAAGGAATGAATTTGTGTGATACTGGTATCAATATAATTCAATAAAATCATTCTACTGAATTATTTTTCTTTGAAAGGTTCCATTCCAACTTAACAATATTAACTGAGATGCCTTTTTCAGTGAAAAGAAAGTCATTTAAATATTATTTTTAAAATAAGGCCAGTGCTGTTGCATGAATCTTACATCAGTGGGTGCATTGAGTACCCTCCTTTCTGTACCATGTTACACTGACAATGTGCCCAGCCTCTGGTAGCACTGGCCTTGGTAGTCAACAGAGGTTGCCAATTTTCTCCATTTTATATAGTAACCTAAGTATAGTGCTAGTATAGTTCCCATCCAGATTGGCACATGCACCATTTACCTCATAGGGATTTCTAGCTTCTTGCCTATGCTGCATCACTTCTGCCAGACAGTTCATAAGCAATCAAAAGAATTTTAGCAGAAGACACTAGTCCACATAAACTTTTATTCAAACTGACAGCAAAGAAAACCAAGGATGGGTTCCTAATTTGCGTTTGTTTAACAAAGCTAGATTGTTGACAACACTATAAACATCTCCTCAATATGCCAATGGTTTGTCTACAATTTTTCAGAAATGGAAAAAAGCAAGAGGGAACTTAGGAACACATGTTCCAATTCAGCTGGGCAGAAAGAGGGTCACAGGAAGAGCAAAGCCCTAACGTTTATCCCTGGCTCAGGAATTCAAAGCTATCAATAAACATGCTATGCAAGTGACTGCTAAGCTTTGAGCTGTCTCAGGCACTGGCACTGTCAACTTGGGGGAGCTGGCAAGGAGGAGGCAGGAAGTTTAACAACAAAAAGAGCAAAATGAAAAAAGGTTGTAAGATAATAGGTATATTGATTTACATGCTTCAGTTGCCAGCTCTTGCTTAGGAGATGAGAGCATCTTGCATTTGTATAGGTCTGGCATTCAGAAAACCTCACAAAGCACTTTTCAAACAAACTGGAAGGAAATCACCTACCCAACCCACCAATGAAATGCAGCCAGCTCTGGGGTGGAATGCAACTGCTGTTTGACAGAGCATGAAACACCATCAACAGTGTAAGGCAGAGAATGCACTATCTGTTCTGAAAGCACAGAGGAAATGAGAGACTGCAATTACCCCACCTAGAATACGAGCAGTGCAATGGGGCCAACATCCCGCCTCTTACAGAGTACTGTGGGACCCTTATTTAACATTATTTTTTTCAACTTGTCTGGAAGTGACACGTTCAGCAATATAGTACCCCCTAGCGCAACACGGATACTAGTTCAATAGTGAGAGGTTGTAACTCCCTCGCCAAACATTGAAACTATAAATTCCATACCATTGCAGTTCCTCACTGGTAGGAGCATCAGTAGAGGCCAATGTGTAGTGGAGTAAAGGGAAGTTTATGTGCAAAGAGCTCAAATCTCTTCAGCTATTACTGTGGCGGCTACAGCAAAGTACATGAAAAGGGCAAAACAGATGTCTACTTTGAGCAGTTAGATGATGTGATAGTAGGAATGCCTCTTGAGAACTGCAGCCTCCACTGTTTCTACATCAGTGTCCAGCTGTAACAATGGAGAGTCATAGATCCCAAATTGACCAGTGTAGATGCAGCCAGAGTGCCACCTACTGAATCACCAACACCACTTTCTCCAGCACATCAGTGTTCATTTGTAATCTTCCATTCAAGTATAGACTCAGCCCAGTCCTGCTTAGCTCATGCCAATCAAAGTACAATTCATATGACTGTAAGCAGTCAGGTGTCAAGAAAGCAGAAATTATACTGCTTAAGATTTTTGTATGGTTTCACAGAAAGTAGCAAACTCCATCTCTTCTTTTTTTGGTGCTACCTCCCACATAGAACAATGACACATGGCAATATTCAGAATTTCATGGAATAATACTATTTGCGTTTCTGAAACAATACAAGTCTTTTCTTTCAAAAAGTCTTGTGTTATCTAAAACTACTACTGAATGAAAATCTGATTTCACTTGTATATGGCATTGTAAATGACTGTATGATAAAGAAAGAACCTTAAAGTAGAATTAGTGTAATGCTACTAATAGGCTTAATTAAAAAAAAAGTTGAAGCACCTGGAAAATAACTCTAAAACTGACATCTCAGATTCTGTGCTCATCATCTATCAATAACTTCATATCAGATTTATTCAGTTTGCAAGTAAAGAGAAGTTGGTAATTGTATAGGAGCTGTATAGATGGTATAAAAACCCCCATGTGTAAAATAGGGACAATATTTTTTACCATAATCAAGGCTGAAAATATATAATCTTTGCTGTGGAGGCATTTTTATCCACATTTTATAAGAGCCAAGACACAAAGGAAGAAATCTGGACACTATTGGGATCAATGGCAAAACTCTTATTGAATTGGTATAGAAGCTCAATGTACTGGTCTTACCTAGATTGATTTAAGTATACCACAAACCAGGTCTATCTTAGACTGCTTATGCCCTTTTTTAGACTGGTTTCAAACTTCTGTACAGTTATGGGTTTAGATCAATTTCCAATCAGGTAACAGGTCTGAGTGTAATGTCTATATATGGCCATTGACTTCAGCTGACTTCAGTTGCACCCTGAGTTTAAGCAATTTGACCAGCATGCCTGTGACCTAGGTACTTAAGTATTGTGTTAAGCTGACCATGTGACACCAGTCTCTGCCCTATTAGCATGTGACAATTTCATTTAATACTGTTAACAGGAGCAATCTGCTAGGATGTAACAACACTGTTTTCAGGATGTAATCCTGTGAGGCCCCTATATGCAGAGCTTTGATTTAATTCTGTAAAAGGCCCAGACATGGGAGGCTTTGTGGCAGTAGCAGAACTAAAAGAAATGAGGGTGCACCAGTCCAGGGTGCTGACTTACAGTGGGCATCAGAATACCGCCTCTGCCCCCCACAGTCTTTGCTGCAGCAGAATAATTCTTCACTGGCTGGCTGAAGGAGCTGGACTGGGCTGGAGCAGCCATGTACTGGCTGGCCACAGGGGTACCTGGGGCAGGTAAAAAAAAACCCTTCTCCCTGGTCCCCCACCCTCTGGTGCAGGGGAATGTTGTATAGGGCATGAAAAACATTAGCTATGCCTCTGCTTTATGGGACAGCAGCCTTTACAAAAGCACTGAAAAGCATCAGGGAATGAGTATACCAACCAGTGAGCATGTAGTAGTCAGTAGTCATGCATAGAGGATACATGGGGGTGCATGTGCAGCCCCTGACCGGCTGCACTCACCACTTAGACGATGGGCAGGGGGGCAGGCAGGAGTGCTGGTGCCCCACTGCGAGCGCTGGCCGATCGCTATGGCTGCTTCCAGAAGTGGCCACAGCTGCTCCCAGAAGCGGCTACAGCAATCAACCTCAGCAATCAGCCATTGCGGGATCGGCTGTGGAGGCCCCCTTGGGCAGCAAGATTGGCCACAGAGGGACCCCCCCAATGCAGCAAAATCAGCCGCGTGGGGCATCCCCCTGGTCAGCAGGACTGGTCACGGGGGGGCATGTGCCCCCCCGACTAAGGCGGCACCAGTCGCCCATGGTAGTAGTCATGTTTTGTTTGAGGGAAATATGCAAGGGTGAACAACTACAGCATTTGCGCATTACCCCCAAGTTCTCTTGTGAATAAAATGGAAGAAAAGGGTGGAGGCCTTGGAAATAGTTACTACATGAAAAGAGAAGAAATAGATGAAAAGAAAGAATGCTTCTCCACCCCCGTCCCTTGTGCCCATGCTATGACATTAGAGGACTTTGGGACATTACTGGGAGAAATATGCACCCAGACTAGAAAGGATGTTTACAAAGGCTCACGGATGGGAATATACAGAAGGAAGATTTGACAAATAACCATTCTCTTCTATTTCTCCTTAGTTACAGTACAGAGAGATGTTTTCCACACAGACAGAGAGGGTGGTTTAGAAAGCCTTCAGGGTAAATGGCACTTTATATTCACAGAGGCAGGCCACACACAGGGATCATGCACACACATGCGTGAGAGCACACACACACACACACACACACACACAAATACTTATAAAAACAAATCCTTTATACAGCCTTTCAGCAAACTTCTTAAAAATCTCCACTTCACACACAGTGCCAGAAGAGTCTTCGGAACTTTTATTTGTTATTCTGAGAGCAGACCTTGTAAGACAAAGACCAAGATCCTATAAATTTAAAAGCACAAGCAGTACAACATTATGAGCAAACATAGCATATGCTCATTGTATGTGAAATGCTTTTTGAAATAGGTGGGCTCCCAGATGTGCTGGAAGGAAGAGAGGAAGGAGTTTGACAATCTTTAATTTACAGCTCTGTGAAACCAGTATATAATCATTAACTCTGTACTGATTGTCTAAATATTGCACGCTAAATCCTACTGTACTTCACAAAGCGAACACCTTTGTACTTGATTTCCAAATGAACTACAGCTGAAAAATCTTCTGTGTAAAGAAACTCAGGCCAGGGGAGATGTGCATGCTAGAAGCAGATGTAAGAAGCACCCATAGGAACTGCAAGCACTGAGCTCATCTCCAGTTTTCCTTCAGAAGCTCTAATATAGGGGTTTCAAACTCCTCCCAGGCCCCGGGCTGGATCTGGACCACAGGGGCTCCCTGCAGCCTGGATCCATAGGGCCAGCAGTGACTAGTTGGTCCAGATCCAAGCAGCAGTGCAGATCTGGGGGAAGGTGGCAGCACAGGGCCACGTTTGGGTGGCAGCATGGAGCTCTGGCCAGACAGCAGTGCAGAGCTGCAGGTGTGTAACAACATGGGGCTCTGGCCACACCACAGCATGAAGCCATGGCTGTGCAATGATGTGGGGCTCTGGCTGGGAAGCAGCATGAAGCTGGGGACGTGCAACAATGCCGAGCATCCAGGCAGCAGCACACTGCTGGGGGCTACCACTGATGGCCATGTCCACTGGGGCCTAGGGACCCCAAATTCTGCAGCAGGCAGTAACAACCTGCAGGTTCCTCCAGGTTAGAGCACAAGTTGTAGTGGGGATGATTTGGAGGGTAACACCAGGAAGCAAATTGTGCTTGGAGAATTTCACAGTAGCTCTGGCTCTTCTGCTAAAGATCCACTTTCTTGCAATCAAAATGGAGCCCCTTTATTATTGCATGGAACTCTGTGTATGAAATACAGGCTAGGTCCCACAATTTCTGGCAGCCCACTAGACTACTGGCAGGCCACGTGAAATGGCTCCATGGGCCAAATCCAGCCTATAGACCATATGTTTGACACCCCTGATATAATCAGTTTTATTTACAAATGAGATTTCACTTTCTTCAGACCTGCCAACAGCTTTTGTGATGCAGCTTTTGACTGGAGATATGCAGGAGCACAAGACTATTGCTTTTGCTTGACCACAAATCTTGACTAGAAAGAAAAACTAAGTAGTTCACAAGGATTTCTTTGGGTGATATCTTTTATTGGGCCAAATGCATAGTTTGTTAAAGAAAAAAGCTTCTTGTTCAATATTAGAAGAAAGTTTTTCAGACCTGCAGAAGAGAGTTTTGCATCTGAAAGCTTGCTTGACTTAGTCCCAACTATGCATTTGGCCCAATAAAAGATATCACCCAAAGAAATCCTTGTCTCTAAAGGAAAGTTCTACATTCTGTGGTTCTCAGCCAGTCACATAATGCTGCAAGGCATTTTGAGGACACCTGATTACAGAGTTGACAACACATTAAATGAGCACCCAACCAAAGAGTATAAGAAGGTGTATGGGAAGTGTACGGTGCTGTTCTTAATGTAGATATTGGGACTGAACTTGGTAGAAATAAAAGCAGAGGGACAGGAAAGAAAGAAGGCAGGCATTAGCTCAGGAAGTTTAGATAATAGCCACTGAAACAGTACACTTTTGCAAAGTATTTTAAATTAAATGTTTTTCAACTGGTCAACTTCTTCTGAAAACACATTGCCAAGTTCAACTAAGAGTGTCCTGTTAGAGGCATGTGAAATATTTGCAATGAAAAGTGACATGGCTTACAACTTAAGATTTCTCACACTTTGTTTTTAACTTATAAATGAGCCCATTTTGCCAAAAGCATTGACGCATTTTTGTGAATTTTTAATAAGAGCTTTTACTGATGGAAAATTAACTGTGTTCCAAGAAAACTGAATGTATTCTAGGCAGGAGGTGAGTTTAAATTGGAAAGACTAGAATAGTGCAAGAGCTTGGAGGGCCTAAGTTAACAAAACACTGCAGGCAGGTAGCTCTAAAATACATCTTTCATACATGCAAAATCAGCAGATCTTGCTGGGGCATGGGAAATCTGTGTCACCTTGGACAATTCCCCTCCTCCCTATAACCAGAACCATACAAATGGTCCCCTAAGCTGAATTCGCCCATCTCACAAAAACAGTTAGCTCTTGTACAGGGGTAATCAGGGGAGTGAATATATAATTACTAGCACTTGTTTGTAAAAGTGGTAAGCCTGAAGTTTCTACCTACTAATAAAAGCAGCAATGGAACAAAAACTAGAATGACACCAACAGCTCTTAGCTGTATATCATGTGAATAAGTCAACTCTTTTTAAAGAGCATGAAACCAGCTCTTCAAGGCCAGTATAATGGCACAGTAAGGACTACATTCAATAGCTGAATGACACTAGTACTGAAAGCTGGTAGTGTGGTGCCAACGGGGCTACAGTCTACAACTTTCAGCTTTCACATGGTTTCCATGTGTAAATAGTCATTTTGTCAAATTTAGCCAACAGGCAAACTAGGAGTGGCTTGAAATGCGAGAAACAAAATAGTAAAATATTCATGTAAAAAACTCATTAGCAAAGTTTTCACCCACTCCAGTTAATAGGGATTGAATGTAAGTGCTACAGCACATCTTGATTTTCTGTTCATCCCATTTATAACAACTTGTATTTCCTGTCAACAAACTACAGCTTCACTTTAAAAAATTGCCATAACTGTCAACCCAGATCCTTTTACACCACTGCTGAGACATAAAGGGACATAGTAACAGAGCTTGATAGAAATTCCGAAGATAAATTAAACTACATAGGGTTCATGCTAAAATTCGGTGGGCTTTTTGTTGAATAAGAAATATGAGGATTGGCCTTTCAAAGCTATTTGCAGTGGGTCTATTCTCTTCCCTTTCAATGTTAGCAAGCTGCATTCGTATCCTGGGCTTAGGCTGCTGGTGGGAATGGGCTCAGGTCATAAATGTCCATATCTAGTCACAAGTGAATTAGGTGAGTACTCATAGCAAGCACATCTACATGAGATGCTTAATGTGCAGAAGACTAATTCTACTGTGCCATTAGCATGGCTGGCAAAAACCATGCTAATGCACTAATGTGCAGTAGATGTAGTCTAATGTGCATTAATGTGAATTAAAAAGTGTTCACCTGGGCTAATGCCACTACAGGTACTAAACTTGATGCACCATAATTACGGCACATTACTGAATGTGTAGATCCTCCCAACAAATGCTAGTGGGCATTAGTCTCCATTGCGAAATATTCCACGTAGCTGCAGGCTCTGCTCAAGGGAGTTTCATTTATTTCTGCAATATTATTGGTCACATTTAAAGCTTCTTTCATTGATCATTGTAGAAATTATTCTACAGCTTCAACCAGGTATGGAGGTGGTTTTTAGTTCATGCTTAGGCCTGCCGAATTCATACAAATAATGTAAAACAAACAAAAATTTCCAGATTTTCTTACCTTATACTGCTATGTAGTGCCAGCATAAAGAACACATTTTTTAAATAATATTTTAGGAGCATGAGGATAATCATACTGAACAAAATGTTTTTAAAAGACTTTATAAAGCCCCTTGAAATATTTTTGTTCTTTTTTTTCACTTTTCACAGTATTTGTAACCTTATGAAACAAGTCCTCCTCCCCCTATCCTCCAGAACTGACTTTTTTCCCCTACAAATACTGTTTTATGTTGTGTTTGTAATCTAACAGGGCTGGTCTTATTTGGCATTCATATGTAAACAATGTTTTAACAACATTATCTCAAATTTGTGGAGCAAAAAGCTTAGATGACTATATATTTCTTTTGACAGCTAATTCCTATGTTGCTTTGTTTTTTTTTAATTTGATTTATATGTCCAGTCTTAAAGTGATTTGAAGAATATTATATTGTTTACATTTAATGTAAATTCATTCCATGTTGGCAACTAATAGTATTTTATTCTCTATAAGAATAGACGAATAGACTGTTTAGGTTAGAAAGCAAAACAATCAAAATCAGAGCTTTTGCTGTGATGTCCTGGTATGACAAAGACTCATCATTGGACTTTAAGCATTTACACTCTCTAGCATAACATTACAAGGGCCAAAAATCCTGATACTTCAGGCAATAAAACTGTTTAGCAGGGATGAGATTAAAAATGTTCTTACATGTGACAATATTGCCTTAATAGGAACTTAAACAATACCTGTTCCTCCCAGTTTAAGAGTATTAGTCCTGTTGGGGTCTATAACTCTTCTGATGATGGACTGAGTAGTTCCATGTTCTACAGACTCCCTTGTCTAATATTTCTGTTCTGACTACCTGCCACTTCCAAGTAGGCTGTGACATGGATGCAACAGTGGCTTCAAACCATCATCTCTAAACCATGCTTTCACGCCATGTGACAGCACCGCCTAGTCAATATTAATGTTACTGTGGCACAATGGTTAAAAACACATGAGCGCACATACACATACACCACATACCACCATCCCACAATGGGTCAGATCCTTGGCCTGTTTAAATTGGGTCATTCTATTAAAACTTCATTTTATCCAACTAAGTTGTAGGCTGCCTGTGGAGCTAGGACATCTGCACTAGTTGGGATCTGGCTTCATAGGTGGCAGAATGCTGGGACTAATGGAGTTTAGACCCCCCAAATGCAGTTCCAGTCATGCCACCCCCCTGCCCCACAACCCAGTGCCACATGCAGCACCCCCACTGCACGCTCCTCCGCTGCGTACAGCAGCAGAGTGCACCAGCCCCACTACAGCCATGCAAGAGGGCAGGGGGGTCAGGTGGTGTGTTCCACATGGCACCCCGCACCACCCCGAGTCCTGCCAATTAATATTTTCTCCTGATGCATATGTCTGGCTTCATATTTTTCTTGAGGCCTTCAAAATTCTTGAAACTACCGATTACTGGTAAAATCATCAAGCCACTCATTTTATAATGCTCTCCGCACCAAATTGAATACTAAATCCACCAGATAAGGCATATTGTAAAGTTATTCTGCAGTTTCATTTTATTGAAAAAATACTTAATATGCTCTTGTCTGTAACAGCAAGAAATTGATCATATGGGCAATCCAGTTCTAACTGTTCCACTCCCTCCCTGCTCTCCAAAATGAACAGCAAATTATTATTTGTATTATTAGAGCACATAGGTGCCATTCCCCCCTCCACCCTCCAGGCAGACAGTCCGTTTCCCAGTGAGCTTGCAGTGTTGGTATAACACAAGACAAGAATTGGATACAATACACATGAGAGAATCCAAAAAAACCATTCAATGCTATTGGTCAGCCAGATATACAGTGGTCTTAGCACCTGCATCCTACCTGTTGACAGATGCTTAGCAAGTTACTACGGACACTCTTTCCAACTCCCAAATGCAAACAGATTCAAATGAAAAGCACAATTAATATATGCTTCTATGTATAACAGGGGTGGACAATTATTTCAGGTGGAGGGCCACATACTGAGTTTTGGCAAGCCATCAAGGGCCTCATGACAGGCAGCCAGGGGCAGATAAATATTACTTTTCTAAATATTTTAGGGGCCCCGTGGGCTGGATAGAATGGGCTGGCAGGCCGCATCTGGCCTGCGGGCTGCATTGTGCCCACCCTGATGTATAATGTAATGATAACCCAGTAAATGCTCGTTTCTTACCCTGCAACCCATGTAAAGAATTCTAATAATAAAACTGGGAAAGAGAATCCCCCAAACCAATTATTGTTATGAAAACACTCTCTATAAATTTACCACAAGCTTTTCTGATTTGTTTATAATTTGCAGCAAGTGTTTTTGGTCATATAGACCCTTATGCAAAATAAAAAGAAAGAAAAGGTCTTACAGCTGTATTTATAAACACGCTATTCAGGGAGACTCAGTTCTTTGTCAGTGATTTTCTAAGCTACTGGGGTAACTCACATGCATAAAACATATTACAAAATATTTGGAGGATTGAGGCCTTAATTTTCATAAATTAATACATTTTAATATCTTTCTTTCCTTTATGTTTGATACCATATAAACAAGTAGAGTAGGTGAAAGATGACTTTTTTAAGGACTATATGGGCTCATCTCAACCATGGTGAGGGCTGAGATATCAGCTTTGCAAGACTAAAAGAACACCCCGGAAGTCTGTGGCATGGTTCAAAAGAAAAACTTTTCACATTTGAGCATCATACTCTGGTACGGATGAATCAAAAAGTACAAAGAAAAGATCTCTGACAGAATCGGTTAAACAAGAAATATCACCTAAATGCATTCTCCCCCCTACACTCCCTCTAAAACAGCACTTGTGACATCCTGTAACTTGAAACCCATCCTTTAAAGCAGTTGACTGTCATGTAAATTACAGAGTCTGCAAAAATAATTTGCACCAAAATGTTTATCAGCTCCTTGACATAGCTGCTTCCATTTATAGCTTATAAACTGTTCTTTACTGCTCCTTTCACATCTGATAACATAGCTTTAGAACAGGTGGTGAAAATGTTAGGCAATTATGGGAGCCTCTGTTTGTGCATGTGTGGTCTCTTTGTTTTGAAGGCCAGTGCCCACATACGAAGATATTGTAAAAGTCTCCAATTAGGAGTATCAACTTGTGTTGTCCATGTGAAGTACTACCCCAGTTACAGCTTGCTGCTCTGTAAACAGCATTTGGAAGGGTTAAAAGTTCAGAATTAGCAAAACCTATGTTTAAAAAAAAAAAAAGGAAGAAAAAGAACAGTTTATCCAAAGCAATTGTGGAGTATTTTATATATTAAGCAGCTGGGGCATTCCAGAATGGGCCAAAATTAAAAAATAACATTATGTTTTACTAAGACAGAGGGATGGAGTAATAGGATGGTATAGGCAGAAGTGTTTATTTTGTGGCTTTTGCTGCTCACCATTAGAGCTTTGATGAAGTTATTTCATAGTGAAACATGTTAACTGGGTTCTGGAAAGTGAATAAGCTAGGATCTCCAACTGGTGAAATTTAGATTTTCCCTGCATGCAGGTTATTCCATAGTGCCTTTCTAAATGGCTTCAACTCCCTCAGAAGCACCTGAGGATGCCAATTATTAGTGAAGGTACACTGACCTAGATGGATCACTTGGTTGATCTAGTCTGGCAATTGCTAGGTTCCCAAATATTCCACAGATGCCTTTAGTATCAAAAGAATACACAGTTGGTCTCTTCTCATGTAAATGATTACTTATGTGTATAAAGTCCAGTACCACTGTGCTGAATTTGGGACACTCCGACACTCCTAAGCTCCATAGCTGCCAGTAATTTAATTTAAAAGATAGGCACTGACAGCCATTTCTGTGGGCTTACGGGGTGACAAAAAATTTAGTCATTGTACACTTTTATGAGGTAGTTCAGCAAGGAAATTTTCTATCCCTTTTCACCTGGGCACTTAAGTAGTTTTGGGGAAGAGGCCTCATTTTTGCTTACAGAATGATAAAAACCGGTCTTCAGAAGTTTCCTGGAATGCCAGAATAATTGTCAGACCTCTTAAATTTTGCCAGAAGGATAAATGTGATCTTTTAAATAGAAATAAGGGAAAGCAAAGTGGTAGAGAGGGCCTTACAGACTGAAACATCTGTAACTTTAGGCCACAGAACCTCAACTTTTGTCTATATGGGGCCCCGCTGCCCATTCTACCTAGATCTAGGCAAGACCCCTTCCCATCTAGCAGAACTGGAAGGCCAACAATCATGAGCCTGTGACACCTACTCACAACATCCGAGATAAGAATATATGCTGTAGGTCAACACTAAACAAAATGAGCCTGTTGTCAATAATGCTTGGATTTCAAGGGACCAGGAAGGCTTCCAACAGATTCTACAAGTTCAAGTATTTTTCTAAAAACCATTTTAGGGACATGAACCAAATGACTGAGCTGAAATAAATTAACCTATATCTGTACATAGGAAGCAAAATATGAACCATTTTGAAAGAATCAGGCAACAAGGCTAAGTGTCTAGACAAAACAGACCTGTGTGATCTAATAATGCAATCCGTAACTACCATAATTACACTAATCTGCTGAAATATTCTGTTAACACTTAATATATATTTATAACTTCCAAACTGCATTTCCAAATTTGGCCTTTTTTTCCCCTCACTTTTCCATTTTCAGTTGCAACTAGTGTTAGGAGTGGATGAATAAATGATGACAATAAACATCCTTCAGTATTACTCATTATATATGTTTCTAAAATTTCAGGCAAGAAAGCATGCCAGATGAGATGTTTCAGCCAACAGAAACCGCATCAGAGCATGATTCCAAATGCTCACACTTGAATATTTTATACTTACTGTAAATGTCAATGGTAAGCTGTTTTGGCATGAGTAGCTCTCCACAAATTAGAACCTATTTACAGACTTGATATAGTTGTATCTCAGCACCAGTATCCTCTTATATATTCTAGTCTCCCATTTCCTTTTAATGTATTAAAGCATGCCCATGTGCATGTGCACAAACACACATACACACACATGCACAGATGCCCAAATGCACACACACAGGCTTTGACTGCAATTTGCAAAGTTACTAAGACAGAATAATTGCCAATTATGTCTTAAGAGGATATTGTAGTAATATCTTCAGGAATAAATTGCTGACCTTTTTGGTTAATTCTTCACAGTATATTTAAATAAAAACTTTCTTTTTTATTTCACTTTACTGTTGTTAGGAAAAAGTGTATTTTTTAGCACAGTATTTTATACCAAATCTAAAACCTGTGTTGAAATATTTTTCAAGTTACAGAATCAAGCACTCAGAGAATAGTAAATGCCAAAATTGTAGCATTTAAAATAACCCATTCTGTACACTGATTGAGGAAAGGGGAAAAAATAAAATGGGACCTTGCAATTAAAGAATGTATCATAAGGCATATCTACAATATGTCGCTAAGGCTACCGCAGTTTCAGAATTTTTAACACCTGAATGCTTGACAGGACTGGTCATGTTATTATAATGCTTTGTTTTGTATGGAAATTTCTAGAGATTTTTTTAACATTAAAATTATTTTTAAAAAGTAAAGATTTTCCATCAAGGACATGTGTTGACTCACCTGCAAATAAGTATGTGGCAGCAGAAAGTTGAGTACAAGGACTAATGGGGCCAAGAAGGGAAACAATGCCAAATGGTTTTATTATAGGACTGAGACTTAGGATATCTGAATGAAGTTGTTCTCACTTTTTAGACTCAAGGGCTCCCTTGGAAAATGGCAGCTCTTAGCTTTCACTTGGTTTTTGACTATAGAAAAATAATAGAGCAATTATTCTATTGCAAAGAACTCAGAAAGACCACAACAAATCACTGTGTTTTTGACTATGGACTTGTATTTGAGTTCAGTATGATCCTGCAGTGTGACGTAGCTGCCAAAAGGCGACTATGGTTTTGGAAAGCAACAACAGAAGTGTGCAGGACACAGGAGGTGATAGTGCCTCTTTACTCAGCAATGTTTAGGCCTCATTTACAGTACTGCATGCAGTTTAGGGCTCCACATTTTAAAAAGGACATGGAGAAGTTAGAGGGGGCCCAGATGTGGGCAACAAAAATGATAAAGGGCTTGGAAGGCAAGTTATGCAAAGAGAGATTGAAGGAAAAAAGCATGTTCAGCTTGTGGAAAAGGTGCTTAAGAGGAGATATGATACCAGTCTTCAAATATTTGAAGGGCTGCCATTAACAAAAGTGAAAACACCTTTTTTTTCTTGCAGCAGAGAGCAGGACACGGACCAATAGCTTGAAGTTGCAGCAAAGTAGGTTTAGACTGGATATCAGGAAAAGCTTCTTCAGAGTTGGAACAGTGAGGCAGTAGAATAAATTCCCCAGGGCAAGTGCAGACTCTCCATCACTGGAAGCATTCAAGAGGTTGGATAAGCATTGATCATGGATGATCTAGGAGTAGTAGATTGCTTCTCGGCCTCTTGAAGGCTCAGATCAAGTGTTGTTCTTATGTACTTATTATCTCTAGTGCCCGTGTTTCTGGGCTTTGCTGGTTGTCATGGGACCAGAAAGAAATTTTTCTCTTCCTGTTGTTACCTGGGTCAGGGATTTTTTTTCACCTTCTCTGGAAGCGTTGGGTGTTGGCTGCAGCCAGTGCTGGGGATTATGATTGGGGGTGTGCCATTGCTCTTGCTGGGACTAAAGCCTGGATGTTCCTGGTTAGAGGGCCTTACCTCTTTGTTCAGGGTCAGACTGATGATCATATTTGGGGCCAGGAAATAATTTTACCCCATAGTCAAATTAGTATTGATTTTTTTTGGGGTGGTGGGGGAGTGTTACCTTTGCACTGAGGGGGCATGGCCTTTTTTGGATCTCTTGAGCATATTTTAAACAGCAGGACATTGGTCACCAACCCCACTTTACCTGTGACAGGTACGGTGTTATGTCTTGTAGTCATGTCAGGGTTGACTGTGTAGTTTTGCTAATAGGTTAGACAATGGATTTGTATAAGATGGCTTGGTTAGGTGTGAACCTGCCTCAAGCAAGGGATTGAACTAGATGACCTCTGGAGGTCCCTTTTAGCCCTACTTTTCTATGACTATGCTTCTACGTTCTTCAGATTTATCTTGTGAATCACATGTAAGTGCTTGCACACCAAACAATGCTAATAATATGGGATACTTTGTGGCACCCTTAAAAGAAGCTCACAGCATCCCAAGGTGCTGCAGAGCCCTAGTTAAGAATAACTACCTTAGTTCAGCCAAGTACATAGATTTAGTACAGTTATTTTCAGAGGCATTGAAGTGAAGAAGCTAAACTTGTCCCTACCATATTAGAAACCTGGGGTCAATTTCCATTACTTTCACAAATAGTTCTCAGATGTTCAGTTATCCCCCTTTGTAAAAAGGGGCCGAATAAAACTTGTCTGTGTCCTATGTTAAGGCATAAGGTCTTGTTATATAAGAAGAGTTAGATGGTGCCAGCCAAAACAAGAAGGGTGTGTCCACACAAGCGAGCATGTGTGCTTTGCAGCACCTCAAAGGCTTTTGAGGCACCACAAAACACGCCCAGCGCACATGATTTGGTTCTCTATGCTGCATATTTGCAGCACAGAACCCAAGTTAGATACCAAAAAATCCCAGTATCAAAAAAGAAAAAGTGTGCCAAAACAAAGTGGGGCGGCGCACTTAAAATTGGAGCCTGGTTGGCCAGAGCCATGCTCTGGCTGCCAGCCAGGCTCTGTGCACCTGGACTGCTGCTGCTGGGTTCCTGGGAGGCCACCAGGACCCCAGGTAAGGCTGCTGGGGCCAGCCCAGGTACTAGCCCCAGCCTTCCCTTCCCAATCCAGGGCAATTTGCCCCCTGCCAGAGCATGTGTGCAGGAGTGTACCCTGGGGACAACTAGCAGTGGCACAAATATGTGCCACTGCTAGCTGTCCCAAGGGAAACACACATACGCATTTGTCTGGATGTGCCTGAAATGGCAGTAAAATCCTCACTGCTTGACCAAGAGTGTGTTTTGATGGGAGAAGTCCAAAGCAAAGTCCATATGCTCTGTCCCAGAGGCCACTTCAAGTACAATGCAGAGTTCAAACTGACAGGAATAAATAAGAAGTTTTGTATCTTGTACAAGTGGTGATGGGCTACTGAATGCATCTGAGGTTTCTGGGATTTTGTGTCTGTGAGCTGGACTAATGGGTTTTTGGTCCCGCATCCTGTATTGAGCACAGGCAGTGTAAATGTTTCTCACAGTCTACATTTTACACATGCACTCAGTTTCCCCAGACCCCAAATCAGTGTTGCTACATAATAGTGTGCGGAAGCGTGCTGATGTACAGTTTGGGCATGTACAAGTGTATTTTTTTATTTCCATTGGGGAACTTGCTCATTGCCAGAAATCAGTGCAGATGAATCAATTCTTAAGACAGGTTAACTGTAAGCAGAAGCGAAAGAGCAGCAACCCCCCATTTGGCATTTGCTCATCTGCCCCCATGACAATATGCAATAAGAGAAATTCAGCAATAAGCAGTTTTCTTTGTGTGGATGGATTGATTTATGCTACTCAGAGAGAGGATGTGGATGGGCCTAGGAATAGACACTTCACTGACTCTAAACATTGACAGCCTGGGGGTGGGGCCAGCCCCATGCTCAGACAGACCACATGAACCCTGGCCAAGGCTAGATCACTGCCTTGGAAGCGGGGTGAGCAGAGTGCCGCAAAATCTCATGAGTTGCCAACAGAATGCAACTTACCATGAGCTGGAAATGTGGTACAGATGTTTGTTATGGCGCTCTAACCTACAGCACTGAAGTCTGATACTACATCCATCCAGGGTTATCTTAAAGCAAGATCCACCATTTTTACAGAACCCTGACCATATGTTTGGCTATGGCTGTAGAGCACTTTCTATGCACCCATCATGCAATAAGTGTAACTTCTATACCTGGCCTGAGGCTATAAACATACTTGCCAAATAAAGAGTGGATCAGCTATGTCAGATGTGTCCTGGTACAGTTGATCCACTTCAAAGCAAGCAAGCTAAATAAACATGGCCCGTTGGGGTGCCATGTCAGGCCCTTGCCACTTCCTAGGGGAATTCCCAGGTCATGAAGGACCCAGCCCCCAAAACCCCAGGAGCACCTGCCCAGAGTGGCTAGAGAGCACAGAACGTCAGGGCTCAAGACTGCCCATTCAATACTGCTTTCAAGCAAATAAACATCCATCACAAAATAGCAGTACAAATTAATACTACCTTTTGTTGCAGCCACAAATTTGGCCAAAGGCATGGATGTTTGTTTGCATTTGCTTTGTTTGCATTTACTTTGCATAAAAAAGTTTCTGGCAGCACAAGGCAACATCTGTTTGAAGCTTTAGGCAACTTTAAGGTAGGTGAAATTACCATTCCAATTATAAATGTATATTCAGAATAGGTCAAATTCACACAGGGTATTGGGATAATGTAACACTAATGGTATAGTGCAACAATGCTTGCTCTTCTTTGCTAAATATGAGCAGCTGTAGAGTAGAAATGCAGGGGGGTGATTCAGAACAGCAGCATATGTAATTACACAAACCCATTGGCTACAAACACTAGTACAGGGGCTGTCCAAGAGTTATTTTCTCTCTATTTTAATAAACTTCCTTGTTAAGTGTTAAAGGGAGTGGATACAAGCCAATCTGGACAGGTTGGAGTAATGGGCAGAACGAAACAAGGTGCAATTCAACAAAGACAAATGCAAGGTACTCCAACTAGGGAGGAGTAATCCCCACCACACCTATAGTTTGGGGGATGACCTCCTCAGCAGCTCAGTGGCTGAAAAAGATCTTGGTGTCATAGTTGACTCCAAGACGAACATGAGCTGGCAGTGTAACAAAGCCATCAACAAAGCCAATCACACCTTATCGTGCATTAGCGGATGCATGACCAACAGATTGAGAGAGGTGATGCTCCCCCTCTATGAGGCATCGGTCAGGCCACAGTTGGAGTTCTGTGTCCAGTTCTGGGCACTGTATTTCAAGAGGGATGCAGAGAATCTGGAGAGGGTCCAGAGGAGGGCCACTTTTATGATTAGTGGCCTCCGTGAAAAACCCAAGAGGGGAGGTTGAGAGATCTGGATCTCTTCAGCCTTCACAAGGGCCATCTGAGGGGAGACCTCGTAGCAGCCTATAAGTTTATCAAGGGAGAACAACAGAGAGTTGGAGATGTGCTATTTACCAGGGCACCCCTAGGAGTAACTAGGAATAATGGGTACAAACTAGTGGAGAGTAGATTCAGGTTAGACATTAGGAAGAAATTTTTCACAGTAAGGGTGGCCAGAATCTGGAATGGACTGCCAAGAGAGGTGCTCCCAGCACCTAACTTGGAGATCTTCAAGAGGAGGCTAGATAGGCACCTGGCTGGGGTAGTTTGACCTTGGTCCTTTTGCTGCCTGGGGCAGGGGGTTGGACATGATGAACCTTCGGGGTCTCTTCCGACTCTACAATCTATTAATCTATGAAAAACAAGTTTTTTTGTAAATTTCTACCATTCACAAATGCCAATGTGGTAAACCGATCATAGAATCATAGGATAGTAGGGCTAGAATATATGTAGTCATGTAGTCCAACCCCCTACTCAAGGCAAGATCATCCCAATCTAAGCCATTCTAGACAAGCATCCACCAAGCCTATTCCAAACAAAACTGTATGAAAAACATTCTCATGCAAACAACAGGCACAGTGCTTAAAACATTGTGAACACCCTGATCACAGGCATTACATGTACAAGCATTACATTTCTACTGAGAAAATAGCCATTGTCTTGGTAGAAATGACAAGTATACAAGCCTTCAGTGCATTTCTCCTGGGGGAAAAATGCCCCAGGTCTCAACCTCTTATGAAAGTTCCTTTTGCAATGGTGAACGTTTCTATGCTTCCTTTAACATACCATATATAAAACAAGGGCGAGGGCACTGTGAGTGTCCTGCCACAGCAAGGACAGGAAGTAGTTAAAAATCATACAACTATTTAGAAACTCCAAAGATGCTAGAATATGCATATAGCACAGGAAAGTGAGGACTTGGTATGTGAAATGCAAGAAACAAATAGGAACTGCCCCCTTCTCCCCCCACCACGAAAAACAGCTTACCCAGCCAACTTTGTAAATCACTATGGCACAATAAAATGCAAAGGCAACTTTAAAAAATTGCCTCAGCACTCACCTTTAAACCAATTTGCAGGCTTTTTGGCACAGGGGAACTCAGTAACTACCAGTTATGCTGCCTCCCATAAACTCAGATATACTTGGTGGAATTCACCTTTTGAAGCATTATGGGTTGTGAGACTTCAGACCAAGCCCAAGGAAAGAGGCAGAAATTTTTAAGAAACATGTTCTAAAAGCTCTTCCTTGCCAGCAAGTTCCCAGCCAATAGGACTGAAGTCACATAAAGGCGATATTACTAGCTCTAAGCTATATCTTCACTACTATATTTAATAATTTCCTCATTCACAATTATATCCAACTTTAAAGCAAGCCTAGGTATCTAAAGTCCAGTAGGGATTTGTTTCTGCATCTTGTATTTTGATTTGCTTTTTAAAATTCTCTCTTGCCTTGTACCTAGAGGTGCTATAAACTAAACACTATAAATTAAAACTCTGACTTCTTAATATTTTAAAGTAAACTCTCTGAGGCACATTAACTAAAACAGCAGTGTTTCCCAAAAGGAGGAGAGGCAGCAAAGGAACAGCTGAAAGCAGCAAACAGCTCTCAATTGCAGTAATAAACTCAAGAATTTAGAAATAATGAGTCAGACCCCCAAAAAATCATGAGATTGGCTTAACATTATGTGGTAAAAATTATTCAGGGTTCATTTAATTTGCCTTTTGGTCTTTGAGCCTCCAGGATATATTCAGGTTATACTCTCAAGCTTTTTCTCCCCCACCCCAAGAACTAGGCATCCATTTATTTATTTATTTTAGTGAAAGCAGAGAATCGCACATAATCACAAGACTCCAGTATCTGGAACTGTAAGAGAAAAACTAAATATCATGAGGCTCACAACGCAATCAGGAGAGGTGGCAACAATACAATTGTTCTCCAAAGGTTCAGCTTTCATTTTTAAAAGCAGCGAAGTTTCTAGCTGTTGGGGTTGCATAAAAAATATTGAGCACATTACATTAACATAAAAAATGCATATAGTGTAGAGAGCCTAAAATAATACTTCAAAACCACCCCATTCATCCCATTAAGGGCTAAATCAGGTGGCAATTTTCATATGTTAAATCCCAACCTGATTAACTAGTTCACTGCTCAAGCCATGTCAGAAAGAACTAAAAGAAATGTAATATTATGAAAAAAACTGTTTTAGCAAAGATTGTTTGTGTGTCTGTTCAGGCACAAATGTAGAACATAGGTAAGGTTTGGGACCTTGCCAACATATGGCAGGGTTTTGGGAGAAGTGGATTTTGTTTTTCTGGGGAGTGATTTGTCATTGAGAAACACTGCCATAGAGAAGCCATGCCCAACTAGCACATGCTTTTGGTCTCACTAGTGGGAAAGGCATAAGGACATTTAGCATACAAGCCATAATGCATTACAAAATCTACACTTTAAAGATGAGCTGAGTTTGGAGACTGCATGTAGGGTGAGGTAACCAAGGAGGTGGTTTGCTGAGGAGGTTCTGGCTGCAGAGAAGTGTAGTATAAATAGTGTATGATTTTCGGGAAATCACAAGGGGGATCTGTAACAGTCTGCTCTTTGGCGAGAGAGGCAGCAAGCTGCTGGGAAGAGATGGCCTCCAACTCTCTCCATTGGGGAGGAGGCTCTTCTCAGCCAGACTGGCTGACCTGTTCCACCAGGCTTTAAATTAAGCCTGCCAGGGGATGGAGGGACTACTGCCACTGCTGGCCAGCTGTGCAACCCTTGCAACGCCAGCAGGCCAAGGCACATAAGTTTCATAGTTTCATAGTTTGTAGGGTCGGAAGGGACCTGAGCAGATCATCTAGTCCGACCCCCTGCCATGGCAGGAAAGAGTACTGGGGTCAAATG